>NC_139950.1:8827404-9189904 GCF_963454915.1 Gymnoscopelus microlampas
TGCACCTGACTGTCTCCTCTTGTGTTGCCTTGGGAGGTTGAGCTTGACCAGCTACCTCTCAGGTGGGGCTTGGTCAAGCAAAGAAACCCATATGGGTGCTGTTAACTGTCCAGAAGCACATCGCAATTTAATACAAGTCTAAAAAACCTATGCTCTGGAAGTCATTTTAGCCCATTAAGACCGGGAACGCATCTGTGTTGTTTTAGATTTCTTTGGGCTAATTTTGAAAAATCCTGGAAAATGTGTGCAAATCTTTGAATGTATATTTTCTTAAACTGAACATTTGTCATTTGTCAAATGTTGATTTGATATATAAGATATAAAGATAGATAAATAAAAAATCAGTGGTCCTTAAACTTTGTCAAGGACCCCCAAGATTATATGTATTTGGTCGCAGACCCCCATCTCAAAATGTTTTGTTCCAGGGACCCCCAGAAGCAAAGATTTGAGTTACAAATGTGCGCTTTAAAAATATATATATTCAAAGATTTGCAAAAATGTTCACGATTTTTCAAAAAGTAGCATATCTACAAGCTCGTAGCGCGGCACTCGGTGCCGCACTATGAGCTTGTAGATATGATACTTTTTGAATAGGAAAAGAAATATAAAATAACACAGACATAAATGACACAGACATCCCGGTCATAATGGGTTAACTTGTAATCAGGGAGCGTAGATGATTTGGTTAAAGAGGAACTCCTGGTATGGTTCTGTTGAGAGGATGACATGTGAGACAGAACACTTCCAAATGTGTTGTCTGTGTGTCCAGACCTTGCACTGGAGAATCACCCAGAGTTTTACATAGGCTGGCTTTCAGTGGTGTAAAATAACTAAGTACATTTACTCAAGTACTGTACTTAAGTACAATTTTGAGGTGCTTTTACTTTACTGGAGTAAAGTAAACATTTCCAGATTTCCAATTTTCAGTACTTTTACTTCTACTCCACTACATCTCAGAGGCAAATATTGTCCATTTGAAAGAAGCCGGTCTACAAGCTCACAATGCGTCGCATCGTGACGCATTGTGAGCTTGTAGATCTGCTATTTTCAAAACGATTTTCATACATTTTATGCATTTGAAAACTTGTGAAATGGGACATTCTGCATAATGAGTACTTTTACTTTTGCACTTTAAATATATTTTGATACCAATACTTTTGTTTCGCAATCAGGAAAATGTCACTTGGTAACCTTGACCCCCACAGTCCATCTGTGACCCATACGCTTCATGCCTCTGCTTGCCACGTGAACTAATTAGTCCTGAAGACACATTGACGCAAGGTTTTCTTGCGCTGGGGTGTCTATGAACACTGTGTAGATACCAGTGAAATGTAACATTGGTGCATGCTTGCTTTATCTCGTAAATCTCAGTTTAAAAGTCCCTCTGGGCTCAACGTGAGTCTCCAAAGTCCACAGCACACATGCACTGGCTCGCCAGAAGATAATTTAGTTCGCTGACTAATACTTGGGAGGCATCGATTACTCCCAAGAGCTGGTGGAAGCGCTACATACTCTGCCAGGCACTAAACGCTGCCTTTGCACATAAATATCAGGGGAAAGAATACCTTATGTGTCGCCCAGTGAGCCATGTGTACAGTTTGGGGAGCAATAATTTGATTTCACTGTCCTTTTAATGTGTCCATGTCTCCACTTTTTTTTTTTATATAATAACCGTCCGTTCAATATTTTACATCAATGATTGACATGTGTGCTGTCCCCCACATGTGACTATCCAGGGCCAGTGGTGTAAAGTAACTAAGTACATTTACTCAAGTACTCTACTTAAGTACAATGTTGAGGTGCTTTTACTTTTACTGGAGTATTTCCAATTGTCTATACTTTTACTTCTACTCCACTACATCTCAGAGGCAAATATTGTACTTTTACTCCACTACAATTATTTGAACATTTTAGTTACTAGTTGCTATGCAGATATAAATTATTATATTATAAAATATACATTAACCACGTCAGCCCTATTTTATACGTAGGCTATTTGAAAATAGCCGATCTACAAGCTCAAAACGCGTCGCATTGCGACGCGTTTTGAGCTTGTAGATCTGCTATTTTCAAACGTTTTAGTACTTTTACTTTTGGTACTTTAAGTACATTTTGATACCGATACCTTTGTACTTTTACTCAAGTCAAATTTAGAATTCTGGACTTTTACTTGTAACAGAGTACTTCTACATTGCAGTATTGATACTTTTTGAGTACTTTTTCCACCACTGTCCAGGGCTCTACGGTCTCGACGAGACGGACTTGGACAAGACCTTCCAGCTGCCTCTCACCACCTTCATTGGAGGAGAGGAGCCCACTCTGCCCCTGAGAGAGATCATACGCCAACTAGAGGTAGCTTGTGTGTGTGTGTGTGTGTGTGTGTGTGTGTGTGTGTGTGTGTGTGTGTGTGTGTGTGTGTGTGTGTGTGTGTGTGTGTGTGTGTGTGTGTGTGTGTGTGTGTGTGTGTGTGTGTGTGTGTGTGTGTGTGTGTGTGTGTGTGTGTGTGTGTGTGTGTGTGTGTCTGGTATGTGACTCAGCGATTCCCAAACGGTGTGCTGCTGATGCACACTGGTCCTGGTGTGCCTTGGGATTTTGAGACAACCACACATTATTATTGCGATATATACAACAAAAGTTATGAATTATCTTTTAATTTACTATGTCTGTACTGTACTGTACTGTACTGTACTTACTCATTTCTCAATACAGAGGCAAATTCGATGCGCCAAAAAAGTAAATATTTTCAACCTGGCGTCCCTCCCTTAGAGGTGAACATTTCTAACCTTGTTATTTGGTATTATATAATACAAATAAACGGCTACAGAATGAGAGGGATAGCACGTGTTATAGAGGCTGTTTTTCTCAGATATTAATACAGGTGTGCCTTGAGATTGTGACTTTGCCCTTTGGTGTACCATGGTCGCGAAACGTCTGAAAACCACCGGTGTATTGAGCGCAGAAAGATGTATCACGTGCGTTATGTATGTTCACTGTTTCTTCCCACTAAAGGCGGCCTACTGCGGCCCCATCGGCGTGGAGTTCATGTTCATCAACGACATGGAACAGTGCCAGTGGATCCGACAGAAGTTTGAAACCCCCGGGATCAAGCAGCTCGCCAACGCTGAGAAGAGAACGCTGCTGGCCAGGCTGGTCAGATCCACACGGTCAGAACTCTAATCATTTCATTTTATTATAACCCATTAAGACCGGGAACGCATCTGTGTGTCATTTTGAGATTTCTTTGGCTATTCAAAATATAGCAGATCTACAAGCTCATAGCGCGGCACCGAGTGCCGCGCTATGAGCTTGTAGATCTGCTATATTTTGAAAAATCGTGAATATTTGTGCAAATCTTTGAATATATATATATATATATATATATATTTTTTTTAAAGCGAATATTTTTAACTCAAATCTTTGCTTCTGGGGGATTCTACAAATGTCTTCTAAATCCTAACTTTTTTAAATTTATATCAGTGGTTCTCAAACTGTTTCATGTTGAGGACCTCCAAAATTATATGTATTTTGACCCCCATCTCAAAATATGTTGTTCCAGGGACCCCCCCAGAGGCAAAGATTTGAAAACCTGCTTTAAAAATATATACATATTCCAAGATTTGCACACATTTTCACGATGTTTCAAAAATAGCAGATCTACAAGCTCATAGCGCGGCACTCGGTACAATTTTGAATGCCAGACTTTTACTTGTAACAGAGTATTTCTACATTGCTGTATTGACACTTTTACTTAAGTAAAAATAAAATAGTACTTTTTCCACCACTGCTCCAGAGGCTGCATGATGCAGTGGAGACAAAGAGATACAGTGTTATCCACTGACCTATTGACCCCTGTGTGCAAACAGGGATCTAGGGCAGCTGGACAGATGTTTACATACGGTACTATATGCTCAAACACTTTCACTACAACAGATGTTAAGGCGACGCACCTGTAGTCAATGAAACGGCTAACGATGGGCTTCTTTAGACACAGGAATTATTACTGGAGGTCTATAACCACATGGACCCTATAGTGTCCCTGTTCTGGGGCAAACGTTTGGCAAGAATAGCTAGATCTAGATCGGCTATTTTCAGCAGAGAGATTTGGTGCACTGTACACTGTAGAGCAGGGGTTTTCAACTGATTTTGACCCAGGGACCACCATCCTGACTAAGAGCAACCTGGGGACCACCACTATTGTGCGTGGCGGGTCCATCATAGACCCACCCCACACAATAGTGGTGGGGGGTTCATGCACCACAGGGAGCTGGAGAAAATAGCTATAATATCAATATAATATCTAATAAAATACAGTGATTTTGTTTGAATATGATGGAATATGATTAAGGATTACTGTGATTATGGTAAGCTCAGATGTCATATCACACACACACCATACAGAAAGAAATTAAAAGTAAAAAAAAAAACAAAAAAAAAACACCAGTGGTCCACGGACCATCGTTTGAAAACCCCTGCTGTAGAGTGAGAAAAGAAGCAGACCTAGAATAGAGCCCTGGTGGCAGGGGTCATCAACCCCTGGGCTTGTGATGGACATTTTCCTCAAACTACATTTGTGCCACGGACATAAAAAAATATTGGTCAATAATATTACCATAAATAAAATGCTAAATGCATACTAGTCCAGGATGGAGAACACATGCTGTGTTTTCAAAGAGGGAGAGTGGTTAGTCCTCATCCCTTTGAACTTGATTTCATTTTATTAAGATAGTAAGTAGGAAAGCTGAGAGGGAAGGCGTAGACGGAGCAATTAGTAACCCATTTCCAAAAATTGCTTTAAAAGTCAAGTGTATCATTATTATTATTTCCAAGCCATCACTAAATTGAAGTGATGACGGCTTTGAACTTTTCAAAGCATTAAAGACAATCAGAGTACGGTGAGAAGAATTGTCATATTGACATCGTCCACCGGTCATTACCCATAATAAGCTTAAAAAACTGATTTTTCCAGGCCCAGTCATTAGGCACTGGTACCTGGTTTTAACACGGTTTGAATACCTGTCTGGCAGTGTCTATATTAGAGTGTTCATTTCAAAGGGCATTTGGGAAACCCAGCTCTTATCCTGTTAAGTTAAAATCAAGTCATTCATTGGCATGGAAGACTTTTCTTTTATGGTCCACCCAGAAAGTGACCTTTGTGGGCCTGGGGGACACCGGTCAGTGAAGTATACTGTACTGTTTGGTTTAACCCATTTAGACCGGGAAAGAATGTGTGTCATTTTAGGACTTCTTTGGCTATTCAAAAATAGATCTACTCTTTTTGAAAAATTGTGAACCTTTGTGCAAATCTTTGAATATATACCTTTTTAAGGCAAACATTTGTAACTCAAATCTTTGCTTCTGGGGATTCTACAAATGTCTTCTAAATCCAAACAGTTTTTTGAAAAACATATGTTTCTATATTATCAGTGGTTCTCAAAATGTTTCATGTCAAGGACCCCCAAAATGATATGTATTTGGCCGCCGACCCCATCTCAAAATATGTTGTTCCAGGGACCCCCCCAGAAGCGAAGATTTGAGTTAGAAATGTTCGCTTTATAAATATATATATATTCAAAGATTTGCACAAATGTTCAAGATTTGGAAAAAAAAATTAAATAGCAGATCTACAAGCTTGTATATCTGCTATTTTTCAATAGCAAAAAAAAAAATCTAAAAATGACACAGATTCTTTCCCGGTCTAAATGGGTTAAATTGGTTAAAACATGCTGGTGCTTTACGCTGGCTGATAGACCAATTAAAAATACCAGTCAAAACAGAAGCGAGTTCTGCAGCATTGACACAGAGGACACAAGATCAGGGTCTGCAGCTGTGCTTGACCTTATGACCTCTCAATCACATGGTGGACTCAGGGGGTTTTCCATTGTACGCAGACTCTCTGTTGGGCTGCTTGAGCTTTTATGAAAACGGCAGTATTCATACTTACTGTAATTCTTCTGAAAGTATCTCTAAAATATTATGTGTATCAAACCTCCTCATCACGTAAGGCAGTCTAGCACAGCGGCTCCCAAACGTTTTAGCTTGAGACCCAAAAGACAAATTGTATCTCCCCGTGACCCAAACTACTTCTTTTTTTAAATAGAAATTCTTAGATTTGTATTATTTTGAAATATTTGTTAATTTGTTATTAATTTATGAAACATTGTTACTTTTTTTTCATTTTATTATTATTTTAAATATTTTGAAATAATAATAATAATACTACAAATAAAAAATAAACGGAGCACTCTTTGGGAACATCTGGTCTATTGCAGTATGTACTGTAACAGATGCTGCTATGAAACAATTGTAATAATTGTAGTGGAGTAAAAGTACAATATTTGCCTCCGAGATGTAGTGTAGTAGAAGTAAAAGTACAGACAATTGGAAATTCTCCAGTAAAGTAAAAGTACCTCAAAATTATTCTTAGACAATACTTGAGTAAATGTACTTAGTTACTTTACACCACTCATAAACGGCATATTTTATGAAACGTTCCGAAAGTCGAGAGACATGTCTGTGCTTAATGCCACGAAGCCTTCGTTCAACCCACGCCTTGTTTTAACGTGTGAGCAGGTTCGAGGACTTCTTGGCGAGGAAGTGGTCTTCAGAGAAGCGCTTTGGCCTGGAGGGCTGTGAGGTCCTCATCCCCGCTCTGAAGATGATCATCGACAGGTCCAGCACCGTCGGCATCGAAGGCGTCATCATCGGCATGCCTCACCGGTACACCGTCCATATACACCTCACCATCTGTGCTTCACCATGTTGGACATTAGCCCATTAAGACCTAAGATTTTTAGATTTCTTTGGCTATTAAAAAATAGCAGATATTCAAGCAAAATGTATTCTAAATCCAAATTTCTTTGTTGTTGTTGTTTTAAACGTATGTTGCTATATATATCAGTGGTTCTCAAACTTTTTTATGTCAAGGACTCCCAAAATGATATGTATTTGGCCGCCGACCCCCATCTGAAAATATTTTGTTCCAGGGAACCCCCAGAAGCAAAGATTTTAGTTAAACATCTCTCTCTATATATTCAAAGATTTGCACACATTTTCACGATTTTTTCTTCTACAAAAATAGCAGATCTATATACAGATTTTTATAAACTTTATTTTGAAAACTTGTGAAACGGGACATTCTGCGTAACAAGTACTATTACTTTTGGTACTTTAAAGGAGAATTTTGGACTAAAGTTTTATTACCTTTTCTATGATGTTATGATATCTTAGGATGAATGGTACAGTAGAAAATGTTCATAACTCCACCCCTGGTCCGCCACAGCTTAAAAGCCCTCTAAGCTGCCTCATTCACTAGAATGGGGAATCTCACTTACAGTTGAAGCGGATAGGCCTTAGGTTAGATCACATATTTTAATAGCTTTTTTTTTTGTTGCTTTTTTTGAGATCTGATGTTCATAGTGACAGAACACTATTGCAACCAAAAAAAACAAAAACAGAAGTCTCGCTAGACGAGATTGAAATCTCGAGATTGAAATCTCGTCTAGCGAGACTCCTGTTTTTGTTTTTTTTTATTGGACAGTGTTCTGTCACTATGAACGTTAGATCTCTCTCTCTCAAAAAAAAAAAAGCTATTAAAATATGTCATCTAACCTAAGGCCTATCTGCGCACCTTTTTAAGCTGTGGCGGGCCAGGGGTGGAGTTATGACATTTTTCTACTGTACCATTCATCCTAAGATATCATAACATCATAGAAAAGGTAATAAAACTTTAGTCCAAAATTCTCCTTTAAGTATATTTTGATGCCAATACTTTTGTACTTTCACTCAAGTAAATTTAGAATTCCGGGCTTTTACTTGTAACAGAGTATTTCTACATCGCAGTATTGATACTTTTACCTAAGTACAAAATGTGAGTACTTTTTCCACCACTGCATGTTGCACTGATATATTTGTTGTCATGCTAAGTGTAAACTCTTGAACCATGCAGGGGTCGACTGAACGTCCTGGCCAACGTGGTTCGTAAGGAGCTGGATCAGATCTTCTGCCAGTTTGATCCCAAACTAGAGGCTACTGATGAGGTAGGAGCCTCAGCCCTATATACTGTATACTTCGGCTATTTGAAAATAATAGATCAACAAGATCACAACGCGTCGCTTCGCGATCTGCTATTCTCAAAAGTGTTTTTATACATTCCAAAACTTGTGAAATGGGACATTCTGCATAATGAGTTCTTTTACTTTTAGTACTTTAAGTATATTTTGATGCCAATGCTTTTATACTTTTACTCGAGTCAATTTAGAATACCGGACTTTTTATCTTTATGATTTTTATTCAGCATAGGTGGTAGTTGGGCAGCAAATACATATACAGTACTCATGCCTTTTTCTTTTTCCTACATACAGAAACAAACAATACAACACAGGACAGTTCACACCCTACATAACATTTAACACGCAACTTAGGGACAAGGATGGTTCAGCTAGCTTGGCTAACAGAGTATTTCTACATGGTGATATTGATACTTTTACTTGAGTAAAACATGAAGTGAGTATACTTCTTCCGCCACTGTTCTGTCAGGGTTCTGGGGACGTGAAGTACCACCTGGGGATGTTCCACGAGAGGATCAACCGCGAGACGGACAAGAACATCGCGCTGTCACTCATGGCCAACCCCTCCCACCTGGAGGCCGTGGACCCGGTGGTGCAGGGCAAGACCAAGGCCGAGCAGTTCTACAGCGGAGACACACAGGGCAAGAAGGTAACTGTGATATCTGAAGGGAACAGTAACTAAGGGAAAGTAACTAAGTGCTTTTTACTTAAAGATGGAGTGCCATGATATTTTTCAAACCTAAAACCTGATCATAAGGTATTATTATTATGTAAAGATTTTTTTCAAAAAAAAAAAGTGTACAGAAATTGTTAAAAAAAATGTTTTTATGTGGACACGCCTCCAGTTCATTAAGTATGCCTGGTTCTCACCTTAGCACCTCCTCCACCACCTTAGCACCACCCACCTGTCCTAGTCCCTCCTCCTCCTCATGCCCACACCTGTTGTGTTATGATAATGAGGGGGAGGGTATGTTTTTTGGGGGCTCTGTGATGTCACTATGCCCCTGTTTTTGGATTGGCACGTTTGACTCTCAAGGTTTCAGCCTCCAGGAAAAAACTCCAAATAGTCAGAGAAGACATGAAACACCATAAAACCACCATTTGGGGCCTTAATGAAGTTCTATCAACCTCATAGACACATGAAAAACAGAAAAAGTGCAAAACCATGGCACCACCTCTTTAAGTACTGTACTTACAATTTTGAGGTATTTGTACTTTACTTGAATTGCTAGAATAATTCCAACTTCCAATACTTTTACTTCTACTCCACTACATCTCGGATCCAAATATTGTACTTTTACTCCACAACATTTATTTGAAAACTTTAGTTACTAACTAGTAACTAAGTGGAGTAAAAGTACAATCGGACATCTCGGATCCAAATATTGTACTTTTACTCCACTACATTTATTTGAAAACTTAAAACAAATACATTAACCACTTCAGCCCTACAGTATATCCATTTAGGCCATTTGAAAATAGCCGATCAACAAGCTCACAATGCGTCGCGAGCTTGTAGCTATTTTCAAAAGATTTGTATACATTTGAAAACTTGAAATGGGACATTCTGCTTAAAGGTAGGGTAAGTGATATTTTTTGGTTAAAACAAAAAGTATTTTGTTAAAAGGTTAAAACATTATATTCTGATAGTAATCATCGCTATAGAGTGTTTTTTCAGTAACAGATGTCTCCCTGTCTCTCCAGCTCTTTAATAAACAGAAAATACATTTTCCGGTAGGTGTCAGAAGCTCAGCCAATCAGAAGAAAGTACCCATTTTTAAGCTTAATTTGTCTAGTGTTCCAGTTCCATTTTTTTCTGCTTATTTCTTAGTGTCATCACTTCCAATTTCACTTGTTTAATCTGTATCCTGATTGAGTTCTCTGCCCTGGTTGGATAAAATTGGAAATGAAACTGAAACTGAAACGAAAATGCATTTTATGTTTAATAAAGAGGTGGAGAGACAAGGAGACTCCTGTTACTGAACAAACACTCTATAGCATTGAGTACTATCAGAATATAGAGCTATTTAACACTTATTTTAACCAATGCAAATCACTTACCCTACCTTTAATGAGTACTTTTACTTTTGGTACTTTAAGTTCATTTTTGAGATTTGCTATCTAAGGTGATACCAAAACTCTGCCTACTACAGTCGGGTCGAGTTGAGCCGGTACCATGCAATATGCTCCATAAAGTCCAAAATGTGGTTTTACTGTTCATGTCCATTATTGATTCATGGTTTAATCTGTTTTTACCAAGGTCACGTTGATTCATAGTTTGAACCGGCCTTACAGGTCATGTGCATGTCGGTTCACGGTTGAATGTGTCTCCCATAGGTCATGTCCATATTGATTCACGGGGACGCTGCGTTTGCCGGACAAGGCGTCGTGTACGAGACCTTTCACCTGAGCGAGCTGCCCTCCTACACCACGCACGGCACCATACATGTCGTGGTCAACAACCAGGTATGCAGTATATACGCTATGAAAGGAGATACAATATATATCTGAATCATCTGCCAATAAATGACATTGTTTAAGACCGGGAACGCATCTGTGTAATTTTTTAGATTTATTTGAAAGTCTTTGAATGTATATATAAATATAAATATATATATTTTTGCTTTTTTTATGCCTTTATTTAGAAAGGCTGACAGGAAATGGGGAGAGAGATGGGGGGGGGTGACACGCAGCAAAGGTCAGGTCAGGAGTCGAAGCAGAAAAAAAAACAACAACTATCAAACCGGGTCCGTGAAATAAAAATAAAAAAAGGTTGAGAATGACTGAGTTAATAGACTGTTTTGTTGCCTCTTTCAATTGATTGTTTGTGATGGTTCCGTCTGCAGATCGGCTTCACCACGGACCCGCGCGTGGCGCGCTCCTCCTCGTACCCCACCGACGTGGCCAAGGTGGTGAACGCGCCCATCTTCCACGTGAACGCCGACGACCCCGAGGCGGTCATGTACGTGTGCCGCGTGGCCGCCGAGTGGAGGAGCACCTTCAACAAGGACGTCGTCATCGACCTGGTCAGTACAGTCATCATAGGACGTCGTCTGCTCCCCCCCCCCCTCCCTTTCCCTACACCCTGGCTAATGGCTATACTGCCCCCCAAACGTTCTAGACTCTTCTCCCTCCTGACTCTCAAGCTGTAGAACAGTGGTTTTCAACCCTTTTCATATCAAGGACCATTATTTATTGTTTGATGAGATTTAGACTCTCAGAGCCAAGACTTAAAATATTTTGTCATAGTTGGATACGATTTTGTCCACGATTCCATGCTGTATTGATGTTGGTACCAATAGGAGAGATAACAGGCAAACATTGATCAAAATAACAATTCAATAACAATTTAATTAAGTAATGCAGATATTTAACAATAATTTAACTCTTGAGAGTGTAAAATGAAACCAAATGCCATTTGGTTTCTTTTTGTGATGAATCTTTAAGGGTCCATTTGGTTACCTACTCTCCATCATTTAGCTGGGGACCACCTGGAACCACCTCGAGGACATGGCGGTCCCCGGACCACTGGTTGAGAACCACTGTTGTAGAATGACCTCTGACATCCCCCCCTCATAGTGAGACTGCAGACTCACCCCCCGTTTTCCCCGCCACAGTCTGAAAACCCACCTCAGACTCTACCTCACCCGCTAGCCCTGTCATTCTGTATCACTTCTTGTTGCCTATTTCTGATAGATGCTAGTTGTACTATGCAGGTGTATGTTGGTTACTTGTTCACATTATGTTATGTTATAGATAGATAAACTATGTACAGCAGCCATTTTGGAAAGAAATTGGGCCCCTTCTTTACTTCCTTCACAGGTGTTACTAATGATGCTAATGAAGGCTCTGTTCCATTCTGGTCAAACAGAGTCAGGGTGCTGATATTGTGCATGTTGGCTCACTGGAAACACTCTGCTACACCAGTGGGTCTCAAAGTGTGATCCAGGGACCCTCATGGTTCCTTGGGGTGGGGGGGTTCTAAATGTCCCCTTAGAGTGTGTAACTCTGAGAGTGTACAAATGGAACCAAATGGATTGGTTCCATTTGTACACTCTCAAAATTATGGGGGTCCTTGAAAAGGTTTGAGAACCACTGTGCTATACATGAAATGGAACAGAGCCTTCATTAGTATCATTGATAAAACCTGTGAAAGAAGAGGCCCTATTTCTTTCCAATATGGCTGCTGTCCATAGAGCCTATCAAAACATGCAATAACAACACACACTGGGTACCAGACTGTTTTCACTTCATAAAGCCCAGATCAACTAAAAACATATTAATCATTGCTTCCAGAAGCATGAGGAATACATTGTATCACTCTGTGTCATCCCTATTAAGGCCATAATTAATACATTCTCTGTGTTATGTTATGTTATGTTATGTTATGTTATGTTATGTTATGTTATGTTATGTTATGTTAAAGGGAAAGCCAAGGTTACCCAAAAAAAAACTATCTATTACTCACCCCATGGAGACTTGAATTCATGGATATTTTTCAGTTTTTGTCACATTCCTAAGCCAATAAATTGATGACCAGCGGTAGGCAGCGGTTCTAGTAGGAGACACAAAGGAGACTCTTTTTGTCTCCTACCGGAACCGCTGCCGGTCATCAAATTATTGGCTTAGGAATGCGACAAAAAAAAAAAAAAAAATCCATGAATTCAAGTCTCCATGGGGTGACTAATCGATAGAAGAAATGTCATTTTGGGGGTGAACTGTCCCTTTAAGTTATGTTAGTTTATGTTATTTTGATAGACATTATTTAGATAGACATTTGTAAATGCTATTTGCTATGTTATCAATTGATTGTTTTCTTTGGTCTCTCATCTCTATTTACATGACAAATTACCCTGTCATTTGTCCTTTGTTGACTAGGGATCACCATGCTTACTAAAATGATGATCCTGATCTCGTTGGCTTGAGGCAGTGAAGTCACTTGTTTGTAGTGATATACCGTTGGGTGTTGTTGCTAAAAAGTGTGCTTGCGTGTATACAGGTGTGTTACAGACGTTTTGGCCACAACGAGATGGACGAGCCCATGTTCACCCAGCCCCTCATGTACAAGCAGATCCGCCAGCAGGAACACGTGCTGAAGAAGTACTCCGACAAGCTCATCGCCGGGGGCGTGGTCACGCTGCAGGAGTTTGAGGTGGGCTCTTCTTTGGCCTAGCGTTTGATCCAGATATACATTTGTAATACAGTATAGTGGCTGCTGCTACCGGTACCGACTTGTCTTATTCGCCATCACTATCCGCCGTGCTTCGTGCATTAAATCACATTTAACCCATTAAGACCCGGGAACGCATCTGTGTGTCATTTTTAAGATTTCTTTGGCTGTTCAAAAATAGCAGATCTACAAGCTCGTAGCGCGGCACTCGGTGCCGCACGAGCGAACAAATACATATCATTTTGGGGGTCCTTGACATGGAAAAAGTTTGAGAACCACTGATATTATAGCAACATACGTAAAAAAAAAAAAAAACTGTTAGGATTTAGAAGACAGAAGCAAAGTTTTGAGTTAGAAATGTTCGCTTTGAAAAATATATATATTCAAAGATTTACATTTTTTTTTTAATTAATTAAAAAAAAAGTAAAAAAAAAAAAAAATGTAAATTTATACATATTTTTTATTAAAGATTAAAACATAGAAAGATAAAAAAATATAACAAAAATTTCAAAAAATCAAAAATCAAAATATAATAAATAGCAGATCTACAAGCTCGTAGCGCAGCACTCTGTGCCGCGCTGCGACCTTGTAGATCTGCTATTTTTTGAATAGCCAACGCAAAAATCTAAAACGACGCTTGAATGCTTTCCCGGTTTTATTGGGTTAAATATCACCTTATCCCCGCTGGTATTTGTTGAAGCAGCAGTCCTGCAAGTTGAGCTTCAATTTAGTGCCTGGCTCTCATAGCGGTCCTTCATATATATGGCTTTCTCGCGGTTGACGTTGAAATAGTCCTCAGGTTCTGGTGGTCGCTCGGTGACATCACTCAAGAAGGCGCTCCGTCCGAAAAAACTGCAACTGTGGGCGGACGGAGGAGGAGTGCCGAACATCCATCCAGGGCTGTTGTTTTATGGGGGCGGCGGCAGAGAAATGCTTCACGTAGCAGCACTGTGTGTGATGGACATGGCTTTCAGGTCGTGTGGCCTGGCTTGTTTTTTGCTCTGGCAAAAAAAAAAAAAATCACAAAAAAAAACAACCCATAAACAATAAGTAATGCACCGAGGCAGAACGGTCACTGTTTTCTGCAGACTATATACTGTACACTTCCCAACCCCAACCCCCCCCCTCTCTGTTTTTACAACCTTCACCATCACCATTTTTCTCTCTCTCTCTCTCTCTCTCTCTCTTCGGCTATTCCTTTTTTTTGGGCTATGCCTTTTTCTTACACACACACACGCACATACACGCACGCACGCACGCACGCACGCACGCACGCACACACACACACACACACAAACAAACACACAAACAAACAAACAAACAAACAAACACACGCGCAAACGCACGCACGCACACACACACACACGGTTGAAATCACTTTATGTATTGCATTGCCTGACCAGAAAATCAGACACTGATCATATCAGCTGATATTTGCAAACGTTTGTTTATTTAGCAAGGGTGCCAGATTTTGGTCAAATCAAAGAGTTGTGGATGTGGATAACCACGGTAGATACAGTAGCTCTAACACAGCAAAGTAAGTGTGATATGATTGTTGACAGAGTTATACTGGAGTTGTTATGTTGAAAACGGATAATGATGGGGGCTGTTATTTATTGACATTCCAGCTCTGCCTTTCACAAACTAGCCAGGTAGCAATCAACTCGTTTGCAACAACAACTTCCACTCAGCTGTAATGAGCTGTACTCTGACAACTTGATGCTGGAGAGTACAGTTAGCAGTGGAGACAGGCAGAGCGCGCTTTGTAGGACAACTATGTAATGATGACAGTCAGTCGGAAGACATTCATCTAGAAGAAAACTTTTATTGCAATGATATTGCAATGTATTTGATTGTTTGGCTCATGCTCCTGTGATGTGACGCTGCGGAACTGTCAGCACAAGCCTGACAGACTCTTGATACCACAAATATACTTATTACACAGACATGATAATAGACTTATAGGGCAGAAACTAAAGATACTCAGACATAATAATAATAATAATAATAATAATAATAATAATAATAATAATAATAATAATAATAGAAAAAAAGATGATTCTGTCAGTGGTGGGCAGTAACAAAATACATTTACTTGAGTACCGTATACTTAAGTTAAACCTTTCGAGTATCTGCACTTTGCTTGAGTATTAAGTCTTGTTGTATACTTTCACAGCACTACATTTCAAAGACAAATATTGTACTTTTGACACCACTACATTTCTAGGAGGTACATTATCAATGAACCACTTAGCCCAATTTCAAATATGGTGAAAATAGCAGGTGTTCAAGCACATAGATGTTCGAAGCTGAGCAGCGAGAAACTATATTGCTATGTTGGTGGTATATATTCATTGTCAATAGCAGCCATAGCCAGGTGCAATTTTCAGTAATACCATGTTGTTGGAATGGAAATACATGCTCCATTTCCAATTTATAGCTGTAGTACTGCCTTTTGATTTCATATCGGTCAACATGTACACCGATAATGACTTCAAAGGCTCTGGTGCGCTCAACTAGAAAACAACTGTCTTTGCACACTGCCGAGTGCAGATTCCAAGCAATACTAGACATCAAAAGAACAAGTTTAACGTCTTTTAAAGCATTTAATATGCCCCAGCAGCAGTCACACACAGGGCAGCGGACGCGCTTCGGCCTGTTGGCCTTGGTCAGCATTTTTTTCGTTACTGCTGACTAAGCCAAATCGGCCGAAACGCGTCCATTGACTGCTGCGGCGGCATATTACATGCTTTAAAACTAAGTAGGGATGCACAATATTACAATTTTGCCCCGATATCCGATTACCAATTAATTGCATGTCAAATCGACTGAAACCGATACCGATATTGCAACTTTTCAGTACACTTTTCAGGTTTACCTTACACCTTGTTATACAGTGTGATTCTGGCTGCAGATGCAGACTTCAAATATAGTTCATTCTTAGGCCTTCAGGTGCACATGTTAGTTCCCAGAAAACAGTCTGCTTTTTAAGCTTCATAATTCAAGCAGAAATATTATAAAATAAAATATTGGCTGTTACTTTGATATCAGTTTGATACCGATATTGCATTTTTAAGGCCAATATTGCTGATACCGATATGATATAATGACCGATTAATCATTAATCATCATCACATACAACTCATGAGTGTGGTTGTTCTTTTGATGTCACTGCCTCTGACCGGTATACCGGTGTGGCTGTAATGAATCGATCGTTCTCATCATACGATGTTCATTTTTGGTTGCAGGAAGAAGTTGCGAAATACGACAAGATCTGTGAGGAGGCGTACGCACGCTCCAAGGACGAGAAGATCCTCGACATCCGCCGCTGGCTAGACTCCCCCTGGCCTGGTACGAATCTAACTTTTTTCATGTTTTTCTTTTTACCCATTTTTTTCTCCCCAATGTTGTTGCTATGCCAATTGATTTCTGTGCGTCGTCACTGCTGTTGAGGAGCCCCCACCGGGAGGATGGAGAAGAGCCTCCGTTCTTCTCCTCCCGCCCGACACTCCCTGCAGGTGCCGCCCCAGGCCGTAGGAGTACGTGTAGTGACAAATATCCCCCCCCCCCCCCCCCCCTTATTCCTTTTGTCACATTTGTACTGTACACTCTCAGCGTTAAATGATCTACGAGCTCGTAGCGCGGCGCCGAGTGCGGCGCTACGAGCTTGTGGATCTGCTATTTTAGAAAAATCGTGAACATTTTGTGCAAATCTTTGAATACATACATTTTTTGAAACATTTTAAACTCAAATCTATGCTTCTGGAGGTCCCTGGAACAAAATAGTTTACAAATGTTCGCTTAAAAAAATATACATTCAAAGATTTGCACACATTTTCACGATTAAAAAAAAAAGAAATAGTTTTTGAATAGCCAAAGCCATCTATAAATCTCTCTTCTCCTTTCTCTGCAGAATTCTTCACAGCTCAGGGCGAGCCAAAGAGCATGACCTGTCCTCCCACCGGACTGGACGAGACGATCCTGCAGCACATCGGTCAGACGGCCAGCTCTGCTCCTCTGGATGACTTCAAGGTCCACCCTGGTCAGTGTGATGGTCTTGTAGATCCACCCTGGTCAGTGTGATGGTCTTATAGATCCACCCTGGTCAGTGTGATGGTCTTATAGATCCACCCTGGTCAGTGTGATGGTCTTATAGATCCACCCTGGTCAGTGTGATGGTCTTATAGAGCTACCCTGGTTTGTTTTTATATACACCCAGTGTTACAAACTAAATTAAAATGTGTTAAACAAAAAACGTAATTACACAAATCTAAGTCTGACATGAGTCCATATATCTATATCCATTATCAACGTGTGTCATTTGACTTTCACAAACAGAAATAAACAAAGCAAAATATACTAATACTAATAATGCTAACTTATAATATTGATACTAGTGATATTAATAATGATAAAAAGGGGGGTATGTGTGTAATAAGTGACATTTTGACTGTGAATTCCAACATTTTAAGCTCCTCTTGAAACATTATTCGGTTCCCCATCGTCCGGAGTTGCGGTCGCACCGACTGTGACGGGATCTGTGGATTCGATTTGTATAGGTGTAAAAGAGTAATGCCTAATTCATGCTCTCACGTGGCAAAATCGGGGACCTGCCGGCTCTAACACGTCACTGTGCTCACTTTCACTTTCCATCACCTTCGTGAAAATGAAACTAATCTGCCTTGTTACCATAGCGGAGTGACGTACAATGTCATACCACATTACAGACAATTACAGGGGAGAAATATCAGGGCCACTTAAAGGGGAAATCCACCCATTTTCAATATTTAACTATGGGTGGATTTCCCCTTTAACTGTTTTTTTGTTGTATATCATTGCTGTCGGACAGAAACCTCTTGTCTCCATATTTGAACTTTTTGCACTTTTTTTTTGGTAAATCAATGCCCTGCTTCAGGGTTTTCTACGTTTTTCATGCCAAGGACCCCTAAATTGATATACATTTGGCCGCGGAGCCCCATCTGAAAATGTTTTGTGCCAGGGACCCCCAGAAGAGAAGATTTGTGTAAAAAAAAAAGCAAAATTCTACAAAATTCTTCAAACACTTTCAAGATTTTTCGAAAATGTTCAAAAATAGCAGATGTTCGTGACGCGCTGTGAGCTTGTATATCTGCTATTTTTGAATAGCCAACGTATACAATATGGATAAAGGGGTGAACATGTATTAACACCTTTAGCTGGGGACCCCCTGGAACCCCCTCAAGGACCACTGGTGGTCCCCGGACCACTGGTTGGGGACCACTGTCAGATTTTTATACATTTTGAACTTGTAAAATGGGACATTCTGCACAATGAGTACTTTTACTTTTGGTGCTTTAAGTACATTTTGATACCAATACTTTTGGTACTTTTACTCAAGTACATTTTGAATACCTTACTTTTACTTGTAACAGAGTATTTCTACACTGCAGTATTGATACTTTTACTTAAGTTAAAATATTTGGCAGAGACGGTATTTTCTTAAATTCCTGTGCATATAGACATAATGTCTGCGGTGATGATCTTCAGAGAGTCGATAAAAGCGGTTCACCTGTGAAGCCATCGCTCCGGCGTGGCAGGTGTCTGCACCGCACAGCTGGTGTGACTCACTCGTTTAGAGTGCCACAGATGTTTTTAATTACAATAGAGCATAGCGGCCCATTGCTTTTTATACGTATACTGTACATTCCCTCCTCTCTCTCTCTGTGTTCCCATCCCAAACCCTCACTTCTCATCATTTGTCGCCCCGTCCCCTGTTCAGCTTGTATCGTAATAATTCTAATCCACAAAGTAACTAGTAAACATAAAGTTTTCAAATAATTGTAGTGGAGTAAAAAGTACAATATTTGCCTCTGAGATGTGGTGGAGTAGAAGTAAATGTATTGGAAAGTTGGAAATACTCCAGTATAATTAAAAGTACCTCAAAATTGTACTTAAGTACAGTACTTGAGTAAATGTACTTGGACTCTAAAACGGCGACCGGAACTGTGTAATTCCGGGCGAGTTTCTGCCCTACGCCCGTTCCCTATAGGGATTTTTAGGGTAGATTTACTTTGCTCTTTCCCACAAAGGAAGTACGACAAACCATAATCTGCTGTGTGTGTGTGTGTGTGTGTGTGTGTGTGTGTGTGTGTGTGTGTGTGTGTGTGTGTGTGTGTGTGTGTGTGTGTGTGTGTGTGTGTGTGTGTGTGTGTGTGTGTGTGTGTGTGTGTGTGTGTGTGTGCGTGCGTGTGCGTGCGCGCACTTTGTGTGTGTGTGTGTGTGTGTGTGTGTGTGTGTGTGTGTGTGTGTGTGCGTGTGCGTGTGTGCGTGCGTGTGCGTGCGCGCACTTTGTGTGTGTGTGTGTGTGTGTGCGTGCGTGTCTCTCCAGGCGTGTCTCGTATCCTGCGCGGCCGAGCGGACATGGTGAAACAGCGTCAGATGGACTGGGCTCTGGGCGAGTACATGGCGTTCGGCTCTCTGCTCAAAGACGGGATCCACGTGCGCCTCAGCGGGCAGGACGTGGAGAGAGGAACCTTCAGGTGAGTGCGTGTGTGTGTGTGTGTGTGTGTGTGTGTGAACCGCCCAGCCCATGCACCTATAGCACAGAGACACACTGTGAGTGGAGAGATAACACCCCCTACACTTCGCTTCGTCCGGATAGGCTCTATTCACAGCAGCCATATTATGAAGAAATTCACAGGTGTTACCAATGATACTAATGAAGGCTCTGTTCCATTTAGTGTAGCACAGTGGTTTCCACGACCCCCATAACTCTCAGAGTTACACACCTGTAAGGGGCCATTTGGAAGCCCATGAGGGTCCCTGGACCCCAACTGTAGACCCACTGGTGTTTCCAGTGAGCCAACATGCACAATATCAGCACCCTGACTCTGTTTGACCAGAATGGAACAGAGCCATCATTAGTATCATTGGTAACACCTGTGAATGTCTTCATAATATGGCTGCTGTGAATAGAGCCTATTGCTGGAAATTCCGATGGGTTTCTCGCATCTGATCTTTAGGACTGATCGTCCACACTCATGCTTGCAAGTCAGAAGCTCAGTTTCCAGTGGGGTTTTTTTGCTTGTTTTTTTGCTGTTCAGACTACAGCAGTGGTTCTCAAACTTTTTCATGTCAGGGACCCCCAAATTGACACTTATTAGCCCGCGGACCCCCATTTGAAAAGATATGCCTCAGGGACCTCCATAAGAGAAGACTTTTACGGCTCTAGCAGTGATTCTCAACCGTTTTAATTTCAAGGACCCCCAGTTTGACATGCATTAGGGCTACGGACCCCCATTTAATGGCATTTCTATCTCTGGGACCCCAATTTATATTGTGAAATCAATGTTAATTTAACGGGTCCATTTGGTTCATTTTGTACACTCTCAGAGTTACAGACCCATAAGGGTCCATTTGGTTCCTATAAATCATTTAGCTGGGGACCCCCTGGTATCCCCTCAAGTACCCCTGGGGGTCCCCGGGCCCCACTTTGAGAACCAATGGACTACAGACTACACAAAAATCTGATTTGAGCTGCCAGTGTGATAACATAATCTTACAACACATAGAGATAAGGAGATATAATATGCATATATTATTAGAGTATGAAGCTCTCAGAGTCCCCTGGGAATAAAGTGACGGCCACATGGTGCTAAGTCGTCCCCCCCCCTCCCCCCTCCCCACTGTGTATGTCTCACCTGTCCCATATCAGTTCTCCACCAGTAGCCAGTCAGTCTCCAGTGATGCGGTTCACTTAGCACTCCATCAGCCCCGTATATATCACACTATACAAACCCCAGTTACGGTTTTGCCTTGCATTTACCGGCGTCATCCATTCCCCGTCCGCCACAAGCGCTATACGAGCTTGTAGATCTGCTATTTTTGAAGAAATCTTGAGCGTTTTTGTGCAAATCTTTGAATACATGTATTTTTTGGAAACATTTTTAACTCAAATCTTTGCTTCTTGGAGGTCCCCCTTATTTTACAAGTATTCGCTTAAGAAAAAAAAATATATATTCAAAGATTTGCACACGTTTTCACGATGTTTCAAAAATAGCAGATCTACAAGCTCATAGCGCGGCACCGAGTGCCGCGCTATGAGCTTGCAGATCTGCTATTTTTGAATCATGACACATCTAAAGATGACAGAGCTACGGCACTCAGCCCCGTACGTCACACTAAACAAACAAACTGGTTACGGGTTTGCCTTGCATTTATACCAGCGTCATCCATTCCGTCCACCAGCAGAAGTGCTCTCTCCTCTCTATATGTTGTGTTTATTTTTTCCCCTGACAGAGGCAATAAACACGCCTTCCCCCATAAAACACCTCAGAGATTTTTTTTTTTTTTCATTTGAGGAAGAGAAGTGCTATGGAACGCATTCGAGCAAGTATCTGCACCCCACCCCCACCCCTCTGCTTTCAGTGTTTCGACATTTGTTGTTTGTTTGTTTTTTTCACGGTACCTCCGTTCTCTCGGGTTGGGCTGTGAACTTCAGTTCCACACTACTGTCACTCTATGGTTTTCTTTCTTTAAAGCCCCGCCCCCCCCCCCCCCCCCGCCATTTTATTTTATTTTGCATTTTTTTACCCTAACCCCCGAAGCCGAACACACAGCCGGTCTACAAGCTCACAACTTTTCCTAATTGTAAAAAAAAATTGTTAAAACAACAATTTCTCTGGTGAGGACCTGGGAAATTGACCTCACAATGTTAACGTATTTTTTTCGAATTCTACTGTACTTGTGTAGAGGTATAGCAACACGGCCTCCTCTGAGACACAGACTGAGAAAGAAAAATTGTACCATTATATCATGAGCATTAGTGAGGACCTATTGTGTGAAGATAGGTTGAAAATGGGTGAAGTCGTCCTTGAAGTACATTTTGATATACCAATACTTTTGTACTTTTACTCAAGAAAATGTTTAATTTGTATTTCTACTTTGCAGTATTGATACTTTTTCTTAAGTGACACATGTAGTACTTCTTCCACCACTACACACACACACACACACACACACACACACACACACACACACACACACACACACACACACACACACACACACACACACACACACACACACACACACACACACTCTCTCCTCTGGGGAGCAGAGCATATTGGTGTGTTACACATGACTAGGCGTGCGTTGCGTGGCTGTGCTGTATGGAACAACGTAGACTAATGGATTCACTGCTCTGTGTTTGGGCGGGTTTGGTGGACGGCGCCCAAGCACCCCCTTCCCTCACTAATGGGGCCCCCAGGCAGAGGAAATGTGGTCCTGTGTGTGTGTGTGTGTGTGTGTGTGTGTGTGTGTGTGTGTGTGTGTGTGTGTGTGTGTGTGTGTGTGTGTGTGTGTGTGTGTGTGTGTGTGTGTGTGTGTGTGTGTGTGTGTGTGTGTGTGTGTGTGTGTGTGTGTGTGTGTGTGTGCATGACTGCGTATATGTTCCCAAGTGAGAATGAAAGAGAAGGACTGGGGGTGAGAAAAGCACGCGCGTGTGTGTGTACTGCACACTGTATAGACAGTATAGCACCAGCCAAAGGTCTTGTGAAGGTCTCTGTGTCAACTTTTAACCCTTGGCGTCCCTATATTCCGCACGTCATTATGGGCAAACATTTCGGCCCTTTTCAAAAAATAGCTGATCAAGCTCACAATCCTTCACCATGTGATACATTGTGAGCTACCACGCCCATTATTAATTTGATTGGCTGCACCTGTGTTGTTTACGTCACAGAGTACTACGAGCTCAGTATTTTATTCGGGTGCATTTCTCCTTTCCGACATGTCGCCTTTCCGACGTTGACGAACCCTATACCTAACCCTAACCCTAACCCTAACCGCACGCGGAAGCCACTAGTCGGAGTGGTGAGATGTCGGAATGGAGAGTGAACACCATTTTATTCAGCCTGCCATGTTTTTAATCCGCTGTAATTTGTAAAGGTAGTGTAAGTGATATATTTTGGTTAAAACAAAAAGTTGGGGGATACAGTTCTAGGGACATATTTTCGCCCGTGCCTTCGTCCGTTATCCCTAAACGTCTTTGCCATTTTTTACTATTTTTGAAAAATGTTTCAAATAGTTCAACTAGCCGATAGATCGAGACGGTGTGAGCTTGCAGATTGGCTATTTGAACTATTTGAAAATAGTAAAAAATGGCAAAGAAGTTTATAGATAATGGTGAAAATAGGGCCCCTAGTACATTCATTTCTAATGAACAGAAAATACATTTCCAGCTGGGTTAGTACCCTTTTATCACCTTATAGTGTTCCAGTTTCAATCCTGTCTGCTCATTTCTTTGTGTCATCATTTCCAATTCCACTTGTTCATCCTGTGTCCTGTATGAGTTATCTCTCCTGATAGGATAAAATTGGTATCCTGACCTGAAAATGTAGTGTTTACAAAAAAAAGCCGTAGAGACAGGGAGATCCCTGTTACTGAACAAATACTATATATATCATAGCAATTATTACAATCCGTATATAGAGCTATTTAATACTTAAATTTGACAAATGAATATCACTTACTGCACCTTTTGACCTGAACGTGAATGGGTGGCGACGAGAACAGAAATCACACGTGCAGTAATAATACGTATTAAACTCCATTAGCTGCAGCTGTGTGAGTGCTTGCTCTCACTTTGCCCGCTCTCATTCTCTCCATCAAAGGATTTCTTGAAGAGAAGGAATGATATCCTGCAGATGTAGCGCAAAGATCAAACAAAAACAATTATGCAGTATATGCCCTCATTACTTACTAACTACTGTGTTATCTAATTGATCCGAAGAGCGCTCTACAGAGGGAGCGATGCTATTCACACAATGCTAATTGACGTGGGAAGCATTTCGCCGGTAATTGCACATCGCATTGTTTCTTGTAAAACTAATCATAACTCTGATGTGTTTCATACAATAAATACATTTACAAGTAACCGTTTCCTGCCGACGATAACGCTCTACCATTACGTGCAGTGGTGTAAAGTAACTAAGTACATTTACTCAAGTACTGTACTTAAGGACAATTTTGAGGTACTTAAGAGTATTTCCAATTGGCTATGCTTTTACTTCTACTCCACTACATATCAGAGGCACTACATCTCCACTACAATTACTTGAAAACGTAAGTTACTAGTTACTTTGTAGATTTTGATTATTATTACAAAACATAAATTAACCACTTCAGCCCTATATACATTTCGGCCATTTGAAAATAGCCGATCTACAAGCTCACAATGCGATACAAATTACAAATGATTACATTACAAAACATACATTATACACCACATTTACATTATAAAACATACATTAACATTCATTAACCACTTTAGCACTTTTGTACTTTTACTCAAGTCAATTCTTAATTACGGACTTTTACTTCGCATCTACATTGCAATATTGACACTTTTACTCAAGTAAAACGTTTGAGTGCTTTTTCCACCACTGCCATTACATAACCCTGTGTGTGTGTGTGTGTGTGTGTGTGTGTGTGTGTGTGTGTGTGTGTGCGTGCGCGCGCGCGTGTCTCTCTTGTTCGGAGGCTTCATTAGAGTGATGTTAGAGCGTGGTACGTGATATTGTCTCATCGTGAGTCTGTGTGATGGCTGGGACTGGCAGGGCCGATTAGCGCTCAGCTCTGTGCACCCATCTACTCCTCTGCTGGGCCGTCGTGTCACCCTCGTGTCACCCTCGTGTGTCCCCCAGAGCAGCGAGTGGTGGAGAGAGTGAGGGAGACCGCTTCTCACGGACAGGGTTGCCAGATCTGCTTATTATAATTTCCCCCGCAAGAATGTATTTGAAAATAGCCGATCTACAAGCTCACAACGCGTCGCGATGCGACGCGTTGTGAGCTTGTAGATCTGCTATTTTCAAATAGCTGATGTATATGTTAAGGTGCTCACATGTGGCCCATAGTCGCTTCTTTTGGGCTGGTTTTCCTAGACATGGTTGCTTGTTTCTCTCACAGAATCTGGCAACACTGCCCACGGACAGCGTGCGTGTACTTTGTATCACTGTACGCGTGCGTGCGTGTGTGTGTAAATGCAGTGGTGGAAAAAGTATACTCACGTTCATTACTTAAGTAGAAGTATCGATACTGCAATGTAGAAATACTCTATTACAAGTAGGAGTCCGGAATTCGAAATGTACTTGAGTAAAAGTACAAACGTATTGGTATCAACATGTACTTAAAGTACCAAAAGTAAAAGTACTCATTATGCAGAATGTTCCGCTTCACAAGTTCTCAAATGTATACAAATCTTTTGAAAATAGCAGATCTACAAGCTCACAATGTGTCACGATGCGAGCTTGTAGATCGTCTATTTTCGAATGGCCGAAATGTATAAAGGGCTGAAGTGGTTAATGTTAAGTTTTGTAATAATAATCTAAATCTACAAAGTAACTAGTAACTAAAGTTTTCAAATAATTGTAGTGGAGTAAAAGTATTATATTTGCCTCTGAGATGTAGTGGAGTAGAAGTGAAAGTACTGAAAATCGGAAATACTCCAGTAAAGTAAAACAATACCTCAAAATTGTACAGTACTTGAGTAAATGTACTTTACAATGTGTGTGTGGCGTGATGCAGTCCTCTGACACAGCACCATCACTCTCAGTAAAAAGCCTCTTGTTTGCACCCATCCATCAGCTTGGTGACAACCTCCTGTGTCACTGTTTCAAGTTAAACACTTGCACCCTAGCCTACAATATATACATCATTGACCAGAGTCCACCCTCAGGGCTTTACACTAGACCCCATCCTTCCTTCCTCTGCACCAAACATCTTCGCCGAAAACAGCCGACGCACAAGCTTGTAGATCGACTATTTTCTGGGAATGTGTTAGGTTTCCTGTGATTAAACACAATATTCTAAAGTGTTTACTTATCCATCGTTTTTTCTTCCTGTCACTTCGATCTGAATTGTCTTTTAAAACCTCCAGAAATCAAAAAACAAAATTTAACCACAATTAGAGCTTCTTTATAGAAACACAGCTTGCTTAAAATGTTATGGGAGAAAGCAGATAATTCAAGACACGTTTCTGTCGGTTTTAGATTATGGTGATATTATAAATATGGTTTAAATGTCGGGCAGAAACCTCTTATCTCCATATTCTAACGGTTTGCGTTTTTCCGTAAATCAACGCCGTGCTTGATCACACCACGTCACACAAAAGCCTCAAAAGTAGCAGATCTACAAGCTCGAAACGCGTTATGAGCTTGTAGATCTGCTACTATTGCTATTTTTGAAATTGGAATCTTGAAAAGTTCAACATAATGGGGTTTCCACCCCGACAAGGGACGATATTTACACACAAAAGTATTTTCATACTACCGTATCCCCCTTTTTTTTCCTCCTCTACTCTCTTGACCTCCTCTCAGTCACCGTCATCACGTTCTCCATGACCAGGAGGTGGACAGACGCTTCTGTGTCCCCATGAACCACCTGTGGCCCAACCAGGCCCCCTACACTGTCTGCAACAGCTCCTTGTCAGAGTATGGCGTCCTGGGTAAGACACCTCTAGCAAAAGCTTCCTGTCAGCCCGAGCAGTGTTGATTTCGTCGACTAAAACTATGACGAAAAAAGTGTTCGTCGCCTACCTTTTTTTCACAGACGAAAACGAAATAAAAACAAAGCTACGATGACTAAAACTATGACTAAATATGTTGACAGTTTCGTCAACAAATAAAAACTAGACTAAGATGTTTGTGAGGGACGAGTGGAGACGAGATCCAGTAGAACTAAAAGACATTTTATGTTTGGTTGCGCTCGGGTGTTGCGCTCTGAAGAAGGCACTCCATCCGAACTGGGACAATTGAAGTCTTTACTTATTAATAACAGGGTGCAGGCAACAAAGCGTGACATTTCGATACGTCTCCGTCAGGTCATGGCGACCTGACGGAGACGTGTCCAAACGTTGTCATGCTTGTTGCCTGCACCCTGTTATTAATAAAGAAAGGCTTTAATTGTTCGAGCTCGCTCCAGTGCCTTCTTTCCTCATGGCTTGCTGTTAAAGAGCTGATGCCATGTTTTTGCACTTTTTCTGTTTTTCATGTGTCTATGAGGTTGATAGAACTTCATTAAGCCCCCCGGAGGTGGTTTTATGGTGTTTTATGTCTTCTCTGATTATTTGGAGTTTCTTCCTGGAGGCTGAAATCTTGAGGGTCAAACGTGCCAATAGAGAAACAGCCCTTTAGTGACATCACAGAGCCCCCAAAAAACATACCCTCCCCCTCATTATCATAACACAACAGGTATGGGCATGAGGAGGAGGAGGGACTAGGACAGGTGGGTGGTGCTAAGGTGGTGGAGGAGGTGCTAAGGTGAGAACCAGGCATACTTAATGAACTGGAGGCGTGTCCACATAAAAACATTTTTTTTAACAATTTCTGTACGCTTTTTTTTTTGGAAAAAAATCCTTACATAATAATAATACCTTATGATCAGGTTTTAGGGTTGAAAAATATCATGGCACTCCATCTTTAAAGTAAATTAACGGTATCATTAAGTAGAGCATAACTTTTTGTATAGTGTATGTTTGTGTGTTTTCCACTTCCTGTCGATTTCATTGGATATCATTGTTCATCTGACCAGTTTCATTGGATGTCATTGGATCAAATCGACAGGAAGTGATGCCCACACAGCCTAGGAAACAGGTGAATAGCAGTTGTTTTCAACCCGTTTCAGAGTATTTCTACCTTGTGGTATTGATACTTTTTCCAAAAAAAAGTGAGTATGTCTTCCACCACTGTCGTCCTATATAATAACATAGGGTTCGAGTTGGGCTTTGCCATGGCCAACCCCAACGCCCTGGTGCTGTGGGAGGCCCAGTTCGGAGACTTCAACAACACGGCCCAGTGCATCATCGATCAGTTCATCAGCCCGGGACAGGCCAAGTGGCACCGGCACAACGGCATCGTGCTGCTTCTGCCCCACGGCATGGAGGGAATGGTGAGAACTTGAGAGAACGACACATTAACCCATTCAATCCGGGAATGCATACTGTGTCATTTTAGATTTGAGCTACTGTATGACCATTATTTTATACTTTGGACTATTCAAAAATAGCAGATCTACAGTACAAGCTCGTAGCGAAAATTGCTAAAACTATAGAATGCAGTAAATAAAAAAATGTTAACACTCATCTTTTATTTAATTTAATTACAATCTAAAACATAAACCTTGGTTGTAAAAAACAAAGTTGTCCTTTAAGTACAGTTCAACTTTGACTTGCTCTGCAATTTCCGCTATTCTTGAAAATGTTTGAAAATGGATGAACACTTTTCGACAGATGAATTAATTCAGATGAACGGAAAGGATTCTGAGGATTATGCAAAAAAAAATATTGTGATTATCTCAAATAATTGCCATCGGGTGATTATGTAATGATTGTGACAGGCTTAGTGACCATTGTCTCTGTCCGGTCTCTGCAGGGCCCAGAACATTCTTCAGCCCGACCCGAGCGCTTTCTGCAGATGAGCAAGGATGACTCCGATCTCTTCCCTGTATGTTTGCATTAATATATATTAGGCTCAATATGGGCTGTATACACTTTTAAACTTATTATATTAATTTACAGTGATGTAAAGTAACTAAGTACATTTACTTAAGTACTGTACTTAGGCACAATTTTGAGGTATTTTTACTTTTCTGGAGTATTTTACATTTTCAGTACTTTTTGCTTCTACTCCACTACATCTCAGAGGCAAATATTGTACTTTTACTCTACTACAATTATTTGAAAAGTTTAGTAACTAGTTACTTTGTAGATTTTGTAGACACATAAAGAGCTATGGCCTTAAATGTCTTATACAGGTCTGTAACTCTCAGAGTTATGGGGGTCCTTGAAAATAAAAAAAACACTGTCCTAGTAGACTCCTAATGTGCCACAATGTCACAGCAAATCAGTGTCATACATGTTCTGAACACCGACATTCAGTAATTGGGTCTTATGATGAAAATGACAACATTATAATGTTAACAAAAAAATCAAAAGAATGTCACGGACAAGGCCAAGACTCGTGCGCGCGTGTGTGCGTGTGTGTGAGAGAGAGAAACAAACCAACAAAAGACCCCTTTTCATAGCAGACATTTTGACGCGTAAAGACAGCTGACTTGTGAAGGTAATAATTAATTTTGGGTGTATTTAGTTGGACACTGGACAGCTCCTGTACAGTTAAATTCACGCCGGCACACACAGAAACACACTTAACGAAACACGCTCACAATCAATGTCATTACTTTCAGCTGCGTTTGCCTGTCTAAACTGTCCCCTGTGACAATGGGTTCCAGAACCGCAAAATAACACACCTGTCATTTTAGCTAACGGCAAACCTTTTGTTGTTTCTGTGTAATTAGATTTGTGTTTTTTGACGTTTTTTTTGTGAATTAATTTGTGTTTCATGAAGGAATATAGTGGGAACTTTGAGGTGCAGCAGCTGTATGAGTGTAACTGGATCGTGGTCAACTGTTCCAACCCTGCAAACTACTGCCACGTGTTGAGACGACAGATCCTCCTGCCCTTCAGGAAGCCGGTGAGGTGAAACCCTGTGCTGTTCAAATCTTCATCATCATCACAAATGATCTTCTCTCTTTATTTACCTCAGTGGTTCCCAAATGGTGTTCCGTGTCCGTGAGACAAGTCCAGGTGTGCCTTGGCATTTTTGTGACCACCACATGTTATTATAGCAATATAGAACTACACAAAAATGTATGACTTTTTATTTTATTTACTATATCAGTACCGCACCGAGGGAAATTCTATGCTATACCCTAGAAATCTGTATTTTTACCACTTTCAACCTGTGTGCCTATTTTGGCCATGTCAGGTGAAGTTTTTTTTTTTCTTACACAAACTTCCCAAAATAGCCGATCTACAAGCTCACAACTTTGAGCTTTTACATCTGCTAACTAGCTACCGAGTGCCACGCTATGAGCTTGTAGATCTGCATATCGTGGACAGTTTTGAATATATATATATATGTTTTAAAGCAATCATTTTAAACTCCAATCTGTGCTTCTCTGGGGGTCCCTGGAACAACATCTTTTGAGATGGGGCGTCCGCGGCCAAATACATAATCATTTTGGGTGGTCCTTGACATGGAAAAGTTGGAGCACCACTGATATAGCAACATACTGTTAGGATTTAGAAAAGACATCTAGATATGTATTTTGCCCACGGACCCCCATCTCAAAATGTTTTTGTTCCAGGGACCCCCCCAGAAGCAAAGATTTGAGTTACAAATCTGACACTTACTTTGACACTTGTCCTGGCAAGACACTGAACCCCTAGGTTGGTTACTTTGCATGGTTTCCTCTGCCGTGGGTGTGTGAATGTAATGCATAATTGTAACGCACTTTAGATAAAGGTGCCATAAATGCACCCTTTTTACATCGATTTGAAAATCTCATTTCAGGCCATTCTTCTGATACTACACCAGCCTTTCTTTAACTCATTCAATCCGTAACGCATCTCTGTCATTTCAGATTTCTTTGGCTATTCAAAAATAGCAGATCCACAAGCTCATAGCGCGGCACCGAGTGCCGCGCTATGAGCTTGTGGATCTGCTATTTTTGAAAAATCGTGAAAATGTGTGCAAATCTTTGAATACATATATTTCTTAAAGCAAACATTTGTAACTCAAATCTTTGCTTCTGAGGGGGTCCCTGGAACAAAACATTTTACATTTTTTTTTTTTAAATAGCAGATCTACAAGCTCATAGCTATGAGCTTGTAGATCTGCTATTTTTTGAATAGCCAAATAAATCCAAAAATGCCACAGCCTCGATCCCGGATTGACTGGGTTAAAGGCTCCAATTTGGTCCTCACGTCTTTGATAGGTTTCATTAAGATGTTTGAAGTTAACAACAGTAATGTAAGTTTGAAACTTTCCGTGTGTAGGATTGTTGCCGTTCGCACACGCACACACACACACCTCTCCTTTCCAGTGTCAGTCTTCATCCACACAGTGAACATCTTAACTGATCCCCAGTCGCACGTAAATGCAATGCTTTGTGGAGCGTGAGAAAAGCGCTTCCTGAGCAAATGAGCGAGGGGAGCCACAGGAGGGGATAATGTTGTTTGTTTGTCTATGAAAGAAAAGCTGAAAAAAAACATGGACTCGGTTGGCTGAACCGCAACGCGTTTTTATTTATTTGATTCTTAACCCATTAAGACCGGCAACGGTTCGATTTTTTGCTATAATCGTTATTTTATACTTTGGGGTATTCAAAAATAGCTGATCTACAAGCTCGTAGCGCGGCACTCGGTGCCGCGCTACGAGCTTGTAGATCTGCTATTTTTGAAAAATCTGGAAACAACATTTTTAACTCAAATCTTCGCTTCTGGGGGTCCCTGGAACAAAATATTGTACAAATGTTTAAAAAATATTAGGGGTGTGCCGAACGATATCGATACGATACATGGCACTTTTTTATTATGAAAATATATGGGGGGAAAAAAGCAAATGCAAGCAAATACTGTTTTGCATTATTATTATTACTGCACAAAAAAAATTCAAAAACACCACAATGATACATATAGTCACGAAAACGTATCGCGATATTTCGCGGGACAATATATCGGCATTTTTCACGATTTTTCAAAAATAGCAGATCTACAAGCTCATGGCGCGCTACGAGCTTGTAGATCTGCTATTTTTGAATAGCCCCAAAAAAAATCTAAAAACGACACAGATACTTGTCCCGGTCTAAGTGGGTTAAAGAAATGTTTTGTTTCCCCCCAATGTCAACGTTGCGTGTTATATGATGGCAACAAATTAGCGTGAAAGCAGATATAAAAAAAACTTTTATATCTCCAGAGGATTTTCCCCAAAGCTCATAATGAAGACACGGATGATAGAAACAATCTGTTGTTTATTACAGTTGGTGTTAAACTTTGTACTTGTTGATTTGTTTCTTTTATTCTGCAGCTGATCATCTTCACTCCCAAGTCTCTGCTGAGGCATCCTGACGCACGGTCCAGCTTTGATGAGCTTGCCGCAGGTACAGGTCTCCATGTCTTCTACAAACTGTTATAGTCTATGCGAAATGGAAAAAATAACCGATGTTCCATCCAATGTTAATACTTTTAATCGGTTAAATACAATGGTTTAAAGTAACTAAGTACATTTACTCAAGTACTGTACTTAAGTACACTTTTGAGGGATTTATACTTTACTGGAGCAATTCCCATTTTCAATACTTTTACTTCTACTCCACTACATCTCAGAGGGGAAATACTGTACTTTTACTCCACTACAATTATTTGAACACTTTAGTTACTACAGTAGTTACTTTTTTTTGTTTTTGATTATTATTACAAAACATACATTAACCACTTCAACCCTATACATTTCGGCCATTTGAAAATAGCCGATCTGCAAGCTCACAATGCGTCGTGATGCGACGCATTGTGAGCTTGTAGAGCGGCTATTTTCAAACGATTTGTATACATTTTATACATTTGAAAACTTGTGAAACGGGACATTCTGCAAGATGAGTACTTTCTGCTTTTGTACTTTAAGTATATTTTAATACCAATACTTTTGTACTTTTACTCAAGTGCATTTTTAATTCCGGACTTTTACTTGTAACAGAGTATTTCTACATTGCAGTATTGACACTTTTACTTAAGTAAAACATTTGAGTACTTTTTTCCACCACTGGGTCATAGTCGATGCTTTCGCGTGGAAACAGTTACTTTTCTCGAAATGGAAAAAATAACCGATATTCCATCCAATGTTAATACTTTTCATTGGTTAATTATTTAAAGATGCAGTGCCATAGTTTTGAGCCTTTTCTGGTTTTCACGTGTCTACAAAGTTAACATTACTCTAATAGACCTCCAGGAGTTGTTATAATGTGCAAATTTGCCTTCCCTGTGTACTTTTGGTTTCTTTCTGAAAGCTGAAAGCCTCTGAGTCAAAATGCCCGTTGGAAATACCCTGTTTTGATGACATCACAAGAACAGGGGACGGCCTACCACAACTCACTTAACATTGTAGGGTGTGGCTAACTCAAATAGAATACCACACCCACCTGACAACCACGCATACATAATGACCTGGTGGGTGTGGCCACATAAAAACTTAACTTTAGCCATTTCTGTACACTTTTTGGGGAAAGTTATTTCTCCTAGTATAATCATAATACCTGATCATCATTTTTCAGGCGGGAAAATAAATCATGGCACTGCATCTTTAAACATCCCACAGAAAGACATGTCATTATACAGATGTGCCACTTCAAAACTTCACACGTTACTGTTCTTTCCCTGAAAGTGCCCTGAAAATGCATTTTCTCCTCCTTGTTCTGCCCTTAAAAAGGCACTGTTTTGCCCCTGAAAAGAAGTTGTCACTACACACCCCCGTTTTTCCCTTCAAGACATACATGAGAACAAAAGAATGTGTGTTGAAGAAGGTGTCAGACTCATTATGAGGCGAAAGGTGATTTGAAGAGGTCCTTGACCAGTTGCTCAAATTAATTAGCATCATAAAAGCAGTGATCATCAAAATAATTTAGCATTTTAAATGCCCTTCTTTGTCCCTCTTATTGCCCTGGGAATCCCCTGAAAATGTACTGTCTTGGCGATGGCAGGACATTTGAAGTTTTGAAATGGCACATCTGTATGCAAAAAAAAGGCATTTTATTTACAACAAAAAAAAAGTTTAAATGTGGAGATACGATCTCTGCCCGACAGAAACAAGACAAAATATCGTATAAAGTAAAGGTTTGATGATTCCCGCAGGCACTTCATTCAGGAGGCTGATTCCTGACCAGGGACTGGCACGTGAAAACCCGGCCCAGGTGAAAAGAGTGATCTTCTGCACGGGGAAGGTCTACTACGAACTGGCTAAGGAGAGAAAGCTGCAAAACCTGGAGAGCAGCGTCGCCATTATCAGACTTGAACAGGTAAAAAAAAAAACCTGTCGTTAACAGTGGTGGAAAGTAACTAAGTACATTTACTTAAGTTCTGTACTTAAGTACACTTTTGAGGTATTTGTACTTTACTTGAGTGATTCCACTACATGTCAGAGGCAAATATTGTACTTTTACTCCACAATAAGTATTTGAAAACTTTAGTTAGGTGTAACCGCCCCCTATAAGTGAGGTTTGGACACTGACCAATCCTGCACCGTGATTGGCCAATAGTCTACAACGCAGTCTACAACCCTAACCCTTCCACAGTAAATGCAAATCTATACTTTTGCAAAGTTAGCCAATCACATTACAGCTAGTGTCATCACCACTAGCTGTAATGTGATTGGCTGACTTGCAAATTCAGGACTGTGATTGGCTAGCGAAACACATGACACATGTGCAGCCCTATGAATAGCAGTATGGAAAATTATACACTTTTATGTTTTTTTTTAAGTGACTCACTTCCATCACTGTGATGACCACTGTGACCACACCGCCCACTTCACACTGGGTGTGATTTGTTTTTTAAATTCTGGACTTTCACTTGTAACAGAGTATTTTTATATTGCAGTATTGGTAGCCTACTTTTACTTAAGTAAAGAATTTGAGTACTTTTTCCACCACTGGTCGTTAAAGAACAACTTGACACCAAAAGCTACTTGTCAATAGTACTGATGATGTACTGTATGTGGCCACTTCATAATGCTAGCAGTTGATTCTGGCCCCAGTCTCGACTGTTCATTACAAAGACGCTGGTCTCCCCGTTTTCCAACGCAAATCACAGCAGTCGAGCAGGACTGGGTGGATAAAGTTGAGAAAATGAATTGACGCACTGTTCTCCACGTCTCAGATCAACATCTTACCGTCTTGGCTGTTAATGGGTGTGGGCATTGATGTGTTTACCCTGGATTTAAAACGGGCCTTCCCAGCGGTGAAGGCCCCTTATGCGCGCGCCAATCAAAACAAATTGTGGCGTACGAATCAAATGGCTAAACAGAGGCTGGAGGTCTGTTTTGTACCACTAATCTCTCAAGAACAGATGCAGAGCTGCACCGCTGAATCTGTCAGGAGCCCCGTTCAGAACGTGTGAGCATTGGCCTACAAGTGGGCGTGCCTTCAGATCAGGACGTGTTTCTCCTGTGTGGACAGTGGACACTCTGGTGTTTTTTCAGAGTACCTAACTGAGTGAAACTCTTGTTACACTGTTTACAGTAGAAGGGTTTTTCTCCAGTGTGGACACGCTGGTGTGTCTTCAGGTTACATATCTGACTGAAACTCTTGTCACACTGTTTACAATAGAAAGGTTTTATTCCTGTGTGGATACGCTGGTGAATTGTCAGGCCATTTACTTGATTGAAACTCTTGTCACACTGGTAACAGCGGAAAGGTCTTTCTCCAGTGTGGACAGGCTGGTGTCTCTTCACCTCCTCTAACAGACTGAACCTCTTGTCACACTGTTTACAATAGAAAGGTCTTTCTCCCGTGTGGACACTCTGGTGTCTCTTCAAGTGAGAATTGCAACTGAAACTCTTGTCACAATGTTTACAGTGGAAGGGTTTTTCTCCAGTGTGGACACTCTGGTGTCTCTTCAAGTGAGAATTGCAACTGAAACTCTTGTCACAATGTTTACAGTGGACGGGTTTTTCTCCAGTGTGGACAGATTGAGTTAAAGTCCTGGTAGCCTCGATCTCCAGGCTTTTATTTTCCTTCGCGTTTTGCTTAAAAATAAGAGCCTGGACAAGCCTGTTAACGTTCCCGGAATAGGAAGTGGGTGATTTCCCCAACCAACCAGAGTGCAGTGGGCGTCGCTCCAAATGTGGTGACGTCAGGGCTCTCAATGCTGCACATTGGGGAGGAGGAGGGGCGCGGGGGCGGGAGCACAGATCGGTGAACAAATGGGATCCTGCGGATTGTCTCTCCGGAGATTTTGAACCCGCCCCTCTAGACAAGATATCAGACGCGCTAGGGCAGCCTAAAGCCCTGGTAAACGGTTGACTACTGTAGGGTCTTGATTCTTCTGAGTTTCCTTGCTGCTGGCTCGTTGTCGGGAACAGTTGGTTCATGGTCAAAGCTGCTGCTATGCATGGGCTGTAATGGTCCAAGAATGTAATTAATGATCTGTGACCTTACGATCCAGGATTGGTTATAGGGCAATTACCAGATGAAAATCAAATGTGTGGATCTCTGCTGGAATAGTTCCTCTTATAGCTGTTGAAGTCTTCCTCAGTGTCTCTCTCCATGTGCGTCATTCACAATGTGCAGTCTGGTTTTAAGCCGAGCTGATTCAAAGCTCACGTCATCATTATGTTGTCACTATGATGTCAGCCATGCCCGAATATGGAGTTCCATGTCATTTACTGAGATAAAGTTTCAGCCTAGTCACCTCAATTATCTTCCAGTATGAAATTAACGAGCGTCTACGAGCACCAGCTGGACACTAATCTCTCAAGAACAGATTCAGAGCTGCGCTACTGAATCCGTCGGGAGCCCCGTTCAGAACGTGTCAACATTGGCCTAAAAGTGGGCGTGCCTTAATCCCTGTCGTTAAAGAGCAACTTGACACTAAAAGCTACTTGTCAATAGTACTGATGATGTACTGTTTGTGGCCACTTCATAATGCTAGACACTGGTCCCAGTGTCGACTGTTCATTACAAAGGCGCTGGTCTCCCCGTTTCCAACGCAAATCACAGCAGTCGAGCAGGGCTGGGTGGAAAAAGTTGAGAAAATTAATTGGCGCACTGTTCTCCACGTCTCAGATAAACATCTTACCGTCTTGGCTGTTAATGGGTGTGGGCATTGATATGTTTACCCTGGATTTAAAACGGGCCTTCCCAGCGGTAGAGGCCCTTTATGCGCGGTGTGACGGCCCCCTGGGACTTTGTTATAGGGTTGTGTGTGCGTGCCTTTAACAGCCGGATTCCATTGCAGTGCTGGGTTGGAGGGTGGAGGCTGAGATGATCAGTGGAAGGGGAGACACCTGGGACAATTGTCTCCTCACACTATAAAAGACCCACTTTACAATGCTTCAGTCTCTTCAGTCCTCCCCAGGCCACAGGCGTGGCCGCACAGGAGAGCATTTGTGTTTGAGTTCCTTATGTTGGTTTATTAGATTCAGTTCCAGTGGGCAGCATGTTTCCCTGCCCTTATGATTTTGAAACTTGACTTATTACTTACTTACAATTATTTCACTATTTGGTCATTAAACTTAACACTTATGTATTCCTCCGTGTCGTTTCCCCTTTTTTGTTATGGTCTTGGAGCCAGACTGTAACAGCGGCAATCAAAACAAATTGTGGTGTACGAATCAAATGGCTAAACAGAGGCTGGAGGTCTGTTTTGTACCACTATAATGTTAATCTCTCAAGAACAGATTCAGAGCTGCACTACTGAATCTGTCGGGAGCCCTGTTCAGAACGTGTGGGCATTGGCTTACAAGTGGGCGGGCCTTAAGATCAGGAAGTTTTTCTCCCGTGTGGACAATCTGGTGTTTTTGCCAAACCCAGGGGGTCGGCCTACAGGAGGCTTTGTCGGTCGGTCGGTCGGTCTGTCCCTCTTTTCTTCTGCACACACGTCATGCGAAGTCCGGCCATTCAGATTTCAACCTCTGGCAGTGCTCCGAGGAGCACTTTTTCTAGTTTCAGAGTACCTAACTGAACTCTTGTTACACTGTTTACAGTAGAATGTTTTTTGCCAGACCCAAGGGGACGGCCTACAGGAGGCTTGGTCGGTCGGTCGGTCGGTCCCTCTTTTCCTCTGCACACACGTCATGCGAAGTCCGGCCATTCAGATTTCAACCACTAGGGGTCTGGCAGTGCTCCGAGGAGCACTTTTTCTAGTTCGTCAGTGTGGACACGCTGGTGTCTCTTCAGGTTACATGACTGACTGAAACTCTTGTCACACTGTTTACAACAGAAAGGTTTTTCTCCCGTGTGGACTCTCTGGTGTTTTTTCAGAGTACCTATCTCAGCAAAACTCTTGTCACACTGGTAACAGCGGAAAGGTCTTTCTCCAGTGTGGACAGACTGGTGTCTCTTCACCTCCTCTAACAGACTGAAACTCTTGTCACACTGTTTACAATAGAAAGGTTTTTCTCCCGTGTGGACACTCTGGTGTCTCGTCAAGTTAGAATTTTGACTGAAACTCTTGTCACAATGTTTACAGTGGAAGGGTTTTTCTCCAGTATGGATACGCCTGTGTGTCTTCAGATCCCATAAGCGACTGAAACTCTTGTCACACTGTTTACAGATGTGAGTTTTCTTTCCTGTGTCAGTCAGACGATGTCTCTTTACTTCCGATTGAGTTAAAGTCCTGGTAGGCCTCGTTGTCGGGAACAGTTCGTTCATGGTCAAAGCTGCTGCTACGCACGGGCTGTAATGATCCAAGAATGTAATTAATGATCTGTGACCTTACGATCCAGGATTGGTTACAGGGCAATTACCAGATGAAAATCAAATGTGTGGATCTCTGCTGGAAAAGTTCCTCTTATAGGTGTTGAAGTCTTCCTCAATGTCTCTCTCCATGTGCGTCATTCACAATGTGCAGTCTGGTTTTAAGCCGAGCTGATTCAAAGCTCACGTCATCATTATGTTGTCACTATGATGTCAGCCATGCCCAAATGTGGAGTTCCATGTGTGCCCCTGATGTCACTATGGTGATGTCAGATAGTGTCAGACAGCTCCATACATGGAGCTGCCCATGTCAGCCATGCCCAAATATGGGACCATAACGTCAGTCCTGGACGTGACGGTTATCTCCATATATGGAGTTTCTGGGAAGGGTTCGCTGATGTCAGGCTCCGTATCTATGACACGTCTTGGGTCTCTATGACGACTTCGTAGGTCAATCGTCTCCATTTATGGGGATCTCCATATATAGGCCAGTGCTGGCAAGTATGCCCTGAACGTTCGCAACAACTACAAAAAAATGTTTTGCAACAATTGTGGTGTGCTATAATAGGGAAATGTTAAAACGGGCCACTCCTGCAAACTTTAGATGTGAATTTTAGCCAATTAGGATGGAGGCATTTTGCATGTAGTTTTATTTAAGTGAGCCAATATTCCAACATAAATATCGGCAATCAAAACAAATTGTGGCGTACGAATCAAATGGCTAAACAGAGGATGGAGGTCTGTTTTGTACCACTATAATGTTAATCTCTCAAGAACAGATTCAGAGCTGCACTACTGAATCTGTTGGGAGCCCTGTTCAGAACGTGTGGGCATTGGCTTACAAGTAGGCGGGCCTTAAGATCAGGAAGTTTTTCTCCCGTGTGGACAGGACAATCTGGTGTTTTTGCCAAACCCAGGGGGTCGGCCTACAGGAGGCTTTGTCGGTCGGTCTGTCCCTCTTTTCCTCTGCACACACGTCATGCGAAGTCCGGCCATTCAGATTTCAACCGCTAGGGCTCTGGCAGTGCTCCGAGGAGCACTTTTTCTAGTTTCAGAGTACCTAACTGAGTGAAACTCTTGTTACACTGTTTACAGTAGAATGTTTTTTGCCAGACCCAAGGGGTCGTCGGTCGGTCGGTCGGTCCCTCTTTTCCTCTGCACACACGTCATGCGAAGTTCGGCCATTCAGATTTCAACCACTAGGGGTCTGGCAGTGCTCCGAGGAGCACTTTTTCTAGTTCTTCAGTGTGGACACGCTGGTGTCTCAGGTTACATAGCTGACTGAAACTGTTGTCACACTGTTTACAACAGGAAGGGTTTCCTCCTGTGTGGACTCTCTGGTGTTTTTTCAGAGTACCTATCTGAGTGAAACTCTTGTCACACTGTTTACAGTAGAATGTTTTTTCTCCAGTGTGGACACGCTGTTGTGTCCTCAGGTTACATAACTGACTGAAACTCTTTTCACACAGTTTACAATAGAAAGGTTTTTCTCCCGTGTGGACTCGCTGGTGTTTTTTCAGAGTACCTATCTGAGTGAAACTCTTGTCACACTGGTAACAGCGGAAAGGTTTTTCTCCAGTGTGGATAAGCTGGTGTCTCTTCAGCTCCTCTAACAGACTGAAACTCTTGTCACACTGTTTACAGTGGAAGGGTTTTTCTCCAGTGTGGACAGACTGGTGTGTCTTCATGTGACCTAACTGACTGAAACTCTTGTCACAATGTTTACAGTGGAAGGGTTTTTCTCCAGTGTCGATACGCTGGTGTCTCTTCAGGTCACCTAACTGACTGAAACTCTTGTCACACTGTTTACAGATGTGAGTTTTCTTTCCTGTGTCAGTCAGACGATGTCTCTTTACTTCCGATTGAGTTAAAGTCCTGGTAGCCTCGATCTCCAGGCTTTCATTTTCCTTCGCGTTTTGCTTAAAAATAAGAGCCTGGACCAGCCTGTTGACGTTCCTGGAATAGGATTTCCCCAACCAACCAGAGTGCAGTGGGCGTCGCTCCAAATGTTGTGACGTCAGGGCTCTCAATGCTGCACATTGGAGAGGAGGAGGGGCGCGAGGGCGGGAGCACAGATCGGTGGGCAAATGGGATCCGGCGGATTGTCTCTCCGGAGATTTTGAACCCGCCCCTCTAGACAAGATATCAGACGCGCTAGGGCAGCCTAAAGCCCTGGTAAACGTTTGACTACTGTAAGGTCTTGATTCTTCTGAGTTTCCTTGCTGCTGGCTCGTTGTCGGGAACAGTTGGTTCATTGTCAAAGCTGCTGCTATGCATGGGCAGTAATGGTCCAAGAATGTAATTAATGATATGTGACCTTACGATCCAGGATTCGTTATAGGGCAAATTACCAGATGAAAATCAAATGTGTGGATCTCTGCTGGAAAAGTTCCTCTTATAGGTGTTGGTGTCTTGCTCATTGTCTCTCTCCATGTGCGTCATTCACAATGTGCAGTCTGGTTTTAGGCCGAGCTGATTCAAAGCTCACGTCATCATTATGTTGTCACTATGATGTCAGCCATGCCCAAATATGGAGTTCCATGTCATTTACTGAGATAAAGTTTCAGCCTAGTCACCTCAATTATCTTCCAGTATGAAATTAACGAGCGTCTACGAGTATCGAGCGTCTACGAGTCTACGAGTATCAGCTGGACGCTGACCACTTGTTGGCCAATGTTGACACGTTCTGAACGGGGCTCCCGACGGATTCAGTAGCGCAGCTCTGAATCTGTTCTTGAGAAATTAGCTGGACACTGATTTCTCAAGAACAGATTCAGAGCTGCGCTACTGAATCCGTCGGGAGCCCCGTTCAGAACGTGTCAACATTGGCCAACAAGTGGGCGTGCCTTAGATAAGGAAGCGGGCAGCGCTTTATCCAATCAAATGTAGTGGGCGGGATTTACATCTGTGCGTTCGCTTCCCACTGGAAACAAACCCAAACTCATTTAACAATAGCGTCCTCGGAGCCGACAAAACCACGGAAAGTTAGTAACATTTTAACTTGTTCTTCTATTATATAGACCCTCCAGAAAAACGCGGGCAAAAATCCTTGATTATGCGGGCTAAAACTCTTGATTATGCGGGCTAAAATCTAAAAGCTACTTGTCAATAGTACTGAGTAGTTGATTCTGGTTCCAGTCTCCACTGTTCATTACAAAGACGCTGCTCTCCCCGTTTCCAACGCATATCACAGCAGTCGAGCAGGACTGGGTGGAAAAAGTTGTGAAAATGTATTGACGCACTGTTCCCCACGTCTCAGATCAACATCTTACCGTCTTGGCTGTTAATGGGTGTGGGCATTGATATGTTTACCCTGGATTTAAAACGGGCCTTCCCAGCGGTAGAGGCCCTTTTGCGGTGTGACGGCCCCCTGGGCCTTTGCTATAGGGTTGTGTGCGTGCCTTTAACAGCCTAACAGATTCCATTGCAGTGCTGGGTTGGAGGGTGGAGGCTGAGATGATCAGTGGAAGGGGAGACACCTGGGACAATTGTCTCCTCACACTATAAAAGACCCACTTTACAATGCTTCAGTCTCTTCAGTCCTCCCCAGGCCACAGGCGTGGCCGCACAGGAGAGTATTTGTGTTTGAGTTCCTTATGTTGGTTTATTAGATTCAGTTCCAGTGGGCAGCATGTTTCCCTGCCCTTATGATTTGGAAACATGACTTATTACTTACTTACAATTATTTCACTATTTGGTAATTAAACTTAACACTTATGTATTCCTCCGTGTCGTTTCCCCTTTTTTGTTATGGTCTTGGAGCCAGACTGTAACAGCGGCAATTAAAACAAATTGTGGCGTACGAATCAAATGGCTAAACAGAGGCTGGAGGTCTGTTTTGTACCACTATAATGTTAATCTCTCAAGAACAGATTCAGAGCTGCACTACTGAATCTGTCGGGAGCCCTGTTCAGAACGTGTGGGCATTGGCCTACAAGTGGGCGGGCCTTAAGATCAGGAAGTTTTCTCCCGTGTGGAGTGTGGACAGTGCACAGGTGTTTTTTCAGAGTACCTAACTGAGTGAAACCCTTGTTACACAGTTTACAGTAGAATGGTTTCTCTCCAGTGTGGACACGCTGGTGTTCTTTCAGAGTACCTAACTGAGTGAAACTCTTGTTACACTGTTTACAGTAGAATGGTTTTTCTCCAGTGTGGATACGCTGGTGCCTCTTCAGGTCACCTAACTGACTGAAACTCTTGTCACACTGTTTACAGTGGAAGGGTCTTTCTCCTGTGTGGATACGCTGGTGCCTCTTCAGGTCACCTGACTGACTGAAACTCTTGTCACACTGTTTACAGTGGAAGGGTTTTTCTCCAGTGTGGATACGCTGGTGCCTCTTCAGGTCACCTAACTGACTGAAACTCTTGTCACACTGTATACAGATGTGAGTTTTCTTTCCTGTGTCAGTCAGACGATGTCTCTTTACTTCCGATTGAGTTAAAGTCCTGGTAGGCCTCGTTGTCGGGAACAGTTGGTTCATGGTCAAAGCTGCTGCTACGCACGGGCTGTAATGGTCCAAGGCTGTAATGGTCCAAGGCTGTAATGGTCCAAGAATGTAATTAATGATCTGTGACCTTACGATCCAGGATTGGTTACAGGGCAATTACCAGATGAAAATCAAATGTGTGGATCTCTGCTGGAAAAGTTCCTCTTATAGGTGTTGAAGTCTTCCTCAATGTCTCTCTCCATGTGCGTCATTCACAATGTGCAGTCTGGTTTTAAGCCGAGCCGATTCAAAGCTCACGTCATCATTATGTTGTCACTATGATGTCAGCCATGCCCAAATGTGGAGTTCCATGTGTGCCCCTGATGTCACTATGGTGATGTCAGATAGTGTCAGACAGCTCCATACATGGAGCTGCCCATGTCAGCCATGCCCAAATATGGGACCATGACGTCAGTCCTGGACGTGACGGTTATCTCCATATATGGAGTTTCTGGGAAGGGTTCGCTGATGTCAGGCTCCGTATCTATGACACGTCTTGGGTCTCTATGACGACTTCGTAGGTCAATCGTCTCCATTTATGGGGATCTCCATATATAGACCAGTGCTGGCAAGTATGCCCTGAACGTTCGCAACAACTATACAAAAAAATGTTTTGCAACAATTGTGGTGTGCTATAATAGGGAAATGTTAAAACGGGCCACTCCTGCAAACTTTAGATGTGAATTTTAGCCAATTAGGATGGAGGCATTTTGCATGTAGTTTTATTTAAGTGAGCCAATATTCCAACATAAATATCGGCAATCTAAACAAATTGTGGCGTACGAATCAAATGGCTAAACAGAGGCTGGAGGTCTGTTTTGTACCACTATAATGTTAATCTCTCAAGAACAGATTCAGAGCTGCACTACCGAATCTGTTGGGAGCCCGGTTCAGAACGTGTGGGCATTGGCTTACAAGTGGGCGGGCCTTAAGATCAGGAAGTTTTTCTCCCGTGTGGACAATCTGGTGTTTTTGCCAAACCCAGGGGGTCGGCCTACAGGAGGCTTTGTCGGTCGGTCGGTCGGTCTGTCCCTCTTTTCCTCTGCACACACGTCATGCGAAGTCCGGCCATTCAGATTTCAACCGCTAGGGCTCTGGCAGTGCTCCGAGGAGCACTTTTTCTAGTTTCAGAGTACCTAACTGAGTGAAACTCTTGTTACACTGTTTACAGTAGAATGTTTTTTGCCAGACCCAAGGGGTCGGTCGGTCGGTCGGTCGGTCCCTCTTTTCCTCTGCACACACGTCATGCGAAGTCCGGCCATTCAGATTTCAACCACTAGGGGTCTGGCAGTGCTCCGAGGAGCACTTTTTCTAGTTCTTCAGTGTGGACACGCTGGTGTCTATTCAGGTTACATAACTGACTGAAACTCTTGTCACACTGTTTACAACAGGAAGGGTTTTCTCCCGTGTGGACTCTCTGGTGTTTTTTCAGAGTACCTATCTGAGTGAAACTCTTGTCACACTGTTTACAGTAGAATGGTTTTTCTCCAGTGTGGACACGCTGGTGTGTCCTCAGGTTACATAACTGACTGAAACTCTTTTCACACAGTTTACAATAGAAAGGTTTTTCTCCCGTGTGGACTCTCTGGTGTTTTTTCAGAGTACCTATCTGAGTGAAACTCTTGTCACACTGGTAACAGCGGAAAGGTTTTTCTCCAGTGTGGATAAGCTGGTGTCTCTTCAGCTCCTCTAACAGACTGAAACTCTTGTCACACTGTTTACAGTGGAAGGGTTTTTCTCCAGTGTGGACAGACTGGTGTGTCTTCATGTGACCTAACTGACTGAAACTCTTGTCACAATGTTTACAGTGGAAGGGTTTTTCTCCAGTGTGGATACGCTGGTGTCTCTTCAGGTCACCTAACTGACTGAAACTCTTGTCACACTGTTTACAGATGTGAGTTTTCTTTCCTGTGTCAGTCAGACGATGTCTCTTTACTTCCGATTGAGTTAAAGTCCTGGTAGCCTCGATCTCCAGGCTTTTATTTTCCTTCGCGTTTTGCTTAAAAATAAGAGCCTGGACCAGCCTGTTGACGTTCCTGGAATAGGAAGTGGGTGATTTCCCCAACCAACCAGAGTGCAGTGGGCGTCGCTCCAAATGTTGTGACGTCAGGGCTCTCAATGCTGCACATTGGGGAGGAGGAGGGGCGCGGGGGCGGGAGCACAGATCGGTGAGCAAATGGGATCCGGCGGATTGTCTCTCCGGAGATTTTGAACCCGCCCCTCTAGACAAGATATCAGACGCGCTCGGACAGCCTAAAGCCCTGGTAAACGGTTGACTACTGTAAGGTCTTGATTCTTCTGAGTTTCCTTGCTGCTGGCTCGTTGTCGGGAACAGTTGGTTCATGGTCAAAGCTGCTGCTATGCATGGGCAGTAATGGTCCAAGAATGTAATTAATGATATGTGACCTTACGATCCAGGATTGGTTATAGGGCAAATTACCAGATGAAAATCAAATGTGTGGATCTCTGCTGGAAAAGTTCCTCTTATAGGTGTTGGTGTCTTGCTCAATGTCTCTCTCCATGTGCGTCATTCAAAATGTGCAGTCTGGTTTTAGGCCGAGCTGATTCAAAGCTCACGTCATCATTATGTTGTCACTATGATGTCAGCCATGCCCAAATATGGAGTTCCATGTCATTTACTGAGATAAAGTTTCAGCCTAGTCACCTCAATTATCTTCCAGTATGAAATTAACGAGCGTCTACGAGTATCGAGCATCTACGAGCGTCTACGAGTCTACGAGTATCAGCTGGACGCTGACCACTTGTTGGCCAATGTTGACACGTTCTGAACGGGGCTCCCGACGGATTCAGTAGCGCAGCTCTGAATCTGTTCTTGAGAAATTAGCTGGACACTAATTTCTCAAGAACAGATTCAGAGCTGCGCTACTGAATCCGTCGGGAGCCCCGTTCAGAACGTGTCAACATTGGCCAACAAGTGGGCGTGCCTTAGATAAGGAAGCGGGCAGCGCTTTATCCAATCAAATGTAGTGGGCGGGATTTACATCTGTGCGTTCGCTTCCCACTGGAAACAAACCCAAACTCATTTAACAATAGCGTCCCCGGAGCCTACAAAACCACGGAAAGTTAGTAACATTTTAACTTGTTCTTCTATTATATAGACCCTCCCGAAAAACGCGGGCAAAAATCCTTGATTATGCGGCCTAAAATCTAAAAGCTACTTGTCAATAGTACTGAGTAGTTGATTCTGGTTCCAGTCTCCACTGTTCATTACAAAGACGCTGCTCTCCCCGTTTCCAACGCATATCACAGCAGTCGAGCAGGACTGGGTGGAAAAAGTTGTGAAAATGTATTGACGCACTGTTCCCCACGTCTCAGATCAACATCTTACCGTCTTGGCTGTTAATGGGTGTGGGCATTGATATGTTTACCCTGGATTTAAAACGGGCCTTCCCAGCGGTAGAGGCCCTTTTGCGGTGTGACGGCCCCCTGGGCCTTTGCTATAGGGTTGTGTGCGTGCCTTTAACAGCCTAACAGATTCCATTGCAGTGCTGGGTTGGAGGGTGGAGGCTGAGATGATCAGTGTAAGGGGAGACACCTGGGACAATTGTCTCCTCACACTATAAAAGACCCATTTTACAATGCTTCAGTCTCTTCAGTCCTCCCCAGGCCACAGGCGTGGCCGCACAGCAGAGCATTTGTGAGCAGGTCTGGTGTTTAGGGCATCATGTCGCCCATTGACAAAGACTAGAAAATAGCTTTTAAACTTTTTTTTTGTTTTTTGTGATTTTCGTTTTTTTTTCATATTAACACAGTTCGAATGTTGAAAAGGTTTATAGTCTGTAAGATAGGCGTTTTAGAATCATTAAGTGGTTTAAATTACATTACAAAAACAGGAGTGTTTCTTTGTGTTTCTGTCGGTCTTTTGGGGGCGGAGAGTGGTTTTAACTTGCAGGGACAACATTAGCATGTGAGTGGTTTTGGTTGGTTGTTGGCCCATTGTTCTCCGGTTACAAGCCTAATCCCCGCCCATCAGTATCACTCCTCTCTGTGGTGGTGTAACGTAACTTAAGTACATTTACTCAAGTATTGTACTTAAGTACAATTTTGAGGTATTTTTTACTTTACTGGAGTAATAGCCACTGGGTGAATATTCAACCTGAGGCTGAAACTAACTTCACCACGGTGGGAAGCGCCGAAACGGCCAGTATTGCGTTAGTCTTTTTCGGGACAGAATGTAGTTCTATTATCAATAATAACATTGTGGCGAACACAGCAGCTCTGAGGGCAGCCCCAGCTAAACAACAGGCCGCTCGACGTTCGTATTGAAGTATTTCACTGAAGATGTGGACAAAACAACGGTGGAATAACGAGCTAGGCTAGGAGCTTAGCATTGTTAGCTCGCGGTCAAGCGTCATGGCTGAACGTACAGTTGGTGTTTGCATTTCTCCATTTACAACTCGTACATCAACATAAACGTTCAGATTTAAAATATAAAGTGCTTATCTCATGGCCACGGGTGTTATAATTATGTACGGGCCCTCATAAGTACCCGTATCTTCCGTATTGTTCAATAAAAAGCATTTTGATCCGATTGATGGCCATTGTCTCCGTTGTTTTTTCAACTACGCGGACGTATTGGTTGGGGGGTGTATTGCACTCCTGATACGTTATAACTCTATGAGAAAATGGCCGCCGATCGGATTAAAATGCTTTTTATTGAACAATATGGAAGATACGGGTACTTAGACCCACCCGAAGTTAATGGTAACATCCGTGGCCATGAGATAAGCACTTTATATTTGAAATCTGAACGTTTATGTAGATGTACGGGTTGTAAATGGAGAGTGCAAACACCAGGTTGGAGTTAATCCAGGACCTAGCACTGGGTGAAAAGCAATGATTTTGGGAGGGTATCCCTCAGGCATACCCCTGATACTTAAGGGAGTATGTGTGTGTATGCTGCCCTCATTCATTAATGTACCACCTCCCACATACCTCCCACATATTCAGGTGTATGTACCATTTCTGAGACCTTCATTTGCATGTCTGCCAGCAAGGACCTCACACACCCACCCCTCCCACCCCTCTCACCCTTCCACCCCAACCACTTCTGAGCATGTGCAGAAAACTACATTTGATTGGAAGCTGTGGCTTATAACCCCACCCACCCACCCCACATTCTGCATGCTAATTCTTGTATAAACCCCCTAGTTTATACCCCCCCCCCCCCCCCCTCAGTGGGAAGGGTGGTTTAAAGCCCCCCCCCCCCAGGGGCTGTGGCTTGTCCCCCACCCCCCCCACCCCCAATGGGAGGGGTGGTTTATAGTTCCCCCCCACTACCTGCACTAATTTATATATATATATATATATATATATATATATATATATATATATATATATATATATATCCACACACACAAACAATATAGAAAAACACATAGGCAGAACTCATGTAATTATGTTTATTGATCAAGAAAAATAAATGTATACAAAACAATGGAACAGGAGCACACAGATAAGGTAAACTGTTTCAAAGAAAAGTATTTTGTTCCAGGGACCCAGAAGCAAAGATTTGAGTTAAAAATGTTCACTCTAAAAATATATATATTCAAATATTCTGAATCAGAATCAGGTTTATTGTCACATCACAGGTTTAATTAAAAAAGTGGGTGAAATTTGTGTCTATATACTCACACTAGTACCTGAGATAAGATATGTGCATGAACATAGCAGCAATGTATACTGTGCATGATATACTTATGGACGTTAGTTAAGGTGCTTGGAAAAAAAAGTTAAAAGTCAGTGCGTTATACACAGGATTACGGTGCAAAATGTCAGTGTGTGTCGACCGCATAATCCACATAGACTGACATATAGTCAGCAAGTAGTGACATGAAGAAGAGCAAAGAAAAAAGGAAAAGGAAAACAAAGTCACTTGTAGTCTACTCATGTAATCCACGGTGGCTGGGTCCAAGGAAGAGCTAAATCCAAGTCATGTGTCCCTGGTATAATCCACAGGAAGAAATACAGAAAATAAAGAAATATATTTTGTTCCAGGGACCCCAGAAGCAAAGATTTGAGTTAAAATGTTTGCACTAAAAACATAGTCCTCAAGCTCTTTGTCGTCAAGCATTGGGTCCTGGAGAACACAGCGTTTGGTACAAGGTCCTGGAGATGATCTTGTGAACTTCTTCCTGCTGGAGGGCTGAAGATCCAAAATGGAAGTCCATCTTTGGAGTTGCTCTGTGTCCTTTTTGGAGATGATCTCCTGAACTTTGGACTGCTGGAGGGCTGAAGATCCAAAATGGCAGTCCTTGAAGCCTTGAAGAAAAACAGAAGAAGAAAAAAAGAATTACAATTAAACCACAAAACCACTGAAACCGGAACACAACAATGTTAATACAATTACCACACTCTACCACACTACTGTGTGTGTGTGTGTGTGTGTGTGTGTGTGTGTGTGTGTGTGTGTGTGTGTGTGTGTGTGTGTGTGTGTGTGTGTGTGTGTGTGTGTGTATTGCCTGCTGACTGTCTGCTGAATCTTCTGCTGAAAACCAAGCCATTGTCCTGCAAATTGCAATTTATTCTGGAGATTACCTGTTAAAACTCCGAAAGGTCCTCACACATGTACCGCTGGGTGCCAACAACTGTAAAATAATATAACAGCAATTACAACTCAGAAAACTTCAACTGAAACAGGAGTGCACAAAAAAAAGTTAAATGAAGAGTGTGGGTGTGTAGTACCTTATAAAACTTCCTCGTCAACAGTGGGGAAATCAATGGAATTCTCCCTGCAAATATAATTTTAGGGGTTAGTGGGATGAAGCAATGCTTTGCCATTGTATTCAATATAGCCACAGTAAAGACAAACTACAAAGCAATCCAACTTTAGTTACTAAAATGTATAAAGTCTGTGTATTTTACTATACTGCATTATGCTGACAAATTAAATCATGGCATATGAATTGACTAGCTACTTGACTAGGCCACATGTTTTAAAACAATCTGAACTCATACAGGTAAAGGAACACTAGCCTACAACTGATCAAACAGACTGTAGAGAACTGATCAAAGTAAATACAATAAACAGTATAACCTACTAATGATTTACAATTAGATAAAATAGCAGCTTACCATTTACAAAGCTAGTCCAAAAACACCAACAGGCCAGCAGTACATGGTTGAGAAGAATGAATTCACCCAACCGCCCAAACAGTTCAAATGTTTGAAAACTCTGTTTGGACACATCTGATTGGATAGACACAAATGTTCCCCTCCCCACCATTTGAATGTGCATGTTAAATGTTGGCAGTCAGAGAGAGAGAGAGAGAGAGAGAGAGAGAGAGAGAGAAAGATTGGAAACTATTTACTTAGTTTAGTTAGTTTTAACAAGTTAAACGTTACTATGTAGAGGTACTAATGCTTTGCACTAAACAACAAGCACAAAAAAAGAACTGACATTTTATACTTAAGTAAAAGTATCAATAGTGTAATGTAGAAATGCTCTTACTTGTTACAAGAAAAGTCCATTACATTTTGTTCTTTTGAGCACTACTGGGCCTAGACTAGAAAACAAACTAAATAGTTTATTAACCACATGACTGGTGGTAACCTGTATTTTTGGCAGTGATGGCAGAAGTACTCAGTTATTTTACTTAAATAAAAGTAGCAATACCACAATATAAACATAATAAAACAAGGAAAAGGCCTGTGTTCAAAATGTTACTTGAGTAAAAGTTTAAAAAAAAGTATTGGCATCAAAATCTACTTAAAGTACCAAAAGTGAAAGTATTAAAATGTTTGAAAATGGCAGATCTACAAGCTTGTAGATTGGCTATTTTCAAATAGCCTATGTATAAAATAGGGCTAAAGTGGTTAATATGGTGATAGAGGTGGAGCTCCTATTGTCTGAGAGACCTGAGACAATAGGGCCACTGAACCCATCAACACCTTTCATGCAAATGTTGTGCCTGCATGTAAATCTCTACCCCCCAAAATACACACGAAAACACACATAAAGTAAGCCTTGTTTGTGATATAATTTTAACCATTTAATGACCATTAAACGTACTTGGTAAAAGTACAAAAGTATTGGTATCAAAATGTGTTCAAGTACTAAAATGTTTGAAAATAGCCGATCTACAAGCTCACAACACGACGCGTTGTGAGCTTGTAGATCGGCTATTTTCAAATAGCCTAGGTATAAAATAAGGCTAAAGTGGTTAATGTATGTTTTATAATGTAATCATTTATATCTGCAAAGTAACTAGTAGCTAAAGTTTTCAAATAATTGTAGTGGAGTAAAAGTACAATATTTGCCCCAAGACTGCACTCTGATCTCTGTGTGTGTGTGTGTGTGTGTGTGTGTGTGTGTGTGTGTGTGTGTGTGTGTGTGTTTGTGTCATGCTTTATTAGTATGTCCTTTCTGTAAACTAACACTGCTCACCTATGCAAGACCTAAGAACACATTTTTTTTTTAAATATTTGTATTAGCTTTTCCTTGAATGTCACAATGCAACTTTGGTTCACTGTTTCTCTCTCTCTCTCTCTCTCTCTCTCTCTCTCTCTCTCTCTCTCTCTCTCTCTCTCTCTCTCTCTCTCTCTCTCTCTCTCTCTCTCTCTCTCTCTCTCTCTCTCTCTCTCTCTCTCTCTGAGCCCCCCCCCCACTCTGAACCCCACACCTCCCATTGTTTGAACAAACCTCTAATTTACATATGTAAGGGAGATTCCCTAGCAGAGAAAAGAGAGACGCATATCCAGGTATCTTAAAGGCATTTTTAGGTAAACAGTCCTCTCCCGCATTCATTGAAATACTTCCACCAATCATTTATGTTTGGTGGGTGTATGCCTTGCCCACGTATCCAGGTATATCACCTTTTTCACCCAGTGTAGCTGGTCGTGTCTTCATTATTAATAGGTAACCCTCGACTGTAGTCGACTACCAGTGGGTCAAATTTAGTGGTGGAAGAAGCACTCGGTGGTAGCAATACCACAATATGAAAATACTCTGTTACAAGTAAAAGTGCTCAAAATGTTACTTGAGTTCAATCAAAGTAAAAGTACTAAAGTCTTGGTATCAAAATGTACTTAAAGTACCTAAAGTATAAGTACTAAAATGTTTGAAAATAGCTGATCTACAAGCTCACAACGCGTCGCAATGCGCATTGTGAGCTTGTATAAAATAGGGCTAAAGTGGTTAATGTATGTTTTATAATGTAATAATTTATGTCTGCAAAGTAACTAGTAACTCAAGTTTAAAATGATTGTAGTGGAGTAAAAGTACAATATTTTCCTCTGATCTGTAGTGGAGTAGAAGTTAAAGTATTGGAAATACTCCAGTAAAGTAAAAATACCTTTAGAAAAATGTAATTGTGTTGCATCAAATTTCTATATGGTGGACAGCTGACTGAAAGGTGTCAATGGGGGAGTGATTGAGGAGTGGCTAGGTTGAATAAATTACCCATTGATTGTTCACGCCCATTACCTGGAGCTGAGAGGTGCTAGAAGTGGAAATTCTTTAGGAGGGATTATCTCAGTTTGGACTATTATAGATAACAAGATTAAAATGGTCACATCTTCTTCAAATGTGTTCCAATTTCAATGAATGATACATCATATGAAAGCTTATATTCTGTACTTCAACAATCTGTATTAAAATGAAAAATGAAAAATGCCTACTTCATGCCTAAAGCACTGGACCCGCTCACATTTGTGTTTGAGTTCCTTATGTTGGTTTATTAGATTCAGTTCCAGTGGGCAGCATGTTTCCCTGCCCTTATGATTTGTAAACTTGGCTTATTACTTACTTACAATTATTTCACTATTTGGTAAATAAACTTAACACTTATGTATTCCTCCGTGTCGTTTCCCCTTTTTGTTATGGTCCTGAAGCCAGACTGTAACAGCGGAAATCAAAACAAATTGTGGCGTACGAATCAAATGGCTAAACAGAGGCTGGAGGTCTGTTTTGTACCACTATAATGTTAATCTCTCAAGAACAGATTCAGAGCTGCACTACTGAATCTGTCGGGAGCCCTGTTCAGAACGTGTGGGCATTGGCCTACAAGTGGGCGGGCCTTAAGATCAGGAAGTTTTCTCCCGTGTGGAGTGTGGACAGTGCACAGGTGTTTTTTCAGAGTACCTAACTGAGTGAAACCCTTGTTACACTGTTTACAGTAGAATGGTTTCTCTCCAGTGTGGACACGCTGGTGTTCTTTCAGAGTACCTAACTGAGTGAAACTCTTGTCACACTGGTAACAGCGGAAAGGTTTTTCTCCAGTGTGGATAAGCTGGTGTCTCTTCAGCTCCTCTAACAGACTGAAACTCTTGTCACACTGTTTACAGTGGAAGGGTTTTTCTCCAGTGTGGACAGACTGGTGTGTCTTCATGTGACCTAACTGACTGAAACTCTTGTCACAATGTTTACAGTGGAAGGGTTTTTCTCCAGTGTGGATACGCTGGTGTCTCTTCAGGTCACCTAACTGACTGAAACTCTTGTCACACTGTTTACAGTGAGTTTTCTTTCCTGTGTCAGTCAGACGATGTCTCTTTACTTCCGATTTAGTTAAAGTCCTGTTAGCCTCGATCTCCAGGCTTTTATTTTCCTTCGCGTTTTGCTTAAAAATAAGAGCCTGGACCAGCCTGTTGACGTTCCTGGAATAGGAAGTGGGTGATTTCCCCAACCAACCAGAGTGCAGTGGGCGTCGCTCCAAATGTTGTGACGTCAGGGCTCTCAATGCTGCACATTGGGGAGGAGGAGGGGCGCGGGGGCGGGAGCACAGATCGGTGAGCAAATGGGATCCGGCGGATTGTCTCTCCGGAGATTTTGAACCCGCCCCTCTAGACAAGATATCAGACGCGCTAGGGCAGCCTAAAGCCCTGGTAAACGGTTGACTACTGTAAGGTCTTGATTCTTCTGAGTTTCCTTGCTGCTGGCTCGTTGTCGGGAACAGTTGGTTCATGGTCAAAGCTGCTGCTATGCATGGGCAGTAATGGTCCAAGAATGTAATTAATGATATGTGACCTTACGATCCAGGATTCGTTATAGGGCAAATTACCAGATGAAAATCAAATGTGTGGATCTCTGCTGGAAAAGTTCCTCTTATAGGTGTTGGTGTCTTGCTCATTGTCTCTCTCCATGTGCGTCATTCACAATGTGCAGTCTGGTTTTAGGCCGAGCTGATTCAAAGCTCACGTCATCATTATGTTGTCACTATGATGTCAGCCATGCCCAAATATGGAGTTCCATGTCATTTACTGAGATAAAGTTTCAGCCTAGTCACCTCAATTATCTTCCAGTATGAAATTAACGAGCGTCTACGAGTATCGAGCGTCTACGAGTCTACGAGTATCAGCTGGACGCTGACCACTTGTTGGCCAATGTTGACACGTTCTGAACGGGGCTCCCGACGGATTCAGTAGCGCAGCTCTGAATCTGTTCTTGAGAAATTAGCTGGACACTGATTTCTCAAGAACAGATTCAGAGCTGCGCTACTGAATCCGTCGGGAGCCCCGTTCAGAACGTGTCAACATTGGCCAACAAGTGGGCGTGCCTTAGATAAGGAAGCGGGCAGCGCTTTATCCAATCAAATGTAGTGGGCGGGATTTACATCTGTGCGTTCGCTTCCCACTGGAAACAAACCCAAACTCATTTAACAATAGCGTCCTCGGAGCCGACAAAACCACGGAAAGTTAGTAACATTTTAACTTGTTCTTCTATTATATAGACCCTCCAGAAAAACGCGGGCAAAAATCCTTGATTATGCGGGCTAAAACTCTTGATTATGCGGGCTAAAATCTAAAAGCTACTTGTCAATAGTACTGAGTAGTTGATTCTGGTTCCAGTCTCCACTGTTCATTACAAAGACGCTGCTCTCCCCGTTTCCAACGCATATCACAGCAGTCGAGCAGGACTGGGTGGAAAAAGTTGTGAAAATGTATTGACGCACTGTTCCCCACGTCTCAGATCAACATCTTACCGTCTTGGCTGTTAATGGGTGTGGGCATTGATATGTTTACCCTGGATTTAAAACGGGCCTTCCCAGCGGTAGAGGCCCTTTTGCGGTGTGACGGCCCCCTGGGCCTTTGCTATAGGGTTGTGTGCGTGCCTTTAACAGCCTAACAGATTCCATTGCAGTGCTGGGTTGGAGGGTGGAGGCTGAGATGATCAGTGGAAGGGGAGACACCTGGGACAATTGTCTCCTCACACTATAAAAGACCCACTTTACAATGCTTCAGTCTCTTCAGTCCTCCCCAGGCCACAGGCGTGGCCGCACAGGAGAGTATTTGTGTTTGAGTTCCTTATGTTGGTTTATTAGATTCAGTTCCAGTGGGCAGCATGTTTCCCTGCCCTTATGATTTGGAAACATGACTTATTACTTACTTACAATTATTTCACTATTTGGTAATTAAACTTAACACTTATGTATTCCTCCGTGTCGTTTCCCCTTTTTTGTTATGGTCTTGGAGCCAGACTGTAACAGCGGCAATTAAAACAAATTGTGGCGTACGAATCAAATGGCTAAACAGAGGCTGGAGGTCTGTTTTGTACCACTATAATGTTAATCTCTCAAGAACAGATTCAGAGCTGCACTACTGAATCTGTCGGGAGCCCTGTTCAGAACGTGTGGGCATTGGCCTACAAGTGGGCGGGCCTTAAGATCAGGAAGTTTTCTCCCGTGTGGAGTGTGGACAGTGCACAGGTGTTTTTTCAGAGTACCTAACTGAGTGAAACCCTTGTTACACAGTTTACAGTAGAATGGTTTCTCTCCAGTGTGGACACGCTGGTGTTCTTTCAGAGTACCTAACTGAGTGAAACTCTTGTTACACTGTTTACAGTAGAATGGTTTTTCTCCAGTGTGGATACGCTGGTGCCTCTTCAGGTCACCTAACTGACTGAAACTCTTGTCACACTGTTTACAGTGGAAGGGTCTTTCTCCTGTGTGGATACGCTGGTGCCTCTTCAGGTCACCTGACTGACTGAAACTCTTGTCACACTGTTTACAGTGGAAGGGTTTTTCTCCAGTGTGGATACGCTGGTGCCTCTTCAGGTCACCTAACTGACTGAAACTCTTGTCACACTGTATACAGATGTGAGTTTTCTTTCCTGTGTCAGTCAGACGATGTCTCTTTACTTCCGATTGAGTTAAAGTCCTGGTAGGCCTCGTTGTCGGGAACAGTTGGTTCATGGTCAAAGCTGCTGCTACGCACGGGCTGTAATGGTCCAAGGCTGTAATGGTCCAAGGCTGTAATGGTCCAAGAATGTAATTAATGATCTGTGACCTTACGATCCAGGATTGGTTACAGGGCAATTACCAGATGAAAATCAAATGTGTGGATCTCTGCTGGAAAAGTTCCTCTTATAGGTGTTGAAGTCTTCCTCAATGTCTCTCTCCATGTGCGTCATTCACAATGTGCAGTCTGGTTTTAAGCCGAGCCGATTCAAAGCTCACGTCATCATTATGTTGTCACTATGATGTCAGCCATGCCCAAATGTGGAGTTCCATGTGTGCCCCTGATGTCACTATGGTGATGTCAGATAGTGTCAGACAGCTCCATACATGGAGCTGCCCATGTCAGCCATGCCCAAATATGGGACCATGACGTCAGTCCTGGACGTGACGGTTATCTCCATATATGGAGTTTCTGGGAAGGGTTCGCTGATGTCAGGCTCCGTATCTATGACACGTCTTGGGTCTCTATGACGACTTCGTAGGTCAATCGTCTCCATTTATGGGGATCTCCATATATAGACCAGTGCTGGCAAGTATGCCCTGAACGTTCGCAACAACTATACAAAAAAATGTTTTGCAACAATTGTGGTGTGCTATAATAGGGAAATGTTAAAACGGGCCACTCCTGCAAACTTTAGATGTGAATTTTAGCCAATTAGGATGGAGGCATTTTGCATGTAGTTTTATTTAAGTGAGCCAATATTCCAACATAAATATCGGCAATCTAAACAAATTGTGGCGTACGAATCAAATGGCTAAACAGAGGCTGGAGGTCTGTTTTGTACCACTATAATGTTAATCTCTCAAGAACAGATTCAGAGCTGCACTACCGAATCTGTTGGGAGCCCGGTTCAGAACGTGTGGGCATTGGCTTACAAGTGGGCGGGCCTTAAGATCAGGAAGTTTTTCTCCCGTGTGGACAATCTGGTGTTTTTGCCAAACCCAGGGGGTCGGCCTACAGGAGGCTTTGTCGGTCGGTCGGTCGGTCTGTCCCTCTTTTCCTCTGCACACACGTCATGCGAAGTCCGGCCATTCAGATTTCAACCGCTAGGGCTCTGGCAGTGCTCCGAGGAGCACTTTTTCTAGTTTCAGAGTACCTAACTGAGTGAAACTCTTGTTACACTGTTTACAGTAGAATGTTTTTTGCCAGACCCAAGGGGTCGGTCGGTCGGTCGGTCGGTCCCTCTTTTCCTCTGCACACACGTCATGCGAAGTCCGGCCATTCAGATTTCAACCACTAGGGGTCTGGCAGTGCTCCGAGGAGCACTTTTTCTAGTTCTTCAGTGTGGACACGCTGGTGTCTATTCAGGTTACATAACTGACTGAAACTCTTGTCACACTGTTTACAACAGGAAGGGTTTTCTCCCGTGTGGACTCTCTGGTGTTTTTTCAGAGTACCTATCTGAGTGAAACTCTTGTCACACTGTTTACAGTAGAATGGTTTTTCTCCAGTGTGGACACGCTGGTGTGTCCTCAGGTTACATAACTGACTGAAACTCTTTTCACACAGTTTACAATAGAAAGGTTTTTCTCCCGTGTGGACTCTCTGGTGTTTTTTCAGAGTACCTATCTGAGTGAAACTCTTGTCACACTGGTAACAGCGGAAAGGTTTTTCTCCAGTGTGGATAAGCTGGTGTCTCTTCAGCTCCTCTAACAGACTGAAACTCTTGTCACACTGTTTACAGTGGAAGGGTTTTTCTCCAGTGTGGACAGACTGGTGTGTCTTCATGTGACCTAACTGACTGAAACTCTTGTCACAATGTTTACAGTGGAAGGGTTTTTCTCCAGTGTGGATACGCTGGTGTCTCTTCAGGTCACCTAACTGACTGAAACTCTTGTCACACTGTTTACAGATGTGAGTTTTCTTTCCTGTGTCAGTCAGACGATGTCTCTTTACTTCCGATTGAGTTAAAGTCCTGGTAGCCTCGATCTCCAGGCTTTTATTTTCCTTCGCGTTTTGCTTAAAAATAAGAGCCTGGACCAGCCTGTTGACGTTCCTGGAATAGGAAGTGGGTGATTTCCCCAACCAACCAGAGTGCAGTGGGCGTCGCTCCAAATGTTGTGACGTCAGGGCTCTCAATGCTGCACATTGGGGAGGAGGAGGGGCGCGGGGGCGGGAGCACAGATCGGTGAGCAAATGGGATCCGGCGGATTGTCTCTCCGGAGATTTTGAACCCGCCCCTCTAGACAAGATATCAGACGCGCTCGGACAGCCTAAAGCCCTGGTAAACGGTTGACTACTGTAAGGTCTTGATTCTTCTGAGTTTCCTTGCTGCTGGCTCGTTGTCGGGAACAGTTGGTTCATGGTCAAAGCTGCTGCTATGCATGGGCAGTAATGGTCCAAGAATGTAATTAATGATATGTGACCTTACGATCCAGGATTGGTTATAGGGCAAATTACCAGATGAAAATCAAATGTGTGGATCTCTGCTGGAAAAGTTCCTCTTATAGGTGTTGGTGTCTTGCTCAATGTCTCTCTCCATGTGCGTCATTCAAAATGTGCAGTCTGGTTTTAGGCCGAGCTGATTCAAAGCTCACGTCATCATTATGTTGTCACTATGATGTCAGCCATGCCCAAATATGGAGTTCCATGTCATTTACTGAGATAAAGTTTCAGCCTAGTCACCTCAATTATCTTCCAGTATGAAATTAACGAGCGTCTACGAGTATCGAGCATCTACGAGCGTCTACGAGTCTACGAGTATCAGCTGGACGCTGACCACTTGTTGGCCAATGTTGACACGTTCTGAACGGGGCTCCCGACGGATTCAGTAGCGCAGCTCTGAATCTGTTCTTGAGAAATTAGCTGGACACTAATTTCTCAAGAACAGATTCAGAGCTGCGCTACTGAATCCGTCGGGAGCCCCGTTCAGAACGTGTCAACATTGGCCAACAAGTGGGCGTGCCTTAGATAAGGAAGCGGGCAGCGCTTTATCCAATCAAATGTAGTGGGCGGGATTTACATCTGTGCGTTCGCTTCCCACTGGAAACAAACCCAAACTCATTTAACAATAGCGTCCCCGGAGCCTACAAAACCACGGAAAGTTAGTAACATTTTAACTTGTTCTTCTATTATATAGACCCTCCAGAAAAACGCGGGCAAAAATCCTTGATTATGCGGGCTAAAACTCTTGATTATGCGGGCTAAAATCTAAAAGCTACTTGTCAATAGTACTGAGTAGTTGATTCTGGTTCCAGTCTCCACTGTTCATTACAAAGACGCTGCTCTCCCCGTTTCCAACGCATATCACAGCAGTCGAGCAGGACTGGGTGGAAAAAGTTGTGAAAATGTATTGACGCACTGTTCCCCACGTCTCAGATCAACATCTTACCGTCTTGGCTGTTAATGGGTGTGGGCATTGATATGTTTACCCTGGATTTAAAACGGGCCTTCCCAGCGGTAGAGGCCCTTTTGCGGTGTGACGGCCCCCTGGGCCTTTGCTATAGGGTTGTGTGCGTGCCTTTAACAGCCTAACAGATTCCATTGCAGTGCTGGGTTGGAGGGTGGAGGCTGAGATGATCAGTGTAAGGGGAGACACCTGGGACAATTGTCTCCTCACACTATAAAAGACCCATTTTACAATGCTTCAGTCTCTTCAGTCCTCCCCAGGCCACAGGCGTGGCCGCACAGCAGAGCATTTGTGAGCAGGTCTGGTGTTTAGGGCATCATGTCGCCCATTGACAAAGACTAGAAAATAGCTTTTAAACTTTTTTTTTGTTTTTTGTGATTTTCGTTTTTTTTTCATATTAACACAGTTCGAATGTTGAAGAAGGTTTATAGTCTGAAAGATAGGCGTTTTAGAATCATTAAGTGGTTTAAATTACATTACAAAAACAGGAGTGTTTCTGTGTGTTTCTGTCGGTCTTTTGGGGGCGGAGAGTGGTTTTAACTTGCAGGGACAACATTAGCATGTGAGTGGTTTTGGTTGGTTGTTGGCCCATTGTTCTCCGGTTACAAGCCTAATCCCCGCCCATCAGTATCAATCCTCTCTGTGGTGGTGTAACGTAACTTAAGTACATTTACTCAAGTATTGTACTTAAGTACAATTTTGAGGTATTTTTTACTTTACTGGAGTAATAGCCACTGGGTGAATATTCAACCTGAGGCTGAAACTAACTTCACCACGGTGGGAAGCGCCGAAACGGCCAGTATTGCGTTAGTCTTTTTCTGGACAGAATGTAGTTCTATTATCAATAATAACATTGTGGCGAACACAGCAGCTCTGAGGGCAGCCCCAGCTAAACAACAGGCCGCTCGACGTTCGTATTGAAGTATTTCACTGAAGATGTGGACAAAACAACGGTGGAATAACGAGCTAGGCTAGGAGCTTAGCATTGTTAGCTCGCGGTCAAGCGTCATGGCTGAACGTACAGTTGGTGTTTGCATTTCTCCATTTACAACTCGTACATCAACATAAACGTTCAGATTTAAAATATAAAGTGCTTATCTCATGGCCACGGGTGTTATAATTATGTACGGGCCCTCATAAGTACCCGTATCTTCCGTATTGTTCAATAAAAAGCATTTTGATCCGATTGATGGCCATTGTCTCCGTTGTTTTTTCAACTACGCGGACGTATTGGTTGGGGGGTGTATTGCACTCCTGATACGTTATAACTCTATGAGAAAATGGCCGCCGATCGGATTAAAATGCTTTTTATTGAACAATATGGAAGATACGGGTACTTAGACCCACCCGAAGTTAATGGTAACATCCGTGGCCATGAGATAAGCACTTTATATTTGAAATCTGAACGTTTATGTAGATGTACGGCTTGTAAATGGAGAGTGCAAACACCAGGTTGGAGTTAATCCAGGACCTAGCTGGTCGTGTCTTCATTATTAATAGGTAACCCTCGACTGTAGTCGACTACCAGTGGGTCAAATTTAGTGGTGGAAGAAGCACTCGGTGGTAGCAATACCACAATATGAAGATACTCTGTTACAAGTAAAAGTGCTCAAAATGTTACTTGAGTTCAATCAAAGTAAAAGTACTAAAGTCTTGGTATCAAAATGTACTTAAAGGAGAATTCCGGTCATTTTAAGTGTTATGTTTGATGTGTGTCAAATCACTTACCAACGTAGGAATGAAAATCGCGTAACTCCACAGAGCCCCCTATCGACCCCCACCGTTGTCATTATAGGAGGATATAGGATAGCCCAAATTCGCCTATTTTAACCAATGCAAAGTCTGTTTTTTTGCTTCTAGTACTCATTGTTGAGTCCCATGATAATGTAACAGGCGCTAAAACTCCCGACAAGCTAACGGCTAATAACAAACGAGCTAACGCTGGGGCTGCTTATCTCTCTGCATGGCAGCCCCAGGTTGCCAGGTCGGGAGAGAAACCAGCAACCAGCATTAGCTCGTTCTGTTATTAGCCGTTAGCTTGTCGGGAGTTTTAGCGCCTGTTACATTATCATGGGACTCAACAATGAGTACTAGAAGCAAAAAAACAGACTTTGCATTGGTTAAAATAGGCGAATTTGGGCTATCCTATATCCTCCTATAATGACAACGGTGGGGGTCGATAGGGGGCTCTGTGGAGTTACGCGATTTTCATTCCTACGTTGGTAAGTGATTTGACACACATCAAACATAACACTTAAAATGACAGGAATTCTCCTTTAAAGTACCTAAAGTATAAGTACTAAAATGTTTGAAAATAGCTGATCTACAAGCTCACAACGCGTCGCAATGCGCATTGTGAGCTTGTATAAAATAGGGCTAAAGTGGTTAATGTATGTTTTATAATGTAATAATTTATATCTGCAAAGTAACTAGTAACTCAAGTTTAAAATGATTGTAGTGGAGTAAAAGTACAATATTTTCCTCTGATCTGTAGTGGAGTAGAAGTTAAAGTATTGGAAATACTCCAGTAAAGTAAAAATACCTTTAGAAAAATGTAATTGTGTTGCATCAAATTTCTATATGGTGGACAGCTGACTGAAAGGTGTCAATGGGGGAGTGATTGAGGAGTGGCTAGGTTGAATAAATTACCCATTGATTGTTCACGCCCATTACCTGGAGCTGAGAGGTGCTAGAAGTGGAAATTCTTTAGGAGGGATTATCTCAGTTTGGACTATTATAGATAACAAGATTAAAATGGTCACATCTTCTTCAAATGTGTTCCAATTTCAATGAATGATACATCATATGAAAGCTTATATTCTGTACTTCAACAATCTGTAATAAAATGAAAAATGAAAAATGCCTACTTGATGCCTAAAGCACTGGACCCGCTCACATTTGTGTTTGAGTTCCTTATGTTGGTTTATTAGATTCAGTTCCAGTGGGCAGCATGTTTCCCTGCCCTTATGATTTGTAAACTTGGCTTATTACTTACTTACAATTATTTCACTATTTGGTAAATAAACTTAACACTTATGTATTCCTCCGTGTCGTTTCCCCTTTTTTGTTATGGTCCTGAAGCCAGACTGTAACAGCGGAAATCAAAACAAATTGTGGCGTACGAATCAAATGGCTAAACAGAGGCTGGAGGTCTGTTTTGTACCACTATAATGTTAATCTCTCAAGAACAGATTCAGAGCTGCACTACTGAATCTGTCGGGAGCCCTGTTCAGAACGTGTGGGCATTGGCCTACAAGTGGGCGGGCCTTAAGATCAGGAAGTTTTCTCCCGTGTGGAGTGTGGACAGTGCACAGGTGTTTTTTCAGAGTACCTAACTGAGTGAAACCCTTGTTACACTGTTTACAGTAGAATGGTTTCTCTCCAGTGTGGACACGCTGGTGTTCTTTCAGAGTACCTAACTGAGTGAAACTCTTGTTACACTGTTTACAGTAGAATGGTTTTTCTCCAGTGTGGATACGCTGGTGCCTCTTCAGGTCACCTAACTGACTGAAACTCTTGTCACACTGTTTACAGTGGAAGGGTTTTTCTCCTGTGTGGATACGCTGGTGCCTCTTCAGGTCACCTGACTGACTGAAACTCTTGTCACACTGTTTACAGTGGAAGGGTTTTTCTCCAGTGTGGATACGCTGGTGCCTCTTCAGGTCACCTAACTGACTGAAACTCTTGTCACACTGTATACACATGTGAGTTTTCTTTCCTGTGTCAGTCAGACGATGTCTCTTTACTTCCGATTGAGTTAAAGTCCTGGTAGGCCTCGTTGTCGGGAACAGTTGGTTCATGGTCAAAGCTGCTGCTACGCACGGGCTGTAATGGTCCAAGGCTGTAATGGTCCAAGAATGTAATTAATGATCTGTGACCTTACGATCCAGGATTGGTTACAGGGCAATTACCAGATGAAAATCAAATGTGTGGATCTCTGCTGGAAAAGTTCCTCTTATAGGTGTTGAAGTCTTCCTCAATGTCTCTCTCCATGTGCGTCATTCACAATGTGCAGTCTGGTTTTAAGCCGAGCTGATTCAAAGCTCACGTCATCATTATGTTGTCACTATGATGTCAGCCATGCCCAAATGTGGAGTTCCATGTGTGCCCCTGATGTCACTATGGTGATGTCAGATAGTGTCAGACAGCTCCATACATGGAGCTGCCCATGTCAGCCATGCCCAAATATGGGACCATGACGTCAGTCCTGGACGTGACGGTTATCTCCATATATGGAGTTTCTGGGAAGGGTTCGCTGATGTCAGGCTCCGTATCTATGACACGTCTTGGGTCTCTATGACGACTTCGTAGGTCAATCGTTCCCCATTTATTGGGATCTCCATATATAGGCCAGTGCTGGCAAGTATGCCCTGAACGTTCGCAACAACTATACAAAAAAATGTTTTGCAACAATTGGGGTGTGCTATAATAGGGAAATGTTAAAACGGGCCACTCCTGCAAACTTTAGATGTGAATTTTAGCCAATTAGGATGGAGGCATTTTGCATGTAGTTTTATTTAAGTGAGCCAATATTCCAACATAAATATCGGCAATCAAAACAAATTGTGGCGTACGAATCAAATGGCTAAACAGAGGCTGGAGGTCTGTTTTGTACCACTATAATGTTAATCTCTCAAGAACAGATTCAGAGCTGCACTACTGAATCTGTCGGGAGCCCTGTTCAGAACGTGTGGGCATTGGCCTACAAGTGGGCGGGCCTTAAGATCAGGAAGTTTTTCTCCCGTGTGGACAATCTGGTGTTTTTGCCAGACCCAGGGGGTCGGCCTACAGGAGGCTTTGTCGGTCGGTCGGTATGTCCCTCTTTTCCTCTGCACACACGTCATGCGAAGTCCGGCCATTCAGATTTCAACCTCTGGCAGTGCTCCGAGGAGCACTTTTTCTAGTTTCAGGGTACCTAACTGAACTCTTGTTACACTGTTTACAGTAGAATGTTTTTTGCCAGACCCAAGGGGTCGGCCTACAGGAGGCTTGGTCGGTCGGTCGGTCGGTCGGTCCCTCTTTTCCTCTGCACACACGTCATGCGAAGTCCGGCCATTCAGATTTCAACCACTAGGGGTCTGGCAGTGCTCCGAGGAGCACTTTTTCTAGTTCGTCAGTGTGGACACGCTGGTGTCTCTTCAGGTTACATGACTGACTGAAACTCTTGTCACACTGTTTACAACAGAAAGGTTTTTCTCCCGTGTGGACTCTCTGGTGTTTTTTCAGAGTACCTATCTGAGCAAAACTCTTGTCACACTGGTAACAGCGGAAAGGTCTTTCTCCAGTGTGGACAGACTGGTGTCTCTTCACCTCCTCTAACAGACTGAAACTCTTGTCACACTGTTTACAATAGAAAGGTTTTTCTCCCGTGTGGACACTCTGGTGTCTCGTCAAGTTAGAATTTTGACTGAAACTCTTGTCACAATGTTTACAGTGGAAGGGTTTTTCTCCAGTATGGATACGCCTGTGTGTCTTCAGATCCCATAAGCGACTGAAACTCTTGTCACACTGTTTACAGATGTGAGTTTTCTTTCCTGTGTCAGTCAGACGATGTCTCTTTACTTCCGATTGAGTTAAAGTCCTGGTAGGCCTCGTTGTCGGGAACAGTTGGTTCATGGTCAAAGCTGCTGCTACGCACGGGCTGTAATGATCCAAGAATGTAATTAATGATCTGTGACCTTACGATCCAGGATTGGTTACAGGGCAATTACCAGATGAAAATCAAATGTGTGGATCTCTGCTGGAAAAGTTCCTCCTATAGGTGTTGAAGTCTTCCTCAATGTCTCTCTCCATGTGCGTCATTCACAATGTGCAGTCTGGTTTTAAGCCGAGCTGATTCAAAGCTCACGTCATCATTATGTTGTCACTATGATGTCAGCCATGCCCAAATGTGGAGTTCCATGTGTGCCCCTGATGTCACTATGGTGATGTCAGATAGTGTCAGACAGCTCCATACATGGAGCTGCCCATGTCAGCCATGCCCAAATATGGGACCATGACGTCAGTCCTGGACGTGACGGTTATCTCCATATATGGAGTTTCTGGGAAGGGTTCGCTGATGTCAGGCTCCGTATCTATGACACGTCTTGGGTCTCTATGACGACTTCGTAGGTCAATCGTCTCCATTTATGGGGATCTCCATATATAGGCCAGTGCTGGCAAGTATGCCCTGAACGTTCGCAACAACTATACAAAAAAATGTTTTGCAACAATTGTGGTGTGCTATAATAGGGAAATGTTAAAACGGGCCACTCCTGCAAACTTTAGATGTGAATTTTAGCCAATTAGGATGGAGGCATTTTGCATGTAGTTGTATTTAAGTGAGCCAATATTCCAACATAAATATCGGCAATCAAAACAAATTGTGGCGTACGAATCAAATGGCTAAACAGAGGCTGGAGGTCTGTTTTGTACCACTATAATGTTAATCTCTCAAGAACAGATTCAGAGCTGCACTACTGAATCTGTTGGGAGCCCCGTTCAGAACGTGTGGGCATTGGCTTACAAGTGGGCGGGCCTTAAGATCAGGAAGTTTTTCTCCCGTGTGGACAATCTGGTGTTTTTGCCAAACCCAGGGGGTCGGCCTACAGGAGGCTTTGTCGGTCGGTCGGTCGGTCGGTCTGTCCCTCTTTTCCTCTGCACACACGTCATGCGAAGTCCTGCCTTCAGGGGCCTCCGAGGAGCACTTTTTCTAGTTTCAGAGTACCTAACTGAGTGAAACTCTTGTTACACTGTTTACAGTAGAATGTTTTTTGCCAGACCCAAGGGGTCGGCCTACAGGAGGCTTTGTCGGTCTGTCGGTCGGTCGGTCGGTCGGTCGGTCTGTCCCTCTTTTCCTCTGCACACACGTCATGCGAAGTCCGGCCATTCAGATTTCAACCACTAGGGGTCTGGCAGTGCTCCGAGGAGCACTTTTTCTAGTTCTTCAGTGTGGACACGCTGGTGTGTCCTCAGGTTACATGACTGACTGAAACTCTTGTCACACTGTTTACAATAGAAAGGTTTTTCTCCCGTGTGGACTCTCTGGTGTTTTTTCAGATGACCTAACTGAGTGAAACCCTTGTTACACTGTTTACAGTAGAATGGTTTCTCTCCAGTGTGGACACGCTGGTGTTCTTTCAGAGTACCAAACTGAGTGAAACTCTTGTTACACTGTTTACAGTAGAATGGTTTTTCTCCAGTGTGGACACGCTGGTGTCTCCTCAGGTTACATAACTGACTGAAACTCTTGCCACACTGTTTACAACAGAAAGGTTTTTCTCCCGTGTGGACTCTCTGGTGTTTTGTCAGAGTACCTATCTGAGTGAAACTCTTGTCACACTGGTAACAGCGGAAAGGTCTTTCTCCAGTGTGGACAGGCTGGTGTCTCTTCACCTCCTCTAACAGACTGAACCTCTTGTCACACTGTTTACAATAGAAAGGTTTTTCTCCCGTGTGGACACTCTGGTGTCTCGTCAAGTTAGAATTGTGACTGAAACTCTTGTCACAATGGTTACAGTGGAAGGGTTTTTCTCCAGTGTGGACACGCTGGTGCCTCTTCAGGTCACCTAACTGACTGAAACTCTTGTCACACTGTTTACAGATGTGAGTTTTCTTTCCTGTGTCAGTCAGACGATGTCTCTTTACTTCCGAATGAGTTAAAGCCTGGACCAGCCTGTTCCTGGAATAGGAAGTGGGTGATTTCCCCAACCAACCAGAGTGCAGTGGGCGTCGCTCCAAATCTTGTGACGTCAGGGCTCTCAATGCTGCACATTGAGGAGGAGGAGGGGCGCGGGGGCGGGAGCACAGATCGGTGAGAAAATGGGATCCGGTGGATTGTCTCTCCAGAGATTTTGAACCCTTCCCTCTAGACAAGATATCAGACGCGCTAGGGCAGCCTAAAGCCCTGGTAAACGGTTGACTACTGTAAGGTCTTGATTCTTCTGAGTTTCCTTGCTGCTGGCTCGTTGTCGGGAACAGTTGGTTCATGGTCAAAGCTGCTGCTATGCATGGGCAGTAATGGTCCAAGAATGTAATTAATGATCGGTGACCTTACGATCCAGGATTGGTTACAGGGCAATTACCAGATGAAAATCAAATGTCTGGATCTCTGCTGGAAAAGTTCCTCTTATAGGTGTTTAAGTCCTCAATGTCTCTCTCCATGTGCGTCATTCACAATGTGCAGTCTGGTTTTAAGCCGAGCTGATTCAAAGCTCACGTCATCATTATGTTGTCACTATGATGTCAGCCATGCCCAAATATGGAGTTCCATGTGTGCCCCTGATGTCACTACGGTGATGTCAGATAGTGTCAGACATCTCCATACATGGAGCTGCCCAAATATGGGACCATGACGTCAGTCCTGGACGTGACGGTTATCTCCATATATGGAGTTTCTGGGAAGGGTTCGCTGATGTCAGGCTCCGTATCTATGACACGTCCTGGGTCTCTATGACGACTTCGTAGGTCGATCGTCTCCATTTATGGGGATCTCCATATATAGGCCAGTGCTGGCAAGTATGCCCTGAACGTTCGCAACAACTATAAAAAAAAATGTTTTGCAACAATTGTGGTGTGCTATAATAGGGAAATGTTAAAACGGGCCACTCCTACAAACTTTAGATGTCAATCTTAGCCAATCAGGATGGAGGCATTTTGCATGTAGTTTTATTCAAGTGAGCCAATATTCCAACATAAATCAAACAATCTACACAACAGAAAACCGGCACTGGCCGCAAGACAACATCAGAATTTGACACGTCTGATTCCTCGGCATGCATTGTCCACGACGCTTCTGACGCATATCTGTGACCATACACTTAGTAGTACGCACGCACGCGCGCGCACACACACACACACACACACAGAGAGAGAGAGAGAGAGAGAGAGAGAGAGAGAGAGAGAGAGAGAGAGAGAGAGAGAGAGAGAGAGAGAGAGAGAGAGAGAGAGAGAGAGAGAGAGAGAGAGAGAGAGAGAGAGAGAGAGAGAGAGAGAGAGAGAGAGAGAGCGAGCGCGAGCGCTCAGTGGTGCAAAGTTATAAAAGGACTTTGATTTAAACGCATAGCAAGCAGCAGACCCAGCAAAGCTGGACTATAGCCTACATAGCTTACATAGACTTGGTGCACCAATATGTGTGTGTGCGCGTGTGTGTGTGTGTGTGTGGGGGGGGTCAGTAAAGCAGAAGATTTAATTACCAAACGGTCTCATCAATAGTGTCAGCAACAACCCAGAGAGAGAAAAAAAGAAAGAAAAAAAGCGTGCTACAGTGATATAACCACCAATTGACGGATGGGAACTTTTATACAGTTACATGGCTGTTCTCATGCATTTTTCTACTCAGTGGGCTGATCAAGCTGAAAAGGATTGAAGCTGGTTTTTAACAAAACTTCCCAAATTTAAATTATTTTATTAGCATTTTTGCTAAAGGGCTACAGTGGCAGTTGCGCTCCCAAGTTTAATTTCTGCACATAGTTTGGGTGCGTGTATGTACAGTATGGACTAGTTCAGATAAAAGAAGAACTGAACGGCCCTACATGCGTCTAATAGTGAAAACAGCATAATGCACAAGCTTAAGCTTACCAAATGTTTGCCTATTTTGCGCCAAATGTCCACCCTATTATCACAGGCCCAAAATAGAGATGCAAGGGTTCATTTGGTTAACATGCCTCTTTTACAATAGCTCAGAGTTAAATTAACATAGATTTTACAATATAAATTGGGGTCCCAGAGATAGAAATGCCATTAAATGGGGGTCCGTAGCCAAATGCATGTAAGACTGGGGGTCCTTGAAATTAAAATGGTTGAGAATCACTGCTAGAGCCGTAAAACTCTTCTCTTATGGGGGATCCCTGACATATCTTTTCAAATGGGGGTCCGCGGACTAATAAGTGTCAATTTGGGGGTCCTTGACATGAAGAAGTTTGAGAACCCCTGGTATATAGGGTCTACATTATAGCAATCTGGAATCCCAGGTCAAATAAAAAGGAAAAACAGCATCCCCGGCATTTTTCACTTTTGTATTTGACTCTGGGGGGAGTGATTAAATAGACCGACGATGACTGAAAACCGGCGTTTGGTCTCTGGTCTCAGCCCTCCACTTCCGATGGGTGCGCCTATGTTCTCATTCCCACTAACAACATTTCTCCACGGAACTCTAACAACATTTCTCCCATGGAACATGAATCGTTTTGGTTATAAGCCCGCTTGTTTCTATAATAGAAGAACAAGATAAAATGTTACTAACTTTCCGTGGTTTTGTCGGCACCGGGGACGCTATTGTTAAATGAGTTCGGGTTTGTTTCCAGTGGGAAGCGAACGCACAGATGTAAATCCCGGCCACTACATTTGATTGGATAAAGCGCTGCCCGCTTCCTGATCTAAGGCACGCCCACTTGTAGGCCAATGTTGACACGTTCTGAACGGGGCTACCGACAGATTCAGTAGCGCAGCTCTGAATCTGTTCTTGGGAGATTAGTGTCCAGCTGATGGTCGTAGACGCTCGTTAATTTCATACTGGAAGATAATTGAGGTGACTAGGCTGAAACTTTATCGCAGTAAATGACAGCCAGCAGTATAAAGGACCCTGGATGCCCTGGTTAATGGCGTGCCCTCAGCGACGCTCGAAGATCATCTTAACTCTCTCCAGCCAGAGTACCAGGACGACTAGCTGGCCTACAACCCAGCTAGGCCTTCACAGTGGCTCTTGAGTCCGGTTCTAAACAACCAGCCGATTATCTGTACTATAATAGTACTCCTACAAATTTTGTCCAAACATCACTCAAATCGGTACACATTATCTCTATAGTCAAGTGATCAAGACGGATCCGTCTGATTTTTCATATTCCATCCTGATTGGCGAATTCCAAACATTGCTGGCCCACAATGACCTAGCTGACCTGGCGGAGACCTGTGCTCCGAGGAGCACTTTTTCTAGTTCCTCCTGTGTCCTCTCTCTCTCCACTGGCAAAACCCATTGGAAATGCATTGGGTGCTTAAAGTTAAATATGGGGTTTCCAGGTGAAAGTATGAAGGAGTTGTGATGTACCAAAACCTTCCATTGACTTCCATTATTATTGTCTGAACTTTTCAAAGTGAAATATTTATAAAACTACAAAACATTTCAAAGATTCATGTACACGCGCACGATTCCACAGTAAGCTGAACGTGTTAAAGTTGGACTTACAGTTGGAAGTACAATTCACAATACAAGGTCCACTAAACTGAATCGCCCATAAAAGCACAATGGCTTATTTAAAATGAGATCCCCGCGCACTCAAATCATGATGACATTTAAGAAGACAAATATACACTACTATGCAGAACGTCATACAATCAGCTTACAGGTTACTGGTATGAAAAACAAGAAATATGTACAACCAAGACTGAAAAGAGGAGAGCACAATTAGGCTAATGGAAACACATCTCTATTAATTAACCCTGGCACGGCTCCCGGGACTCACTCCCCCCCACAGCAGTCTTCTTAATTGAGTGAAAATGTTCACAGAAATGCCAAACAAACAGCTTAACTTTGCAAACGGTGAGGAATTGGCCTCCTCACTCCGTTTCATATGCCAATGGTCAAGGCCCGTGTGCAAATGCAGATCGATCGGTCGACCACTGAGGACGTTTCCACCCACAACACAGTCTTAACCCTTTAAGACCGGGAACGCATCTGTGTGTCATTTCAGATTTCTTTGGCTTTTCAAAAATAGCAGATCTACAAGCTCTTTTGAAAAAATCGTTAAAAAGAAATGCAAATCTAGCTAACATGTTTAACTAAAATCTTTGCTTCTGGGGATTCTATACAAATGTCTTCTAAATCCTACAGTTTTTTTGAAAAACTTTTTTATGTCAGTGGTTCTCAAACTTCTTCATGTCAAGGACCCCAAAATGATATGTATTTGGCCACGGACCCCATCTCAAAATATGCTGTTCCAGGGACCCCCAGTAGCAAAGATTTGAGTCTGCAAAATGCTTCCCCTTAAAAATATATATTTATTCAAATATTAGCACACATTTTCACGATAAAAAAAAGCAGATCTACAAGCTCATAGCGCGGCACTCAGTGCCGTGCTATGAGCTTGTAGATCTGCTATTTTTGAATAGCCCAAAGACATCAAAAAATTACACAGATGCGTTCCTGGTTTTAATGGGTTAATTGAGTAAAATGCAGATAAACAGCTTAAGTTTGTGAAATTGTATGCCAATGGTCCTACCTTATAAAATAGGATCTTAGCCTATATGTTCTAGTAGGATATGATTATGCAATGTGTAAAGCACTGTGTGGACTGAAACATTTTTAACCCGTTAAAACCGGGAATCATCAGTGTCATTTTAGATTTTTGAATTGGCTATTCAAAAATAGCAGTAAACGAGCTCATATCTGCTTGTACATCTGCTATTTTTGAAAACATCGTGAAAGTGTGAGAACTATTGATTTAAAAGGCATTTTGTAGAATTGGCCTCAGGTATTAATGGGTTAAAGAAGCATTTAGATGATATCAGTGGTGTAAAGTAACTAAGCACATGTAGTCAAGTACTGTACTTATTAAATACAATTTTGAGGTATTTCTTTTACTTTACTGAAGTATTTCCAATTTTCAGTACTTCTACTCCACTACATCTCAGAGGCAAATATTATACTTTTACTCCACTACAATCATTTGAAAACTTTAGTTACTAGTTACTTTGCAATTATCAATGATTATATTATAATACATGAACCACCTTAGCCCTATTTTATACCTACAGTAGGCTATTGGAAAGTAGCCGATCTACAAGCTCACAGCGCGTCGCATCGTGATGCGTTGTGAGCTTGTAGATTTGCTATTTTCAAACATTTTAGTACTTTTACTTTTGGTACAGGTACATTTTGATACCAATACTTTTGGTACCAATACTTTTACTCAAGTGAATTTTTTATTCCGGAATATTACTTGCAACGGATTATTTCTATATTGCAGTATTGATACTTTAACTTAAGTAAAATATCTGAGTACTCTTTCCACCACTGGATGGTATAACACTCATTCGGCTGTGGTTTTCACTTTGTACAGATCTCACCGTTCCCCTTTGACCTGGTTCAGTCCGAGGTGGAGAGATACAGCAACGCTGAGCTGCTGTGGTGTCAGGAGGAGCATAAGAACATGGGCTACTACGACTACGTTCGCCCACGCTTCCTCACCGTGCTAGCCAATAAGAAACCCATTTGGTAAGCAGTGTACTTAAGTACAATTATGAGGTATTTTTTACTTTACTTGAGTATTTTCAATTTTCAGTACTTTTACTTCTACTCCACTCCATCTCAGAGGCAAATATTAAACTTTTACTCCACTACAATTATTTGACAAATTCAGTTACTAGTTACTTTGTAATTATCAATTATTATATTATAAAACATACATTAACCACTTTAGCCCTATTTTATACATGTTTTTATGCTTTTATCTACAAACTTGTAGATCTGCCATTTTCAAACATTCTAGTACTTTTTAGAGAGAGAGAGAGAGAGACGTACTGTACATAATGTTTGTGCATATATATATATACTGTATCAGAAAAGATAGAAGTATGAAAAGTTTATCAGTGTTGAATTCTAAAAAAAAAAAAGATTTTGTACTGTAAATGTTTTGTACAGTAAATTAGACAATTAGAAACTGAAAACATCCATTGGGCATGAAACATTATTGTCCTGCTTTCTGCTGTCCAGTACTACCACGTCGAATCCCTCTCTTTTTCTTAGGTACGTGGGTCGAGACCCGGCCGCGGCCCCCGCAACAGGCAACAAGTTCACCCACCTCAGCGAGCTGAAGAGGTTCATGGACACCGCTTTCAACCTGGACGCCTTCCAGGGCAGACACTTCTAATGCCCCCCCCCCTTGAGATCTGTCGTGACTCTTTGCCACTATGAAGGGTAAAACCCAAAACTTTCATTAACAAATTTAAACTGGGAACGCATCTGTGTAATTCAAAATGTAAGTACAAGTAAGGTTTTCAGAACTCCAGGGTTATAGCTAATGAGCAGGGCCAACATTTGGAAACAGAGCCGTTTTGATTGATTGATTGAATATTTTATTAGGCAAAACATGTAAACAGCAAAATTACATTTATAATACTTTGTCTAAAAAGGTCCGTCCAAAAAATGTCCTTGTGGTCTTGTTTCCATTGGGGTCCTTAGTATTCAATTCATAGACAATTATAGTAGCAACCAAACAGATAGCGTATTGTTACAAAACCAGAACCCGTGAAATAGGTTTTGCGGCACGGGGCGGTTCACTTAGTTCTTGTAGTCGAAAAGAGCCGTTATTACTGTACTGTACTGTACTGTACTGAACTGTACTGAACATACGAGACACACAGGCATCTTTCTACCTACAGTAGTTTGTGACAGTCGTTGGAGTGCTTAGCAGCCTGATGGCTATATAACTGTAACTTATCCTGCCATAATATATACATAACTCATCATTTTACTTGCCTAGGTCTAGACTCCTGACCGTCCTTGTAATTTGAATGGCTGTAGCACAGTACTGTATGTGCATACCTACGTCCATTGACGCGGTTAACTGACCCACAACAAGGTGACGCGCAAATGAAATGAGCAATAGGCTCTATGCACAGCAGCCATATTGTGAATGAATTGGGCCCCTTCCTTACTTCCTTCACAGGTGTTACCAATGATACTAATTAAGGCTCTGTTCCATTTGGTGTGGCATAGTGGTTGTCTTATTTCCAAGGACCCCCATAACTCTGAGAGCGTACAAATGGAACCAAATGGACCCTTACGGGTCCATTTGGTTCCATTTGTACACTCTCTGAGTTACACACCCACCATAAGGGGCCATTTGGGAACCAAAATGGAGTGTTTCTAGTGAGCCAACATGCACGATATCAGAATGGAACAGAGCCGTCATTAGTATCATTGATAACACCTGTGAAGGAAGTAAGAAGAGGCCATATTTCTTTCCAATATGGCTGCTGTGCATAGAGCCTATAGAACCTACCCCACCCTCCCCCATAATCCCCACCCCTCACCCTACAACGATGCTATCCCGTGGGGCTGCCCAATACCGAAATTCGCCCCTGCTCCATTGCCTCTATACAGATATTTAGTTTTTAAAAAAAATATATGTGTTTTTACAAAATGACTAGTGGAAGATACTAGATGCACAATGTTAACATGTAACTGGAATACTTGAATAACGATCGTGAATATTGCTGCAGATTGTTGTTGTCGGGCAGAAACCTTGCATCTCCATATTTCAACTTTTAACGCGTTGTGAACTTGTATAGTAGATCTGCTATTTTCGCTATTTGGGGAAAGAATTGTGCAGTAGTGGTTAAGCGTGTCTGTGGGTGTCTTAAATATTTAACCAATGAAAAGTATTAACACGATTAACAAGTGGTTAAATGTATTTTTCTTCCATTCTCTGACTAGTAACGTTTTCAGACATTCACAGTTTCTGCCCAACAGCGACGATATCGCAGATACGGTGACTGTTACTGAATCCCCTACGTTGGTACTAAGTAGGTTCATTTTGTGGCTGTCTTAGCTGTAAGTGAATGAATCTGTTGAACGTCACACTTCATTTCACAGAGAGACACTAACCAGCTTGCAGGGAGATACATAACCATGTTTTATACTGAATTACCAGAGCTCAGCCAGCTCTATGGAAGCTGAGAGCTACACCAACAGAAATGCAGAGAAGCTATGGGATAAGAATAAAGCTTATAATTTATACTTGTTGCTCGACAAAAATAACTGAAATTGTTTTTGTTTTTTTGGGGGGGGGGGCGCGGGAGAGCGAGCAAGTATAAATTAGGCCAGTGGTTCTCAAAGGGCGGTCTGGGGACCCCCAGGGGTCCTTGAGGGGGCTCCAAGGGGTCCCCAGCTAAATGTGTTGATTTAGCATCAAAATAAGATAAACTGTTTCAGAACCACTGAATTAGGCAACCATGTTGTCGAAGCATAAATTAAGCTTCATTTAGTTAACCATGGACATGGAACAGGTGCGTTCCTCTGTTCACTTCCCTCTGCTCAGCTACAGTCAATACAAAAAAAAACTACAGAGATGGAAATAGTGAAAAAAAGATGAGAAAATATGCAAGACGGTTGGCTCAAGAGCATATTTCTTTAATTCTTCCCTCTGCTAAAACGTTAAGCCCAGAGCCTTCATCATAGAAAGTTTCTCTGATGAAGGTTCTGGCCAAAACAGGTTTGGGCCAGAACCTTTCAAAGAAGTGGGTGTAGGCTTGTTAAGGCTGCCGCCTTAACAAGCCTACACCCACTTCTTTGAAAACCGATGTCACCGTCCCAATATGAAGGTCTGCTCTAAAATATATCTATTTTTTTTGGATCGGTTCTGTAGTGCAGCTTGTTTTCTAAACTCTAAAATGGTTTCCACACAATTTTAGCAGTAAGCAAAGCACTGTTTGTCTGTCAGCAGTGTCTAGTTGAGTGAGGCATTAATGAACAGTGAGTCTAGGTTAACATATGAGAATCCCCAGCCACTTAACACACGCTGTGTTTTTGATTACTGTGTTTAGAAATGCTGTATTCAATTAGTGTTCCTGTTAAGTTCTACCTTTCTCAGCCAAAGCTCAAACAAAGTAGTTAAGATAAGTATATGCCATAAACCACGTACAAATAAGTGTTCTAGTGATGCATAAATGACATGTACCTTTCCTATTTCTGAATGTATAGCACAACCGTTTGAAATAACAATCTTATGACCACAGTCAGTCAGTGAGCACTGAAATGTGTGTGTTATTATGAAAGACTGCACAGCTTGGTGCATTTAACACGTCCAATTGAACAAATACAGCAATAAAATGTTTTAGTTTAATAAGATTCCTTGTATTGGTTGCTGCTGTTCCCCGGTCTCTCTCTTCTTTCTGTATTGTTTGCAAAAGAAATTGGATGGATTTTGTCAAGAACGGGGAGCGGGTACATTGTTATTTTCTGACAAAAACACGCAGTAGGAGCCAATTTACCCACAACACCATTATGAGTTGCATTATGAAAAAGAAATGTTTTAATCAAGAGCAACAGTGCAAGATCTTTTTGTTTCCTTTGTCTCCGACACGCCCGTCTACTCAGGTGTTCAAAAACCCACAGCTCTTGTGTTCATTGGTCGACTCTCTTCTTTTCAGTAAGCATTGTCCACGGCAGCAACAGCTTCTTTGCATCGAGGGTCCAGTTTGCCATCTCCGCCTTGGGAAACAGAACGACAGATTGTTAGACTATTATCACTGTGCAACATTGTCCTCCATCACTTAAAGTGAGGTGAAGTGAGTGGTGCCTTTGATGAGTTCATTGTGTGTGCGTGTGTGTGTGTGTGTGTGTGTGTGTGTGTGTCACAAAGCCAGCCAGCCTGTGTGTGTGTGCATGTCTTTAAGTGGCTGCACTCCTCCTGTTTGTGTTTAATTAGTGTAACTGGTTGCATCTTTGTGTTGCAATCAGCTGCAGCTGTGCTCATACACAGGGACATACATACAAACACACTCGTCAGGTGATGGGGTGGTTTGCCCAAAATTTGCCAATCTACAAGCTCACAATGCATCTCATCCCAGTGCATTGTGAGCTTTTAGGACGGCTATTTTCGGCGAAGAGATTCGGGGTAGAGCGAAATAAGGAGCGACTAAGGTCAACTTAGTCACATTCTCATACCTTTTATTTTTGTAGCGTTTATCAATATCAGTACCACGGTGTGGTCATTATGACATTATGAACCTGTAAGTAAACCATAATTACAGCCAAACTCACCAAAGTCCAGCTGTCTGATGTCACAGGTGTAAACACTCTCTCCATGGACCACAAGCTCCACTTTGTTCCATTCTGCCGTTTCCTCTAAGAGACACTGATGTCCATGCTCCTTCATCAAAGCTAGCCGGACACACAAAATGCACAATATGCATATCCTATCTCCATATTTTATTCTACAAAAGTAGCAGATCTACAAGCTCGAAACGTGGTGCGAAGCGATGTGTTTCGAGCTTGTAGATCTGCTATTTTGGAATTTGAATCCTGAAAAGTAACAGTTTTGGACATAATGAGGTTTCCACCCGACAGAGACGATAATGATATTACCTGACAGGATAATAGCTGACCGTAGATATCCATGCGTTGCTGTCAGGCAGAAACCTCATATCTCCATATTTCAACTTTTTATGTATTTATTTTCATAAAAATGAATGCCCTACATCAACATACAAGAGTGTCCCACAAAAGTAGTGAAAACAGCAGATCTACAAGCTCACAACGTGTTGTGATGTGACGCTTCGTGAGCTTATAGATCGGCTATTTTCACAATTCTAAAATAATGATTAAAAAACAAATACAAGGTTTCGACGAAGCGACGATGTTAAGAACAGAAACATACTGTACCCTGCAGACCCTCTAGTCGGAAGGCTCTGTGCTTCACAAGCCCACAGGATTCATAAGGTCCATAGCACACAGTCACCTGTGCATTTTCAGGCATAGTTTTAACCTATTTATGGCTTTAATATATTATATTAGCCTGCTACTTCTGTGCATTACTAGTTTGTAACTGAGCCTGGACGGAGGCTTGGTGTCCGTCTGGTTGTCGGTTGCCTGGCAACCGACAGCATTGTTGATCTTAACGGCTCTGGGAACCATGGGGGTTGCCTGACAACCAACTAGCCCAACCCGCTTACCCGCTTACGGCTGTCCCTTCAGGGCATGGAGTCGTTTGTCCCTTCGGGCTATGGGATCGAGACTACTTTTGCCCTAGTTGGATAAAGCGCCTCAAAAAGAACAGATCTACAAGTTAAAAACGTGTCGAAATCGCAATGTGATGTGGTGTCAGCTTATAGATCTGTTCATTTTGGCAAGCGACACCGGCATTGCTACCATGGAGTATTTTAGACTGCCAGTGCTGTGTTATATTTTGGAAATGTCAAACACCAAAAGGATATAATTCCGGTGAAAAAAAGATAACACAAAGGATCAGAAATATAACTATACACATTAAACGCCAAGAACGTAGTCCTACGGTCCATTAAGTGCCGAGACCGTAGTGGTACGGTCCGGGTGCTTTTTCATTTTTTATTTTTTTTTTCATTTTTTTTTTTCAATTTTCGACACGGACCATTTTCAGTGTAACACCACCGGAACGGAAATATTTGCGATCCGGTTTTGCGTTTCCCGTCGGCCTCCATTCTAAAGTGCACACTAAAATGCCTTTTTCTCCCTTGTAGTTTTTTCTCCTCGGTCATCACTGTTTAACATAAACCGTTCTAATTACAACATGGATGCCCCGTTTGACACGTGGTCTGCACTGGGAGACACAGGGACATGTGCACAATGTTTACAAACAGTGCACTCTTAAGGATTTTAACGGGGTCTATGGCGACGTGAAAAAAACAAAAAACAACAATAAAACCTTGGCACTGGTGAGTACATTATGAGATTAACCTCTGGCAGTGTTAAAGGAGCACCATTTTGAACCTTATCTTCATATAATTGGTCCTCACTAATGGTCATGATAAGATGGCACAATTTCCGTGTGCTCTCTCTGCATCTCATTGATGGAGATTCCAAGCTAATAGAAACTCCAGCCTTTCTCTTCCTGGAAAGTTGGCATGCTGGAAAAATAAGCCATTGTTCTTGCATTAAGAAAATGGTTTGAAATCTTGTTTGAAATGACCAAACCTGCTTACCGGTGATGTCACTGGTAGGCAGGTTTCTGAACTGTCCACAGCCCTCCTCTGAGACACAGAGAGAGTAGACAGAAATGGTGCCATCTTATGATGAGCGTTAGTGAGGACCAATTATTTTGTATGAAGATACAAAACTGTATAAGTTTTGTGGACAGGTATTTGTCTTATCTCATATAGTTTAACAAGACCTGAGACCGATTCTACAAAATGTCTTCTAAATCCTAACAGTTTTCTGAAAATACTTATGTTTCTATGTCAGTGGTGCTCAAGCTTTTTCATGTCAAGGACCCCCAACATTATATTTATTCGGCCGCCGACCTCCATTTCAAAATGTTTTGTTCCAGGACCCCCCAGAAGCAAAGAATAGTTAAAAAGGTTCGCTTTAAACAATATATATTCAAAGATTTGCACACATTTTCACGATTTTTCAAAAATAGCAGATCTACAAGCTTGTAGCGCGGCACTCGGTGCCACGCTATGAGCTTGTATATCTGCTATTTTTGAATAACCAAAGTGTAAAATAATGCTTTTTAGCTCAAATGAAAAAGTGACACGGATGCGTTCCAGGTCTTAATGGGTTAAGAACATTCACATGTTGATGTAAGCATGAAACATCAAGTACTGTATGATTTACGATATATATATTTATTACATTAACATTATTACATTTAAACTTGTATTCATTCATTTTACATCACAGCCATAAATACATTGTTTTATATAGTCTTAAATAAAATGTATATTTTACACAATCTACAACATTATTTATACAAAAATAAATAACTTAATCGTTTTTCTGTGAGTCACTACTTTACAAATACATTTCTGATCACATTTAAACATTCTTTAGATACTCAAAATGGTCCCTTCTTAACATGGACAATTGCTTCTTTATTTCTTACTGCTCTTGTACGGGACAGTTCCAGTCTAGGACATACAACTGAACATATTGCAGTATAATCACACATTTCTGCTAATTGCACAGTTTATTATTATTGTCGTTTTGTTAATACCTCATACTGTATAGACACAGCCAATTCTCTAGGCTACACAACTGAAATTTGTACTGTACTTTCACCATGTTTCAGAGAGCAGCATGCAGCCTGTCCGTCGCACAGAATATTATCCAAGTTATTAAACAAGAAAGCTTTGTTATAGTTCGTTTTCATTTAACATAGAACTCATTGTAACCAGGACCTCGCCATGAGGCTGGAATTTCTTCGGTATCAGTAAAGTGTCATTCTGTAAGTAGTTTCACAACACACTTATGCATGGATTGATTTACCTCAATTTATAGTGCAAAAACATGTCTTGATAAACATCAAATTCACATGGAATGTTTTTTTTTTTTTTTTGGCATTTCATCCAAACAATACAAGAAATCTCTCTCATCATTTAGAGTCATACATTCGGTTTAGTTTTTATATAATATAAATCTTTGCACTACTGTACTATAATACCCTCACATTAAATATCATGAATTCATTTTTTTTTGCAACAGCAAAGACCATCTCTTTGCCTCGTTGCCAAAAATAACTTAAATACATATATTACATTATATTATTCTCTTTTTTCACAAAATGTTTATCACTTTAATACATTATTTCAACACTTTAAATATAGTCTACCAACTACATTTTTTAATATATCACAAAACATGTTCACAGATCATTCTCATCACTAGTTAAAATACTTTCTTTCTCAGTGACTTAAAAACCACTTGAACCCCAGCCCTATTCTGGGGGTAGCTGTTATGCCCCAGTCTAGGGGTGCCTGAGACACAACATGAATACGTTCCTGCCTTCCCCAACTCCCATGTAGCCACACAAACAAAGGGTTAACGTGCAAAACATTAAGTTGGTTTCATAAATAAGAATTTAGTGATAACTGAGGATGAATGAATCAACAAATCAAAAGAGGGCTAAATATTCGGAGTCCGTATGGTTGGGAGATGCACTTTATCAGAGTACAAGCAGATCCAATTCATCGCCAAACCATAATAAATATATTGCTCATTTTATATTCAATAAAAATATCTTCATGAGTTGGCCTTTATCCATTCATGAGTTGTCCTGACAGAACATTATCAAAGCAAATAGCTCATAGGTAACTAAACACAAACAGAATTCATGGTGGCCGGTTGGATGAGGAGGAAGACGGGATCTGCCCCCTGCGTGCGTCACTGTGGTTTGCTCTCTCTCTTATATAAGGAACCTCCATCATAGTTAACCAATCGGAAGGTAGACCTCCTGGAAATGTCCCCACCAATCGTCTTCATGGATTGGCAGATTTGGCACACCTGATTTGCATACAGGCACACAGACGCACACTCATAGTCTCACCTCTGCCTGGCACACCAAATCATAACCCCCAAAATACAACCGCAAGTACGACCATAGTCGCAACATGTAACAGTCACCAGAAATAGCCGCTCTACAAGCTGTGTCAACGCGTCGTAACAGGGTGCGTTGTGAGCTTGTAGATCTGCTGTTTCTGGCGAAGACATTTGGTGTAGAAGGAAACGAGGGCAGACCAGGTACAGAGCCAACTCAGGTCCGTTTCACTAAGTCTAGAGCAGGGGTCTTCAACGTTTTCAGCCCCCCTATCTGAGAGAGAGAGATGAAGCAGGGACCCCCTCTATATTGTATAAAATTGTTTTTCAGATTAAACTTTTTTCCCTCTTTTTTCCCTCTACACCTATACCTCTTTGCAAAAAATAGCCGATCTGCTATTTTCGGCTAAAGTTCCCCTCAGAATAGGTATGCTAGGGTTCAAGTGGTTAATGTAAACAAAAAAAAAACATCCTCTCACACAAAAATTTGGCGGACCCCCTATAGTAGCTCTGAGGACCCCCTGGGGGTCCCGGACCCCCTATTGAAGACCCCTGGTCTAGAGGGTTTAAGTGGTTAAAAACACGTCTTTGCAACGCAAAGCAAAAACAATTCATATTGCACATTTTCCATTGACGCCAACCGTTCTCTATGGCTTACTTCCATTCTTCAAAGCACTGGACTCTCCCTGCGACGAGGTTTGGGTATGAGCCTCCGCCTTGCTCCGATCCGCTGCCTTGTCGACCAGAACCTGTGGCGGCGGTTGTCGGTTCTGATCCCCGCCGGCGTGGGGTGCGGCGGCGCCTCTCTCCCAGTTGGTTTCGGTCTGCGTGTGCGTTTCCAGTGTCTGTCCCTTATTCTTGGTCTGCTCGGGTCGAACGGGGTTGTTGCATTTGTTACATAAATCCCTCATCTCCAGCAGTCCCTGCTCCAGAACCAGGACAAATTGGGTGGAGCAGGTCTCGGGGCTCTCGCGGAAGCTGGAGACGCAGAAGATGATGTGGTCTGACTGCGGGTTGTAGCAGGCCCCGTAACCGTTGAGAACGACCGGGCCGTAGCAGCAGAACATGTCCACGGTCGTAGGAACCTGGAGGAAAATGTGGGGGGAAAAATGCATGGAAATGATCCAAAAATGAAAGACCTGAGGCCGATTCTACAATCGTTTTTCAGAAAACAGTTTTCTGAAAAACTTATGTTGCTATATCAGTGGTGCTCAAACTTTTTCATGTCAAGGACCCCCAAAATTATATGTATTTGGCCACAGACCCCCATCTCAATATATTTTGTTCCAGCGACCCCCCAGAAGCAAAGATTTGAGTAAAACTCGCTTTACAAAATGTATATATTCAAAGATTTGCACACATTTTCAAGATTTTTCAAAAATACAAGCTCATAGCGCGGCACGAAGTGACGTGATATGAGCTTGTAGATCTGCTATTTTTGAACAGCCAATGTATAAAATGGCACAGATGCTTTCCCGGTTTTAATGGGTTAAAATAGTAGGTCTATGCTCACACCTTCACATGAAGATCTGCTATTTGCACAATGAGAACTGAACTAAGGCTGCAACTATCGATAAATAATTGAATATTTGCTATCATCGATTAAATCGATTAGTTAGATTAACTGTTGAACCCCTAAACTGAACTATAGCAACCCTTTTACGAGTACTAATCTACAGTGGTTAGTTAGGATTACTGTTGGGGGTCTTTTTTATATTGATCAGATTCACAAAACCTGAAGGTCTACTCTCCAATACAATAATTGTCGTTGATTAGTGCTGAAAGTATACTGCTAAAACGATGGCCATTAACATTAATAATAAAGTAATAAAAACTAATGTTATGGATATTTTAAGAAGTGCTCACAGTGTAAATGGCTTATTTTTAAATATAACATATATTTTGATGATTTCTCTTGACATTAAATGAACATACCTGACTCGTAGAGAGAGTAAAGTGGTTACTGAGGAGATAGGATTCATCTGTAAATATCTCTGGCTTTTCCATCTGAAGTTCTTGTGCAATTCCACGAAGTCCCAGCAAGTGATTGTCTATTGCCATCCCTGTAATAGCCTGGAAAGGAAAAACGTTGCGTTTCGTTATTATATCTCTATTGATTTGTATCGGTATCAACCTCACAGGTCTATAGGCGTATTGATTGTCAGATTCTTACCAAAAGAGTGTACTTTGTCTGTGCAGTTATGGCGCCTCTTAACTTTTCCATCTTCTCTGTGTTCTAGGAAGAAAAAAAAAGAATAACCAAAGATCAATACTGGGTCATTACAACCCTTCATTTACAGTAGGTGCAACGTGCAAGCCATTTTACACTTAACACAGACTAGAAGGAAACTATCAAATGGCGCTATGTATGGCAGTGGTGTAAAGTACATTTACTCAAGTACTGTACTTATGTACAATTTTGAGGTGTTTTTACCTTACTGGAGTATTTCCAATTTTCAGTACTTTTACTTCTACTCCACTACATCTCAGTGACAAATATTGTACTTTTACTCCACAACAATTATTTGAAAACCTTAGCTATTAGTTACTTTGCAGATATAAATGATTACATTATAAAACATTCATTAACCACTTCAGTCCTATTTTATACATATCTATTTGAAAATAGCGCGTCGCATCGCATATACTTTTTCCACGACTGATTTATGGTAGTAAATAACAGAAATACATTGTGGAAAAAAATGGAATTGCTTTTCACATGATTATTCATGGCAGCATTTTGCTTGGCTGAAACCTTTTATTATTATTTATTATTATTATTATCGTAGTATTAAAGAAAGAAATGAGCTTACACTTGAGTCCAGTTTGCCATCGGTCATTGCTTTAACAAACGAGAGAGCTTCAGGCGTGGCTGAGCGAATGTTGTCCACTCTGCCCTCCCGAAAACGACGAATGGAAGCACTTTCATAGGTTGACACCAGTCTCCCATGACACCTAGACAGAGAGGGAGAGAGAGAGAGAGAGAGAGAGAGAGAGAGAGAAAGAGATTTGTAGTTGTGTGGCTGTTTAACTGTGTGCGCTGAAAAATAACTGTTTTGAACTGAAACGTATGATGTGATATGTCACGTTTTTTTTTAGCTGAGACTCAGTTATTTCTTTTCAGATGTTACATGTTTTTTTCTATGTTTGTGTAATGGAAGCCTGGAGACTCCTATACAGTATTGTTATCGCTCGCGTGCGCCTTGAATCTCCAGTAAACGTTGTTTGACGGAAAGAAAATGGTTTATTTTCGGCGAGGCAACATAGTCGTAAGACGAAGAATCCAGGATCCGTTTACCTGTAGTAGGCTAACTGCAGGGCGACCTGGATGTACGCATCTGGGCTCATCTTCTGCTTCTTGATGAACTCTTTGCCGTAGCCGTGAAACTTGTGAACATTCATGTCCAGATTCCTCACCAGCCTAAAACCAAGAGAACATAAAATGTATGGCTTGATGTCATGGTCTTTCTAGTTTTGTCTTGGGTTTTGTAGATATAATGTAGGCCTAAATAGCAGTGGAGTAAAGTAACTAAGTACATTTACTCAAGTACTGTACTTGAACATTTTTAGGTACTTTTACTTTGCTGGAGTATTTAAAAATGTCTGTACTTTTACTTCTACTCCGCTACATCTCAGAGGACAACATTGTACTTTCACTCCACTACAATTATTTGAAAGCTTTAGTTACTAGTTACTTTGTAGATTTTTAATATTATTACAAAACATACATTACCCACTTCAGCCCGATATACATTTCGGCCATTTGAGAATAGCCGATCTACAAGCTCCCAATGTGTCGCGATGCGACGCATTGTGAGCTTGTAGATCTGCTATTTTCAAAAGATTTTTAGACATTTTAGCATTTGAAAACTTGTGAAATGGGACATTCTGCATAATGAGTAGTTTCTACTTTTTGGTACTTTAAGTACATTTTTATACCAATACCTTTTTACTTTTACTCAAGTCAATTTTGAATTCTGGACTATTACTTGTAACAGAGTACTTCTACACTGCACTTGAAACTTTTGCTTAAGTAAAACATTTTAGTACTTTTTCCACCACTGCTAAATAGCGCACACACTGACCTCAGTAGTTTGTCCCCAGAGGAGGCGAGGTGTTTGTGGACCTCAGGCGTACATTTCCAGCGCAGCCTGCGAGGCGCAGGAAGCTCGCTCACACTGGCGGCCCTCACCAGCTTGGATGGACTGCCGCTCCTGCAGGGTGTCAGACGGAGATATGGCATCACGTTTGGTTGTGAACCACTTAAACCACATGAACCCTAGCGTCCCTGGTCTGGGCATGTCAATATGCAGTGAAAATACGCAAACGTTCAACAGAAATTGCACATCTACCAGCTCACAACATGTTGCAACATGACACATTTTGAGCTTATAGTAAATAGGCTCTATGCACAGCAGCCATATTAGAAAGAGATTGGGCCTCTTCCTTACTTCCTTCACAGGTGTTACCAATTGTATAAATGAAGGCTCTGTTCCATTTAGTGTAGCACAGTGGTTCTCAAACCTTTCAGTTCAAGGACCCCCATAATTCTGAGAGTGTACAAATGGAACCAAATGGACCTGTATGGTCCATTTGTACACTCTCAGAGTTGCACACCTAAGGGGCCATTTGGAACCCCCTCAAGGAACCATGAGGGTCCCTGGACCACACTTTGAGACCCACTGGTGTAACAGAGTGTTTCCAGTGAGACAACATGCACATTATCAGCACCCTGACTCTGTTTGACCAGAATGGAACATTAGTATCATTGGTAACACCTGTGAAGGAAGTAAGGAAGAGGCCCAGTTTCTTTCTAATATGGCTGCTGTGTATAGAGCCTATTGGCTATTTTCGGCAAAGAGATTTGGTGTAAACATTCGCCTGGGGGACCCCGGAAGTATAGGGTTTAAATGGTTATGCCCTGTTTTAGTTTTTTTGCCAAAATGTGTCAAACTTCTCTGAATGCTTTTGAAATGAAATCTTTTTGGTTGTTTGTTGTGTTTTTCTTTTGACATGTTTCAACTTTTCTTTTGCGCCTGTAATGACGTTGCCCAGAACAGGGACACGCCAGGTTTGAACCTGGTTCAAAGAAAAGCCATCGCCAAAGCCATCTGTTCTAGACTTACATGTATTTGAGGAGATACTCGGTGCACTGCACCAGAACGATGCCTTCAAACGCGGAATGCTCACAGACCACTCCACAGCAACCGTCCGATCCTACCACAAACTGAAACAGACAAACAGTCACCATAGCTGTTTTTACAGTTAAAATGGATACACTTACTAGTGCAAAGCCTGGAACGTATTCCCCTCCAGTTATGCAATACCCACTGTAATCATTGTCAGAGTACTTAGTGCACTACCTATTATCATATCCAGTGGTGGAAAGTAACTAAGTACATTTACTTAAGTACTGTACTTAAGTACAATTTTGAGGTATGTGTACTTTACTTGAGTATTTCCAGTTTCCACTTTTTTTACTTCGACTCCACTACATCTCAGAGGCAAATATCGTACTTTTACTCCACTACAATTATTTGAAAACTTTAGTTACTAGTTAGTTTTCAGATATAAATTATGATATTATTAAACATACATTAACCACTTTAGACCACTTTTTATTTTATACATAGGCTATTTGAAAATAGCCGATCTACAAGATCGCGACGCGTTGTGAGTTTGTAGATCTGCTATTTTCAAACATTTTAGTACTTTTGGTACATTTTGATGCCAATACTTTTGTACTTTTACTCAAGTACATTTTGAATTCTGGGCGTTTACTTGTAACAGTATTTCTCTATTGCAGTATTGGTACTTTTACTTAAGTAAAGAATTTGAGTAATTTTTGCACCACTGATCATATCACTTGGAGGCCAGTCTATGAAGTCAGTACTAAGACATCATATAGATAATATCAAGGATCTCCATATATGGGAATTTGTGAATTTTGTATAGATATTCTTTAAGAACCGCTGATCCGACCAACGTCCCAGTAACGGGTACCGCAATCCCTCAGGTCCTCTGCGATACACACGCCAAGTATGAAGTCGATCTGTCAAACGCTTCTCGAGATATGCGAAGAACAGATGTGTGATTCATAGAGAGACTTGTTGATTAACTTGCTCATGTATCTTGTTAGAGAATGTAAAAACATTGAGGCTTCTCTTTTTATACATTTAAGTTCACTCTGCTCTGAAGCAATCATCTGCAAAGTATGATGATTGAGTCTCTGGGTAGAGAACATGGGGATCATGTACGACATGTCAGCTAAATTCTTAATCAAAACACCTCTATCTAAGTCCATACTAATGACCTCTGTTAAGGCTCAGGGGCCGTAATCGTAGCGTAGGATCCTGCCTAATGAAAATGTTTAATTTGGCCTGGGATGAGCCGAATACATCCCTTGACATTCCGTGAACCCTTAGGCTGGCTTGACACAGTGAAACTTTCACGCAAACTTGAAAGATAGTCTCAACTAAGTAAGTCGCACTGGGGTTGTGTGGTGTGGAGACAACTGTCAAGTTGCATGGACATTATGTGTCATGTAAAGAAAGACACACACACACGCACACGCGCACGCACGCACGCACGCACGCACGCACGCACGCACGCACGCACGCACACGCACACGCACACACACACACCCAGGCCTCAGCTGTCTCCACAGTCCCTCAGTACTTCTCAATCTTTTTAAAAAGGCCCCCATTTAATATGATTTTTTTATGTAATCTCTCGGACCCCAGTCTATGCTAAGCGTGTTCCATTTAGATACTCTCAGGGTTGCAGACCCTGAACGCCTCCAGGACCCCCCCCCGGGGGTCCCCGGACCCCCACGTTCCTTCATTGTCTCCGCCAGGCCGAAAGGCATGGCGAGAGAGTATGTTTTGCACCCTGTCCGTCCGTCCATGTGTCATTCTGTCTGCGAACGGCTAATCTACTGCGCCGTTGGCTTGATCGTAGGGAAACCGTGCACACACTCCCTGGATGCCAATTCAGAACCTTTCATAGCGCCACCAGGAGGCCGCTTTTTGCTAAACTAATTTTTTGACAGTACTCCTACAGATTTTGTCCAAACATCACGCAAATCGGTACATGGTATCTCTATAGTCATTAAACGAAACGGGTCTTCCATATTTTTCATATTCCATCCTGATTGGCTAAGATTGGCTTCCAAAGTTTGCAGGACTGCTCCATTTTCGACAAAATGCCTCAAATCATGAACACAGCTTGCGATTTCCGTGAAATTTTGCACACACATTCTCACTAGCCCGAGGAAGAAATGCCACTTGAAAATCGGCCTCATGGTGGCGCTATAACAGGCCGATTTCCGTTTTTACCTATAACTGCACCGATGTGTGTAAAACTTTGTATGGACACTCCCTAGAGGCCAAAGGAAAATGTTTTCCCTGGATTTTTCACATCTTCTTTTTAAAGCGCCACCAGGAGGACGACTTATGTAAAGCATTTTTTTAAATATTACTCCTTCAGATTTTATCCAAATTTCACGTAAATCGGCACACATGATCTCTATAGTCATGTGATCAAGACGGCTCTGTTTAATTTTCCATATTCCATCCTGATTGGCTTAGATTGACATCTAAAGTTTGCAGGAGTGGCCCGTATTGAACTAAATGCCGATTGCGGTGAAACTTTGCACTCAGATTTGCACTACGTTGAGGAACAAATGCACACTTTTAATATTGCCCTTTTATAGTGCCACCAGGAGGCCGATTTTTGCACACATTTTTTTCCATATTACTCCTATACAAAATGTATCCAAACATCACGCAAATCGGTACACATTATCTCTATAGTCAAGTAATCAAGACGGATCCGTACGATTTTTCATATTCCATCCTGACTGGCGAATTCCGAACATTGCTGGCCCACAATAACTTACCTGACCTGGCGAAGACCTGTGCTCCGAGGAGCACTTTTTCTAGTTTATTTATGTATTTGTTTAGTTGTTTAGTTGTTTATTTATTTATAGCGGGATCACAGTTGTTTTCTCTTTTTATTATAGGGCTATGTTGTTTTCAGTTATTGTTGGCAGTCATGGCTGCCAGTTCCCACCTGATGTTATGTGGTAGTTCAGACTGCTCCACACCGTACTGAATAACTGCTAGCTTGCATAACATCTTCAGATTCGGACTTACATCTAAGATACACAGGTCATCAGGTGAGTTGTATCCTCCAAAGATGATGATACGATCTCCCACCACCATGCAACAACTCCTCCAAGTCCAATACATCCAACACGGGATGTATTTCCCTTTTGGCTCAACCTTCTTCCATGAGTAGGTCTGTGGATTGAAGTTCCACAGACCATTGATGTTCTGAGTGCTTGAGTTGTAGCCACCAAATATGTACAGCTCTCCATTGTAGGCAAAGGCTGAATGACCAGCGCTTCTTTCTGGAAGAATCTGTGCAGAAGGTGTGCTCAGCCAGCTGTTGGTCTCTGTGTCAAACACTGTGGTGATGATGTTGTTGGGACCCTGGCCCTCATAGCCCCCAAATACGAACATCTTTGTCCCGATGATGGTGGCAGAGTGAAATGATGAACCAGGTGGTGGAGTTCCTCTGGTGTTAATTAAAGACCAGACCATTGTGGTGGTGTCCAACTTGTAGATGCCATTAGTGCGTCCAGTCAGCGTGGTGTTTCCTCCATAGATATACATGACCTTCCTCAAGACACAGGCTGTGTGGCAGTGCCTCCCCTCTGGAACAGTACCAGAAATATTGGGCTTGGACCATCTGTGGTTGTCAACATGAAATGAATAAAGCTCGTTACCGTAAGGATATCCTCCCCAGATGTAGGCAATATCTTCTACCAGAACAGCTGTGTGGCACCTGCGCATGCAGGGAACCTCAAGGTGACGTTCTCCTCTTCCATTTGTCCATGGGGGCAACTTCCTCCAGCGTAGAGACACTGTGTTGAAGATGTGGACTTCAATCTGATCACTGTTGTTCTTGTTATCGTATCCTCCAAATGAGTAAACCTTGCGTCCGACTACCACAGCAGATGGGTAGTAATTCTTAGGTCCTCCTTTCAGATGTATCGTCCAGTGAAACATTTCACACACCAGCACCACTGTGAGTCAGTGCAACTAATTTACAGAGGAGGTTGTTAGAAGGAGGGGAAGTTTCCTGAAGTTCCTGAATGGCGTAGTGTTGGAAAATACAATGACAACATTTAAAAGGACAATTACATCTGATGTAATAATGATGTTGTGATGTCATTGCGTGATGACATAATTATATGGAATAGCTAATGACGTTACTCAATCTGAATGTCTATTTTAGCTAAATCTATGATCTGAATTGTGTCAATACTGTGACATCAAAACACACTATCTGTGTGCGTGCGTGCGTGCGTGCGTGTGTGTGTGTGAATGAATGACGCAAATCATGAAGGCAGCGTCCGATTGCGGTAAAAATTTGCACGCACATTCGCACTACGTTGCGGAACAAATGCCACCCTTTTAACATTGCCCTATCATAGCACCACCAGGAGGCCGATTTTTGCGAAACATTTTCTTTTATAGTTTTCCCACAAATCTTGTCCAAACATCACGCAAATCGGTACACATTATCTCTATAGTCAAGTGATCAAGACATATCCGTCCGATTTTTCATATTCCGTCCTGACTGGCGAATTCCAAACATTGCTGGCCCACAATAACCTACCTGACCTGGTGGAGACCTGTGCTCCGAGGAGCACTATTTGTAGTTCCTACTTTGTTACCCTTTATGTAATTCAAGACACGTGCAGTGGTGTAAAGTAACTAAGTACATATACTCAAGTACTGTACTTAAGTACAATTATGAGGTACTTTTACTTTACTGGAGTATTACAATTTTATGTACTTTTGCTTCTACTCCACTTCATCTCAAAGGCAAATATTGTACTTTTACTCCACTACAATGATTTGAAAACCTTAGTTACTTTGTAGATTTTGATTATTATTACAAAAACACATCAGCCCTACATTTTGGCCATTTGAAAATAGCCAATCTACAAGCTCACGATGCGGCGCATTGTGAGCTTCTAGATCTGCAATTTTCAAAATATTTTTATGCATTTTGTACTTTTGAAAACTTTGTGAAATAGGACATTCTGCATAATGAGTACTTTCTACTTTTGGTACTTTAAGTACATTTTGACACCAACACTTGTGTACTTTTACTCAAGTACATTTTGAATTCCTGACTTTTACTTAAGTAAAAAATGTGAGTACTTTCTCCACCACTGGACACGTGCAACAAGGAGAGGTGATTATCAAAGAAAATGCCTTTTTTTTACCCAGGTGTGTTCGCTCACCTGCATGGGCTTGTCGTACCAGCGGTTGCCGCCGTTCTTGGCCCCTCCCCCTCCGTGCAGCATCAGCATGGCGCGGTTGGTGTCGGTCAGATAGGGACCGCAGGAGTCGTCCAGACACACCAGGCACAGGCAGCGCTCGATCATGTCCAGAGAGTCTCTGTTGGTGGACTCTGACACAAGCAGTAACCCCCCACCATTAACAACCTACATCAGTGGTTCCTAAATCCCAGATCTTTGCAGGATCAGGGCCCACGTGAAAATAAAAAAAAGCATTTGTGGCCCCCACTTGCGTTTTCAGAGAATGTTTGAATGATCGATTAATCGATCCTGTTCCCGGCTTGGAATGTAACCAACATAGTATACTTAAAGTTTCTGATTATTTGTAACTCGAAGTTTTAAAGAAAAAAAACTATTTTTTCGGCCTGGCGGAGAGTATGTTTTACCCTCCGTCCGTCCGTCCGTCAGTGTGTGTGTGTCCCCGTGTGTGTGTCCGTCCGTCTGTGAACACCTAATCTCTTAATTGCAATTGGCTAAGCTTCGCAGGACGTGCTGTGATTGGCTAGCGAGACACATGATGAAATGAATAACTCATAGAAATTAATAACTCATAAATATCACCGCTCGCTTCACACTCTACCTACAACACACTACAAGTACCATTTACTGTAAGTCATTGTCAATTGCTATAAACTGCTCCTCAATATATTATACTGCATGCTATAGAAATGTATGAAACCTTAATGACATTTAAAACGTATATTGTTACAAACACAACATAACCTCTATTGCAACTTCCTGACCTGGCGGAGACCTGTGCTCCGAGGAGCACTTTTTCTAGTTTTACATGAATTTCTTTATATTAATGCTACGGTATATTATCATTATAACATTGTTGTGTTTTTCCAAGTACTTGGGGACCCTAGGTTGGGAATTGCTTACACACTGATACCGCATTGGCCGCTGCTCAGCGATGCGTCATCGTGGCCTCCATATTAAGAGGGTCAAGCCGTGCCTCCTAATGCATCTATGCCCCATGTACGTGTCTAATGAAGCAGGAGGTCTCCCCACAATAATGCATCTATGCCCCATGTATATGTCTATTGAGGCAGGAGGTCTCCCCACAATAATTCTCACCCGCTCGTTACAAATGTCAAATTTATGTTGTTAAATTAAAGATGTGGTTTTCATACCGAAACCCCTTATGTGATAGAAACAGTAATATTTATAAAAACAGAAAAAATATAAAACACAGGCATATTTCTTGCAGTGGAGTAATATGGAGGCGATGTTGACGTACGGCCACAGTGGATAATGTGGTCTCTATATATTTATGTCTATTACCAAGGCCTCGAAATAACAACAGTTCAACTCTAACTCTAATAACAGTTCAACTCTAAACCCCGCCCACCTTTCATGAGTACTCGACGAGACTCTGCCCACTCGGTGCGTCCGTCGGAAGTGAGCAGACCAATGGGAGGGACTTGCTCCTCTTCGCTGTTGGCCATCTTGGAGATCTTCTCCAGCTGGGTGAGCAGGTCTCGCTCGTTCAGACGGCGGAAGTTGATCACCACGTCCAGCACAAAGAACTACACGGAGGTTTTAGAAAGGCCACGGGCTGTTTCAGTCAGGTTTGGAAGCATCACATAAACAAACACATTGACACATGGCAGCACAAAATGTCACGCCAAGCTCCGCCAATCAGTTAAGCCGACGGGTCGAGTTGGCCAATCAGTGAAGCCAGTTCTCACACTCATTCCCGAGCACAGAGATTCGGTTTGTCCTCCACAGACAAACGCAGATATCCGTGGGTTTTATCGGTTCTCGGAAACCGTTGGTCCAATCGAATTGCCACTGCTCAACCCCGGGTCATATGGGACACATAGGGCAAGTTTGGGGCCGTATACGTTCGGTTGGTGCCCGAGTTATGCCCAGGAAAGACAGACAGACAGACAGACAGACAGACAGACAGACAGACAGACACAGGTTTTGTGAATCTGTGAATTAATAGATAGATGACATACTGTGATGTGAAGCTGCTCTTCAGGGTTGAATGATTAGCATCAGTTGTCAATGGAACACTAGGTAGAACATTTGGTGACTATATTAAGTTCTGGCATCACTTCTCAAGGGATGTGACAGTAACCCAGTAACAGTTTCCCTTTCATTTGCTTGTATCTGTTGTTTTAAGCACCCTGAATTCGGCTGTCATATCCGTCCACAGAATGATAACAGCGGGTGACTTACTGTACACAGGCCCATCAGTTTTCGTTTCTCTTGTTATACGATGATAGGTCCAATAACTCCTATAGGGACTTCCCGGGGGAACGCTGACTGATCTGATGCAAATGCCATACATGCGATAGCTAATTAACTTAACTCTTTAAGAGCTGTGTGTAATTTTTAGATTTATTTGGCTATTAAAAAATAGCAGATATACGTACAAGCTCATAGCGTGGCACCGAGTGCCGCACTATGAGTTTGTAGATCTGCTATTTTTGAAAAATCATGAAAAATTGTGCAAATCTTTAAACATATTGTTTTAAAGCGAACATTTGTAAAATATTTTGTTCCAGGGACCCCCAGAAGCAAAGATTTGAGTTACACAGGTTCGCTTTAAAAATATATATATTCAAAGATTTGCAAAGATTTTCACGATTAAAAAAGAATAGCATAGATCTACAAGCTTATATCGCGGCACTCGGAGCTGGTATATCTGCTATTTTTTAATAGCCAAAGAAATCAAAAAATGACACACAGATGCGTTCCCGGTCTTAATGGGTTAACAGAGAGCACTTGTCACTAGGCCACGGTGGTTGATCCCTCATTGAAGATAAATTGGCGTGTTTACAATCAGACACAGTCAGTGGACACGATGTGTGCCGACATGACAGAACATGATATGTTGGCTAATTCCAGCGTTGTAATTAAGGGAGACCATATGCGTGGTACATACAGTCCTCTCGGCATCGTGTGTCTGAATTACACATTAGACTGACAACTTACGAACTGCAGTTCATGTTTTTTGTTGGTTGAATTTCATGTTTCGCTACATTGGTAATGTCGATATCTGAATGTCTTTCAATTTCATCATTGTTGGTCGTATCCTACGTTTGCTTTGTCAAAGGTTTATTACCTCAGGCTTAGTCTTTGTCCTATCAGCTGTTGCTGATTCACTCTTACGGCCCCATTTTAACCGCTTAAGCCCTACATACTTTGCCTTACAACAAATGGTGAAAATAGCTGATCTACAAGCTCAGCAGATCTACAATCACACCTGGGGCTCCGTCAGGGGACAGGCACCAAACCTCACCAAACTTGACACAAACACACTGTTCAGGGTTCTGGCATGAGAATAGTCAAATATCAAAATAACTCAATTACACACAAGGGCACGACAGTAGTGTTACTGTAGCCTGGCATGGCCAGACTAATATCACTGCGTAGATATTAGTCTGGAATCTCTGTGTGGAACCTGCATTTCCGAGGGGCAAATAAAAGAAAAATGCCTCTGGTGATAAACCCGCCCCATATTTGCATACTGGGCCCTGATTGGTCCCTCACAACTTCGAAGGGAGAGAAATCCAATCTCTATAGAGAGGGGCCAGACTTAATCTGCAAAGGATTTGTTTGTAATGGCAGTTTCGTCTGGAACCAGGCTAGTGTTACTGCAGTGTCTACTGTCTAACATTTCAATTGGCCTTAGCTCATAGTGCAATATAGCCACATAGCGGCCTAAAAATCTAGTTGTCAACAAGAGCCAATAGTTTCCACATGTTCCACATCTCTTGACATTGTGCTGTATTACTGACATCATGTATTCTCACCTGGTTCTTGCAGGCCACAATGATGTGTTCAGGTTCTGGCATCACACTGCTCTCCTGTGCCACCAGAGTGTCCCTCACAGGCCCCGGTAGGCGGTAGGAGGTGAAGAGACGATAGTACTGCTCCATGCACAGCCGGGTGCCAGCCAGCTGGCCTCGCGCATAGTCTGTGGGCAGAGCACGTCTACACACACACACACACACACACACACACACACACACACACACACGCATGCACGCGCGCACGCACTTACGCACACACACACACACACACACACACACACACACACACACGCACACGCACACCCACACACACATACAACTCTGTCAGTTCTCTACAAGCGTCTCATGTCTATAAAAACTGGGACGTTTTAACTTTCTCATTCATGCTGTTCTTGAACACTGTCATCCACTTTATGATATATTTGTTTGATATTATGATGTTTTTAATCTTACTTTCACTCTTACTCTTTATTTAACCACTTAAACCCTGTATACTTAGTTGAAGGCCTCTGATACTAGGCCCCTACTTTTTTGCCCTCTGCACTAAATATATTTGCTGACAATAGCCGATCTACAAGCTCACAGCATATCACATTGTGACGCGTTGCGGCGCGTTAGTGATGCGTTGTGAGCTTGTAGATCTGCTATTTCTGCTGAATACCCCCCCCCCCCCAGAATCGCGATGCTAGGATTCACATGGTTAATGTAACTGCAGTTCTTGGGAAGCTTGCATAAAGATTATTTCACCCACACTTTTTTACACTTAGTGGAAACTTGTGACGATGAAGTGAGGTTGAGTTCCAGTAGATGTACTTACGCGTCAAGAAGAGTCTTGTACTCCAAAACTCCAGAAATGAGGTGGGCAGCAAACCTGTGGAAAGACAATTGTTTTGCACCGCGTGAGCGCTGACTCTCTGTATAACCTTGGTCTTGTTTAGCCCATTATAGTCTCGCGTTACCAGACTGTTGCCTCCGACAATTTTCTAATGTTTCCGGCATACAGTCTGGGACTCGGAAGCTCTGATCATGATTAGAATATAAACCGGATGTGGAGCCTCCTCTCCATTTCCGTTTCGTCTTTACAGTTGCGCACATTTATCCTAATATAAATACAAATCATCTAAGTATACATAGCTTGCTGCTTAGCAGAAATGTAAATTAAAAAGTAAAGTGTAAAGATATTTTAAAATATATTTTCATGAACGGAAGTGCCAGTTTCCTCTCTCGGATTTTGGGAGTTGTAGTTCCAGACTCTACAGTATATACCATTCAGAGATTGTGGAATAGTTGTCTGGCTATACGCAAGACTAAGCCCATTAAAACCGGGAACGCATCTGTGTAACCACTTAAACCATTACTATTCAAAAATAGCAGATATACAAGCTCATAGCGCTATGAGCTCATAGCTCTGCCGCGCTATGAGCTTGTAGATCTGCTATTTTTGAAAAATTGTGAAAATGCGTGCAAATCTTTTAATATATATATTTTGAAAGCAAACATTTTTAACTCAAATCTTTGCTTCCGGGGGTCCCTGGAACAAAATATTTTCAGATGGGGGTCGGTGGCCCAAATACATATAATTTTGGAGATCCTTGACAAGTTTGAGAACCACTGATACATAGCAACATTGAAAGAAAACTGTTAGGATTTAGAAAACATTTTATAGAATCCGAACCTCAGGCCTTTATATGGATTAGTCGGAAACCTGTGTTAGAGGTATACTGTAACGTTGTGATCGGTTGATGTACGTCAGCTGGTTGTGACACGTTGTGCCCAGATCAATAGCATGTTAACCAAACCACGGCCTTGGATGTCTATTAGCATTTGCAACCAGTTCACTGGCCTCTCGGCCCTCAAGGCACACTGGGTAATGACCCCCATCTGTCAACGTGAACACTCCTATGTATCCAGGAAGTATTCAATTAAGACCTGGTGTAATTGATACTGTGGCAAACCACTGGTTCTCAACATCAGGTCTGGGGACCACCAGACTTTTGGGTCTGTATCTCTGAGAGTGTACAAATGGAACCAAAATGGACCCGTAATAAACACTGAGGATTTTACAGTGTAGCTCGGGGTCCCAGAAATAAAGAATGGTATCAAATGGGGGTTTGTGGCCTAATGCATATCAAACCTGGGCGTCCTTGAAATTAAAAAGACGAAACACTGGTGTAAACATTTCATACAGCCATGTCACAAATGATATACCTATTCTGTATACCATACCAGTCTTCAAGTACCTATACCTTTGGTTAGATTTGACAAAGAAACATATCCTACATTTTTGACTGGCAACTGTGAGATGAGGGCTGACTGGAGATGCCTGGAGATGTTTTGTCTGGTTTTGCCATCTTGTCTTGTCTTGTCTTGTCTTGTCTTGTCTTGCCTTGCCTTGCCTTGCCTTGCCTTGCCTTGCCTTGCCTTGCCTTGCCTTGCCTTACTTCTCACGTAAAAAGCATTTTTATAGTGTTTGTCAGACTGTAGTGTTCAGTGTGTTGGACCTTACCTTAGAGAGTCAATGGGAGCCTTGAAGTTCTGCTGTGGGAAGACCATGACAGGGCTGGAGTTAACGGGGAGCGCCTGTCTGTTGTTCAGGTACATGTCGTTCAGCCAGTATTCATAAATCTGTCAAATAAAAGGGTACAGTTTGTGCAAAAGGAAAAACCAGCATTGCCAGAACACATTCAAAGTAGCCTACTGAATACATTTAATGTCCCAATAGTTAGACTTAATCGCTAGAACTTTGCTTGAAGCTAGTGAGACGTTTGTTTTCTTTTGTATGTTAATATCATCTGAATAATTATTCCTCCCCAAATCCACTAAGCACACTTTCAATAAAAGAGCTCAAAACATTACAGCCACAGTACATGTGTGGTTCTGAAGTCTACTGCAGGGATGTTGTATGTGCATATAGTAGACGGAAGCAAAATAAGTTTGATTTTTGTTTTGGCTGATTTTTGTTTTTTCCATATTAACACAGTTTGAATGTTGAGGAAGATTTTAATTCCAACAGATAGCCGTTTTAAAGTCCTTAAATTGTTAAATTTATATGGTAAAGTAGGCTGCTTTTGTGCATGTTTACGTGTGTTTTGGGGGGTGGAGAGTCATAGCTAGGCATTGTACTCCAGTTTCACCCTCTGAGTACTGCCCATACCAAGTACAACGTGTTTCTGTTAGTAAACAGTGGTTGGAGGTGGTCTGAGTGGTTGACAAGTAGCACATGAAGCTCATAGGTGCACTATGTCCATTGTCTGTGATAGCTTTATTTTTTCCTAGTAAATACCGGTCCATATCTATCGGTCAGATAAGAATTAATTACATCAATAAACGGAGGAAGGAACGTTTTACAATAATATTTGGGTTTATTCCAGAGAAGAGATCTTGCAAGCGTCGGAAATTCTTCTGACGTTAAAACAGAGATACAAAGTTATATACACATAACGTGGGGTAATGCCTTTCGGCATCACGTAGGCCGTCGTTATGTCTTGAATGGCTCCGTTTCCTGGGCAACCAAGGTCGGGGTATCACTTATGCACAGAGTTTATAACAACAAATCCGTGTGGCAATGAGGTTAACCTGCTATCTAATATTGTTGACATACCAGAAGGAACCCATCAGACCAAAACAAGGTTGCAGGCTCCCTGAGAGGCACTGACACTTTTAACCATATTAACACATTCAAATGGAAAATGGTACACTTTAGAGCCGTAAGAAAATGGTACAAAATTAGCCCCCTCAGTCTGAGTGGTGATTGCCTCTTGCATGAGCGGTACGTTTGGTCTCTCATGCAGGAGACCCGGGTTCAAATCGCAGATATAAAAGTTATGGATTACAGCTTTAAATGAAACACACCCACAATTAATTCAGCTGTGTTTTACCAATCAAAATGTCTGCTTGAAAATGGTCTACTGACTAGCACTAGCCGTATACCTAGTCTTACTTAAAACAATACAACTGTTTTTTTGCTGTTTCACTCACACACACGGAAGAAGTAAAGGCTTTATTTACCCAGTTAGCTTTGCTCTCCCTCCTCTCCAAGAGTTGTTTTTGTAGTAGCTCCCCCACTCCTCCAGGGGCTCCAAACTTCTTCACGATGCTCTGGGTCTTCTTGGACTGCTCCTCTGTCACCAGGTGCTTCGTGCATCTCAGGTACATGTCCAAGGTGTTCTGCAGGACAGGCACCGGCAGCTTTGGCAGCAGGTCCTGGCAAATGGAGTTATTTTAGTACCTTGGCCAAACCAGCCAGATACTTTAACTTTTTAACCATGGTGGGAAAAGTACTCAAATTCTTTACTTAAGTAAAAGTAGCCTACCAATACTGCAATATAGAAATACTCTGTTACAAGTAAAAGTACAAAAGTACAAAAGTATTGGCATCAAAGTGTACTTAAAGTACCAAAAGTAAAAGTACAAAAATGTTTGAAAATAGCAGATCTACAAGCTCACAACGTGTCGCGATGTGACGCGTTGTGAGCTTGTAGATCGGCTATATTCAAATAGCCTATGTATCAAATAGGTCTAAAGTGGTTAGTGTATGTTTTATAGTTTGATCATTTATATCTGTAAAGTAAATAGTAACTAAAGTTTTCAAATAATTGTAGTGGAGTAAAAGTACAATATTTGCCTCTGAGATGTTGGAGTAGAAGTAAAAGTACTGGAAATTGGAAATACTCCAGCAAAGTAAAAGTACCTCAAAATTGTACTTAAGTACAGTACTTGAGTACATGTACTTAATTACTTTACACCACTGATGTCAACTTAAGGACAGTTAGTCCACAGACCCCCATAAAAGAGTTTGCAAATGGAACCAAATGAACCTGTAAGGGTCCATTTGATTTGACAGACCAGCAACATCCATTTGGTTCCCAACTCAAATTTAGCCAAAGACCCCCTGGAACCCTCTCAAGGACCCCATTAACATAATTGACAATACCACCATCTAATCTAAGACAGCTGAATTTCCTTTGAATCCTATACAATCTCAGTCTCAGAGTCTAAACACATGGCTGTGGTGCTAATTTCATATGTGTAGCTTAATATCAGATTGATGTAAATAGCATAAAGGTACACAATAAGGCCCTAGCACGTGTCATTGCAATAGCTATGGCATTCAAACAGTTTACTCACCCTATGCACCCAATATTGTCAGAAAATCTCTTTCCACTACTTATAGGCCTAATACAAATTACAGTATTTGATATCCCTCTTTTACAGAGCTATAGGACAACGTCAGTAAAATGATTTAAAAAGAGATATGTATTATAGAATGATGTGTTGTTATATCTTAATCTTATCAAAACATATTTAAACATATCGTTTCCTTTTAGTCCATTTTAGTTTCCATTGAAAAATATTCTTAAAAACTCGCTGGTAACAAACAAATAGCCGATCTACAAGCTCACAATGCGTCGCGATGCGACGCATTGTGAGCTTGTAGATCTGCTATTTGTTATAACAAAAACAGTGAAGCATATATTTACATCGCTGCCCCCTCCAGGGTCTTTAGAAGGCTGGGGGTCCAGAACGGGCATGTTGGAGCTGAAGTTTGGGAAGCGCAGTCAGGCAAGAGGAATGAATCCCTCTGAGACAGACACACTCTGCATGTATAAATAAAAGAGGAATTCACTGGCATTAATAATGTCACACGTTGTTCCCTCGTGAATCTAGTTGGTATATTAAAGCAAAAATCGCAGAGAGACGAATGCCAAATCAATTGTGATTTATCAAGGCGCGCCGGGGCGGAAAGCAATTATCTATAAATTGTTGTGTGGTAAATGTGATACAAGCGAGGCAAATTAATTGTCAGGTTGGTTATTGTTACTCGCATAACTTTAAAGGAACATGGAAATTAAAGCTTAGACGCTTTTCACATGCAGTTATTATTTTAATTTCGGAGGCTATTACATACTAGTAACTATATGCTGCAGTTGGCATCGATATTAACATTGCGTGTATGAAAAATAAATAAATAAATATGTATTTGTTTATATATATTTAAAGATTTGCACAAATGTTCAAGATAAAAAAGAAAAATAGCAGATCTACAAGCTCATAGCGCGGCACTCGGTGCCGCGCTATGAGCTTGTATATCTGCTATTTTTCAATAGCCCAAAGACATCTAAAATTACACAGATGCGTTCCAGGTCTAAAAGGGTTAAACAAACTTGCAAAGCATCCCCCCCCCCCACTCACCAAGAAGATAAACAGCAATTCCACCCGTGTGAAGTTTGAAGGAGTTCAGATGAACCGTTCATCATCTCGCACGGAGTCCATTCCTACTCAGCATCTCCTTGAGGATTGAGCAACATTCATTCCGGTCCCAGGTTGAGCATCTTACTGTACCATCCTCTCCTCACACACACACATCTTTGGTTTGGTTGGCTCAGGAGAGATGCTGAAGGTACCTATAGCCCCCCCTTAACAACAAGGCTCCTCCCATAAGCCTGCCTGCATGCGTGCTATTTGCGGAGAGAAGTTTATTTAATAGTTTGCGTGTTCTCTGCCCCTCTTATTGAGACCCGGTCTTGTATGCCTCCAATGTCTCTGATGTGCACAGGATTGGTAAAGATCTGTTTAACCTTACAGGACTGTTACATCTGACTAGAGATGCTCCTTACCTGGCATTTTCTCTGCATTTTTTCCTCAAATGAACCAAGCTGACGCAGATTCGGCGCTGAATATTGATTGATTGAATACTTGTATTAGCAGTTTGCAACAACAACAACAAAAGCACAGGAAAGAGCAGTTCATATCTGCCAAGAGCATTCTAAACCCAAGAAAGTCTATGACTCGTCCTTTTGTAGGCTACTCAATTCATCTGTGTGAAGCAAGACAATTTGCAGCCGTGCATTTGATATGTTGCGTTATTTTTTATATTCACATTTTAAGTCACATTGTTTCAAAGGAATTGGGGCTTTTAATAAAAAGATTTATTAATGGTGTGTGTGCATACTGGACATAAGCTTAAGATAATAATTTAAGATGTGTTTGTCCTTATTGACTGTGATTGATTGGGTTATATTTATCATCAATCTTCAGTTTGGATTCTGAAAATAATATCATGCACCTAATTTGCTTATTGAATATATTTATTTTAAGACGAAATTATTGAATGTAATTATTATAGAAGAGCCCATAACTAGTTTGTTGGGCGAGGGCGCTAGCCATGGTGCTGAATCCAAGAAACATGTTACTGTGAATCACAGATGAGGTACAAATGTATACAAATAAATATTTCATTTAATGAGATTTCTCAATAAGAAATAATCGACATAAACACTGACAGTTCCACGTCATCTTGATCTTTTAATTATGTACATTATACACATATATACAGCTCGTTGCAAGTTCATATAATACAATTAATTAGGCTATGCATTCCAGAATACATCATTCAAAATAAATGGACTATAGAATACAGACAACAAAGACGCAGGTTTCAATTCAGTTCCATCTATTTGTATCTCTCTAATAGTGTCAATCTGACATATTGCATATTGTTTTTTTTTAGCAGCACGACTCTGGCAGAGAATGAATATAGATTAATATTGAATGGCGTTTACATTTCATTTGCTCTGTTTTTTAAAGTTTTTTTGTTTTGTTTAGTTTTGTTAAAATACATTAACACACAATCCCTGAATATGATATGGAATCCGCTTTTTGACACAACAACACATACTGATAATAATAACAGACATTTATCATCATTATTACCATGAAATCCTTTCACCATACTCTCACGCAAAACGCCAACGCGCGTGTTCTACCGCAAAAAAAATGCTACAGGCTACTCGGGATGACAGTGTCCACGGGAGTTATAGTCTCCATGAGGCAGGGAATTGAAGTTGAGTCCCTCTTGTTACACAATCCCAATCAGATTATGCAAACGCGTGGATCAAAGCGTGTAACATTAGCCCATTATAGACCTGGAACGCATCTGTGTGTCATTTTTAGATTTCTTTGGCTATTCAAAAATAGCAGATCTACAAGCTCATAGGGCGGCACTCGTGAAAATTCGTGGCAAAATCTTGGATTATATATATTGAACATTTGTTTAAAATATTTAGTTCCAGGAACCCCCAGAAGCAAAGATTTGAGTTACAAATGTCCCCCCAAAAAAACAAAAACAAAAAACTTTTCTTGATTTTTCAAAAATAGCCAAAGAAATCTAAAAATGACACACAGATGCGTTCCCGGTTTTAAAGACTTCTTAAGGGGTGTAGCAGTCGCTGTATGGGCACTTTAACACTTTCATTTTCAGTTGAAAGTTTTGTTTTTGTTTCTTTTCCTACGCGTACTCTAACTCCCCGTCCCCTCCCGATGATTCCTCCGAGAGGGACCTCTGCGCGAAGGTGCTCACGCCGTTATCGTCCAGCGTCGTGCACAAGCCCTTCCGTCTCTTTTCCCGTTCCTCCATCTTCAGCGTGTCGTACAGTCCCGTGGGGCCGTCCTCGAGGAGCATGTTCCGCTCCGAGAACGACGGCTTCATCTGGGACACGCTCTTGAGCAGGAGAAGCGCTGGCGCGTAAAGCACGTTGGCGAGCCCCATGCCCAGGTTGAGCTGGACGAAGCCCAGGTCGTGGACGATCTGCCCGGCCGCCACGGGGCCCAGCGCGTAGGCCACGCAGTAGGAGATGTCCGCGATGGCGTACACGCTCCCGTACACGGACACGTGGCGCACGTCCACCAGGAAGGCCAGCGAGGGCAGCAGCGCCGTGTCCACCAGGGCGATGCCGAAGCAGATCCCGCACAGCGGGAGCATGAGCTGGCCGAAGGTCTTGCAGGCCGGCACGGTGCACGAGCTGGCGCCGATGACCACCATGCCTATGGCCCCGTAGAACCACTGCAGGTGCGGGTACTTGGCCGCCAGCTTGACGGTGAGGTAAACCCCCAGGACGTGCGGGAAGAACGCGGGGAACCACGTCATGCCGATCTGCCACTGGTTGGCGTTCATGGTGTCCTCCATCCAGTTGGCGATGGTGGGCTCCAGGAAGGCCAGGGGGATGTTACAGGTGGTCAGCGCGCCCGCCACCACCATGATGTACGGGTCCATCATCAGCTTCCAGATCGGGGTCCCCACGGGCATGTTCGCCCTCTCCTGGTTCGAGAAGGGCTTGAGGACCACCAGGCACATCAGGCCGTCCGCGAAGCAGATGCACGCGAGCACGATGAACGGGACCTGCTTCCCCGCGAACTCGTACAGGACCCCCCCGAACGGGGGGGCCACGAGGCTGCCGAACGAGATGAAGGCCAGAGCTATGCCCAGGGCTTTGCTCCTCTCCCCCTCCTCCGTGTACTTGTCCGCGATCAGCGCGATCCCCGAGGTGTCCGCGAACGCCGACCCCAGCCCTTGCATGCTGCGCGCCAGGAACAGAGTCCAGTAGCTTTCGGCGAAGGCAAACACGACGGTGGAGAGAAACATGACGTTTAGTCCGATGAACAGCGGGATTTCGTAGCCGATCCTGTCTATGAACGTGCCGCTGAGGGGGTTCACCAAAAGCTGCAGGATGGCCTTGGAGGCGAACAGCACTCCTATCTGCAGGTCGAAGTCCCCTTTGGTAACTTTATGCAGGGTGGCATTAGTGTTATTATGTCGGTGCATCGCTATGGCGGCGATGTGATCCGCTTCTTGCTGCAGTTCTACCAGGTAATCGGGTATAATTGGCACAATGACCATGTACAGCATGTTGTCTAACAAAAGTGCCACACAGACTATCACCAGGATAATCCTCCTCTGTCGGTCCGGGTCTTTGATGGCGGTGCCCAGTTGTTTAGTTCTTTCGCTCATCTGGGACAGTTTCATGGCGGCAGATTGGGCCAAATTAGCGGCTTGTTGCGTCTCCGATGTCCCCTCCGGTTCCATGGTTTGTTTCTCCTCCGGTTCCATGTTTTTTTCCCCCCTCGTCCCCGCTTAATTCTTCTCTCTTGAAAATATAATCTCCCCCCTCCCCAACTAATTGTTTCTGTCAGATAACGCACACTATAGGTACATCTGTTGTTTTATTTTTGGTTCCCTTGCACGGCACGGGGAGCCCTTAATGAGCCGACTAAACTTTCCCTTTGCTTTACTTCTCCCTTGCGCCGTCCGTCATTGCGCGCACGCATCCACTCTCGTGACTCGGACGCGTTTTATTATCGCTGTCGTCCGTCGTTGCCTCATTGTCTCATATCCTGTCATCCGGGTGACGTGTTGAATAACCCCCCAGACACCGCTCTCCTCTCAGTCTGTCCCAGGCAGGGTATAGGCTATAGCATGCAGGGGTTCACACAGCATAGGATCCTCTCTCTCGGTCCGTCCATCCGAGTCAGGGCTGCTGCGCTTCTTTCTTCCACGGCCCCGCGCGTCTTCAGTCACCTGTAACGACGGGGAGCTATGTCATCATTTCGTCTCTCAGCCTATTGAGCAGTTTGTGTGTGTGTGTTGGCCGGCGGAAGGAATACACACTGCAGTTTGTTGACTCCCCAAGGTGCCCCCCCCCCCCCCCCCCCCCACGCATATTCTGTGAGGGGGCCGTGACGCACAGCCCTGCTGTTCTCTCCACTTTCGTCTTTTATGCTAATTAAATCTGCTTTCCCCGAAGCCCACAGTGTCCCCGTCCAGCCAACTGCTTCAAGTAGGCTAATAAAAATAAAACAAATCAATAGATGGATTCAGTTTATTTAAATGTGCAGTTGTTAAGGTCCTAAATTATACTGTTTGTTTTGCTTTTACTTGAGTTTAGGGTTTTATTATTTTGGTTTACGCACTGGCCAGCAGCAGACAACATTTTACGCACAGGCAGCACAATTAATACGAAACTATGTATGGAGCTGTCTATTCAGCACCACGCTGAAGCGGAGCTGTCCACTTCAGCACCACGCTGGAGTGGACAGCTCCACAAGATAGGACAGTGGCAGTGGTGGAAAAAGTACTCAAATTCTTTACTTAAGTAAAAGTACCAATATTGCAATATAAAAATACTACAAGTGAAAGTCCAGAATTCAAAATGTACTTGAGTAAAAGTACAGAAGTATTGGCATCAAAATGTACTTAAAGTACCAAAAGTAAAAGTACTAAAATATTTGAAAATAGCAGATCTACAAGCTCACATAAACGCAGCTATTTTCAAATAGCTTAGGTATAAAATAGGGCTGAAGTGGTTGATGTATGTTTCATAATGTAATCATTTATATTTGAAAAGTAACTAGTAACTAAAGTTTTCAAATAATTGTATGGAGTAAAAGTAGCCTACAATATTTGCCTCTGAGATGTATTGGAGTAGAAGTAAAAGTATTGGAAATTGGAAATACTCAAGTAAAGTACAAATACCTCAAAAGTGTACTTAAGTACAGTACTTGTAAGTAAATGCACTTAGTTACTTTCCACCACTGGACAGTAGTACAAACTGCAGCCTGCGTAGTTTTTTTCCCCTAAAACATTGACACAGTTTCTCACATCGTAACTGATGGCCTTTTGACAGTTACTTGCATGAAAACTAACACCACACTGAAACAGTATAGTTCTCCAACTGTCCACCTTACTTACATTTATAATATTTTTTCTTTTCATAGTAAATGTCCTCAATCAAGTTTTAGTGACTCAGTTTTAGCTTCTGTAGTGTCCAACTTTGCAGTCTTCTACTACAATGATGAGAACAGTTCAATTCAATTCAATTCAATTCAATTCAATTCAATTCAATTCAATTCAATTCAATTCAATTCAATTCGGATCCTCTAAACTTTGATTTGTCATCGATCTATCACCAAGATATTTTTCTTACTCCACCAGAGCTCCTGCTACTCATCATTCCACAAAGATTTTCACGATATGGTTCAAACACACACACGCACACGCACACGCACGCACGCACGCACGCACGCACGCACGCACGCACGCACACACACACACACACACACACACACACACACACACACACACACACACACACACACACACACACACACACACACACGCCTTAATCTGCAAGAGGGACCGGGGTTTAGCTGTAGTCAGTGTGATACTGCCACCTTTTGGTGGCAGGTATGAATGAGAGATTCCAGGTATTCAGTGGTGTAAACTGTAAAGTACTAAGTAGATTTACTCAAGTACTGTAATTGAGTGCAATTCTATTTCTACTTTTACTTTACTTGAGTATTTCCATTTATTGCTACTTGATACTTGATACTTCTACTCTAATCTCAGAGGCAAATATTGTACTTTTTACTTAATTACTTGAAAACTTTAGTTGCTATGTAAAATATTAATCAAAAATTGGCAATGGTATTATTACTATAATTATTTTATAATGCAAGAGCAATAACTTCTATTTCAGCAATAAATAGCTTTCCAGGAAGAGAGTGGCTGTAGTTTCTATTAGCTTGGAATCCCCATTGATGATGTCATTGGTAGGCAGGTTTCTGAACAGTCCACAGCCCACCAATGAGACATGGAGTTAGTGAGACGGAACTTGTGCCATCTTATAATGAACATTATGGAGGACCAAATTCGAACAGTTATACGAAGATAAGGTTGAAAATATAGGTGAAGTAGGCTACTCCCCTAAGTATATTTTATGCACGTTTAATGTACTTGGACTTATTTACACTGTTGGATTGATGACACGATCTAAAGTCATAGGAATGTCAGTACTGACATCTAGTGGCGAATGACTGAATTGCCCAAGTAACGCCCTTCATATTACAGATACTTGATTGATTGAATTGATTGAATACTTTATTAACAGTTTGCAAAAAAAAAGCACAAGACAGTACAGTTCAATACAAGGTCTGCTAAGAGGATTTTAAACACAAGGCAGCCTATGGCTTGTTTCCATTGGGGTCTTTTTTATTCAATTCATAGAAACATTTAATGACAGACAATATACCCTGCTATGCAAAACATCATTATTCCGAACAACCTTACCTTTCCATGGAAATATTTTGTAAGCCTACTCATAGGTTGACGTGACAAAATCCATTACTTTATATGCGGTAGAGTTTATCTCTGGGGAAAGGATTATTTGTAAGAAAGCATAGGCTATGTACACGATGAGGGTTTTCTTCTCCACGATTTACACAAAATTACAGATTTTCGAGTGTTCTTAAAGGTAGGGTAGTGTTATTTTTTTTTGTTTAAAAACAAATAGTTTTTTGTTAAAAGGTTAAAGCTCTATATTGTGATAGTAATCAGTTATATAAAGTGTTTGTTCAGTCAAATGGGTCTACCTGTCTCTCCAGCTCTTTAATAAACAAAAACATACATTTTCAGGTAGGTGACACAATTTTAGCCAACCAGGAGAGTACCCATTTATCAGCTACCTTTATAGTGTTCCAGTTCCAATTCTGCATCCTGACTGAGTTTTCTATCCTGATTGGATAAAATTGAACCTGAAAATGCATGTTCTGTTATAATAAAGAGCTGGAGAGAGACACTGTTGCTAAAAAAATAAAAATAGAAACACTCTAAAGCAATATCAGAATAAAGAGCCATATAACACTTAAACCAAAGAACTTTAACCAAAGAAAATCACTTAACCTACATTTAATTATGCAGTTGAGATCCAGATGACTTGTCGGTCTCCTCTCCTGTTGGAGTGTTTCATGTCATCTGTACTACTTTGACCAGTAGATGTCCTCATAGCCACACAATTGTAATGAGTAACATCCATTAAGCCATTTCAACGATGTATCCAGTAAGCCATTTCAACAATGTAATGCCTTGCATAATGAATACAATTGTGTTTCTCAGATGGTCTCCTAGGTGAGCCAATAATTAGAACACACTTTACAGTTTTTCACAATTGTTAACACACGTTTCTCAAAACAATAACGGCTTTCTCAAAACTGCACACACAAAACTGCAAACCTCACACACAAAATACTAAACCCTACACTCCCTTTGCAAGATGACTCTTTGCCATCAAATCTTTTAACTGTTCACAAAATGGAACTCGTGTTTTCATTTGGTACACAGCCATATTTTCAAATGACACACACATACCATTCATTGAGTACACACAACTAAGCATGTGCTGCACACTACCAAACATTTACAGCACACTGCAGGGCAAAATTGAAAACACAATCATAGAAATGGAACACACCATATGAATGACATTGACAATTCGATTTTATTATTTTTCTGAAAATATGAAAATTGAATATTGTTTATTTGGGTAATATGCTGTATTGTATGGAGTATGAATATGATATAGTGCCTTCTACTTTTCTCTGCATTGTGGCCTGCTGTAGCAGATATCACGTGACAGCAATCACTGAACATTGGGTTCACCTGTGTGAGCTTAGGTGCTGGTAATCAGAACAAACAAAGTTTCAGAGCTGTGAGGAGCTCTGTCTGTGTCAAGAAAATATATAAATATAAAACGATAAAAGGTACTAACACTCCTGAGCATATCTGGGCAGAAGGCGCACACGGTATGTCATTGTTTATTTTGTTGGTCTGTTCAGTCATTGTTATTGTTGTTTTGTTGTGTGTTTATGCAACTAAAAATGGACATTTCATTTGTTATGTGGACATTTCATGGACATTTAAAAAGGAATACAGCATGGCTGTCAACAAGGACATAATTCATGTGCATAATTCATTGTGTTTAAAAATATATTATTTGTTATGTCATTTCATTCACAGTTTTTCACGTTGTCTACATTGGGTGAAAATAAAAAGCCCTAGTGAACATCAGTTGGAGCGTGGTTTACTCTGCCTCAGAAAAAGACAGTTTAGGAGCAGTTATAGGCTGCAATCAATTTTCACGATTTTTGTATAATGACATTTTTCGATTTTGAATTGGAAAAAAACATATTTTACTAATCGAGAATCGTTTGTTTTGAAAAAAATCGGGAAAGAATCGGAATCGTGACCCCAACAATCGGAATCGAATCGTGAGATAGCAGAAGATTCACACCCTAAAGGTTGTTACACACCGGGGCGATTTTTTCGTGCGAATAATGCGTTTTTTTTAAAAACCTTATAAAGTCAATGGCTCCGTACATGGAGCGAAAAAGCGAAGCGAAAAAGCGTCTTTTAATTATTCGGAACGAGTCCGAATTTTGCGTATATTCGCTATTTTCGCCGGTGTCGCCCGGTGTGTAAGGACCTTTACAGTGACGTCGCCACAAGCCTCCTCCATGGCCTGGAGAAGTGGGACCCGGCTCTGTGGGTTCCGTTCATTTACCTTCCACCTCCAAGCTCAAAATAACTCCTCAATGGGATTCAGGAAAGGAGAATAAGGTCGAAGGTACAGAATGGAAAAATGTGGGTGGTCCTGGAACCACCCACATTTACTAGCCTCGGAAACCCATGCTTTTTTTTTGTACTCACGCACTGGAGCAGCCCGGTGGTGCAAATTGCTCACTAGACCTGAATGTTTAGAGATTTGACTATTTGTGTGTTGTAGGTTGATGCTTTGAGATTTTACGTGAGAAGTGTGTGCAACAACTGAACATGTGTGTAATGTTTGGACAACAAGGTGTGTTGTAGATTGATGCTTAATTGAGATTTTATGTGAGAAGTGTGTGCAACAACTGAACATTGTGTGTGTGTTTGGACAACAAGGTGATAATGTAATTGACATCAGAGTGTAAAGAAGGAAAGTCAGAGTCTAATAAGTGAGTGTGAAGTAGTGCCAAATTGGGTGGAGCGATTAGTACATGAAGTTAAGGTTGTGAAAATTGTGCCGAATTTTCGCTTTTTGTGTGTTAACAATTGTGAAAAACTGTAACATAAGTACACTATACCTAAAAGCAAATGTACTTCCTTATATCCTGTTATTTGGAAATAATGCTTAGATAAACCTGTACCTCCAGTTTACATTACTGTTTCTCTGTGACAAATGTTGTACTCTCTCTCTGACATGTGACATTGCTGTCTACTTTATGTATTAGACAAGATTCAACAGATTTACGTTTGCCTTTCCTGTCAATTCAAGCAAATCTATCCCATTGTTTCTGAAATACCCAGCAATAGTTACATTGCGGCCATTTGAAGTAGCCAATCTAAATAGCCGATCTACAAGCTCACAATTGTGATGCAACACATTGTGAGCTTGTAGATCTGCTATTTTCATATTTTTATACATTTTCTACCTAATGAGTACTTTCTACTTTTGATACTTTAAATACATTTTAATGCCAATACCTTCTGTACTTTTACTCAAGTAAATTTAGAATTTTGGACTTTTACTTTTAACAGAGTAGTTCTACATTGCAGTATTGCTACATTGATACCACTGCTGGTTTGCAGACTATGAAAACCATGCAGTTTAAACCTCCACTGAGCTAACACTGAGCTCACAGCTATCAGCTATTATTTACATAATTCTTTCACACATATTTGAACATCATCACTATCTACACATTTACTACTAACTGCTAAGTGGAACACAATGACACCTGTCATTACAATCGTTGTGGCATTGGTCATTTTACATTTCAGTAGAGTACAGTAAGTGTGAATTCACCACTTAAGTCTATACTTAGTTGACTGGAGTCCTCCAGGCGTCTATATCAGGACCCCTCCTGTTTTTGCTCCACACTTAATATATTTTCTCTTTTTATATCCAAAAAGAGCAATCTCTACGAGCTTGTATCTATTTGCGCCGAATGTTCACCCCAGAATGGGGACACTGATGCGGTTAATGTGCACGTGTATTACTGTATGTTTTATAGATAGATCTCGTACGGGGGGTGGGGCCAACACAAATCTATCTTGTACAGGGGTTCATGGCACTGCATACTTTCAGATGGGGGTCTGCAGCAGGTAAATACTAAAATATATGTTAATTTACCGGGTCCTTGACATGAAACAGGTTAAGAAGCACTGGTGTGCAGACTATGAAAACCATGCAGTTTAAACCTCCACTGAGCTAACACTGAGCTCACAGCTATCAGCTCTTATTTACATAATTCTTTCACACACATTTGCACATCATCACTATCTACACATTTACTCCTAACTGCTGAGTGGAGCACAAGGACACCTGTCATTACAACGACACATCAGCACAGTGACATTGGTCATTTTCAGTGGTGGAAAGTAACTAAGTACATTTACTCAAGTACAGTACAATTTTGACATACTTTTACTTTACTTGAGTATTACCTATTTTCAATACTTCTACTTCTACTCCACTACATCTCAGAGTCAAATATTGTACTCCACTACAATTATTTGAAAACTTTAGTTACGTTACTAGCTACTTTTCAGATATAAATTATTATTTTATAAACCATACATTAACCACTTCAGCACTATTTTATACATAGCCTATTTGAATAGCCGACCTACAAGCTCACAATGTGTTGCGATGCGATGCGTTGGGAGCTTGTAGATCTGCTATTTCAAACATTTTAGTACTTTTACTTTTGGTACTTTTAAGTACATGTTGATACAAATACTTTGTTAGTTTTACTCAAGTAAATTTTGAATCCCTGACTTTTACTTGTAACAGAGTATTTCTACAATGTAGTATTGATACTTTTACTTAAGTAAGAAATGTGAGTAGTTTTTCCACCACTGGTCATTTTACATCTCACTTCAATATGTATATATGTTCATAACTCATTATCGTAGAGAGTCACGTCGTGTCAGAACAGAAGACGTTTCAACATCCATTGTTATAATTACCCAGCTGATTGCTGCGTAGATTTGAGTGAAGGGGGGGGGGGGGGGGGCAGTTAGGGGTTTATGGTCTTGCTCAGGGACACCCCGGTACATTGCCAGGGCTGAGAATTGAACCTGTGACTTTCTGCTTCCCAGGCTGGCTCTCTACCCATTCATCTATGACCGCGCCTAGTACACATTTTACATTTCCTTCTTTCATACTGTAGTTAATAATCATAATGTCCAAGTATTGGAACAACAATAATCCAACATGAAATGTGATCCATAGGTGATGGAAGTCATATTAATAAAGAAACCTTTAAATTAAATTGAGGCTTTGATCATTTGTACATGATAACGCTCCATCGACAAGCTTGTCCATCTTGACATTTTTTGCCAACTGTTCACTCCAGAATAGGGATGATGCTTCATGTAGTGAATGTGTATGTGTGTGTATTATTGTATGTTGTTCCATTGTCTTTTACTGTATTTTTACTGCTGCTGTAAAACAAAATGTCCCCTTTAGGATAATTAAGCTTTACCTTAACTGGCCTCAGCGGTACTCAAGCTGTTGGTGGATTTGGAGGGGTCGCCACATCTGCAAATCTGCAAAAAAAATAAAATCTGAATTTTAAAAATATATAAGTAAAGCTAATGGTCATAATATTCTGTTTTCTCGGTTCATATTTCAGTAGAAGCTCAATCCAGAATATACTTGGTATGCAACATTTTTCAGAGGAAGAGAGAGAAAGCGAGCCAGGACGTGCGTGGCTGGCTGGCTGCATGGCTACACTGAGACAGACTGAGCTCACAGCTATCATCTCATTTACATCATTCTTTCACACACATTTGCACATCATCACTATCTACACATTTATTCATAACTGCTGAGAGGAACACAATGACACCTGTCATTACAATGACACATCAGCACATGTGACATTGGTCATTTTACTACAATCTCACTACAATATGTATATTTTATAGCTCAATAGAGGACGTGTCCAAAGAAAGGCTTTTATGAGCGGAGAAACGCTTTGTATATTCATACAGAGAATAGTTGGTCCATAGATAGGTTAATACATTAACAGTTAACTCACACTACTATATTGTTGCAATAGGCTCTATGCACGACAGTCATGTTGGAAAGGTCTTACCTATGGTGCTAATAGTGAGGCTGTTGAACTCTAGGCCCCAATAAATGCACTTTGGCTGTTTTGCCTTGCTATGCTGTTATACACTATGTCGAAGCTGCCACGTTATCTTGTTTTGATAAATGCTGGATGCTACTGTGTTTAATATGTTGCTCAGTTTTAATTCACTGCACTATAGGATTTGATAAAAATATACTGAAAATTACAGTTTTTCACAATTGTTAACACACAAAAAGCAAAAATTTGGCACAATTTTCACAACCTTAACTTCATGTACTAATCGCTGGACCCAATTTGGCACTACTTCACACTCCCTTATATGCATTAGACTCTGACTTTCCTTCTTTACACTCTGATGTCAATTACATTATCACCTTGTTGTCCAAACACTACACACAATGTTCAGTTGTTGCACACACTTCTCACATTAAGGCTTCGTCCACACGTACACGGGTATTTTCATAAACGCAGATATTTCGTTTTCGTTTTTGAAAACCTCCGCGTCTACACGGCCCTGTTTAAAAAAATCTCTCTGTCCACACGACAACGGCTAAACGTTAAACGCAAAAACTCCGTTTACCGTGTCCACACGGGAACACATAGCCGGAGTTTTTAAAAATCTACACTGTGGCAGGAGTTTTCCAAAAGATGCGTTTACATGGAGCAAAAAAGCGTTTGCGTGTGGACGAACCCCCCAAAACGCATATAAAAAGCTAGGTTTATGAAAATACCCGTGTACGTGTGGACGAAGCCTAAATCTCAAAGCATCAATCTACAACACACCTTGTTGTCCAAACACTACACAATGTTCAGTTGTTGCACACACTTCTCACGTAAAATCTCAAAGCATCAACCTACAACACACAGATAGTCAAATCTCTAAACATTCAGGTCTGGTGAGCAATTTGCACCACCGGGCTGCTCCAGTGCGTGAGTGGTTCCAGGACCACCCATATTTTTCCGTTCTGTACCTTCGACCTTATTCTCCTTTCCTGAATCCCATTGAGGAGTTCTTTTGAGCTTGGAGGCGGAAGGTATATGAACGTAACCCACAGAGCCGGGTCCCACTGCTCCAGGCCATGGAGGAGGCTTGTGGCGACGTCACTGTTAGGGCTGTGAATCTTCTGCAATCTCACGATTCGATTCCGATTCCGATTGTTGGGGTCACGATTCCGATTCTTTTCAGATTTTTTCAAAACAAACGATTCTCCATTGAAACATGTTTTTTTCCAATTCAAAATCGAAAAATGTCATTATACAAAAATCGTGAAAATCGATTGCAGCCCTAGTCTCTGTTGAGGCCTGTCAGGGCTTCATGCGCCACTCGAGGCGTTTCTTCCAACGCTGCTTGGACAGGGAGAACATTGCCTATGATGTGGATGAGGCCCTCTGGCCAGACATGAACCGGAGGCATGATGCCTAAATCATGTAGAGAAATAAAACTTTTTTGGCTGCATATTTGTGTTTTGTTTGACTATGAAAAAAGTAGGCCTACACTGAGTAATTTTACAAAAGGAGAAATGTCTCATTCTCCAGAGTCATTGTCATTCATATGGTGTGTTCCATTTATATGATTGTGTTTTCAATTTTGCCCTGCAGTGTGCTGTAAATGTTTGGTAGTGTGCAGCACATGCTTAGGTGTGTGTACTCAATGAATGGTATGTGTGTGTCATTTGAAAATATGGCTGTGTGTACCAAATGAAAACACGAGTTCCATTTTGTGAACAGTTAAAAGATTTGATGGCAAAGCGTCATCTTGCAAAGGGAGAGTAGGGTTTAGCATGTTGTGTGTGAGTTTGCAGTTTTGGGTGTGCAGTTTTGAGAAAGCCGTTATTGTTTAGAGAAACGTGTGTTAACAATTGTGAAAAACTGTAACCTTGAAGGCTCTGTTCCATTCTGGTCAAACAGAGTCAGGGTGCTCATATTGTGCATGTTGGCTCACTGGAAACAACCAGTGGGTCTCAAAGTGTGGTCCAGGGACCCTCATGGGTCCTTGAGGGGGTTTCAAAATGGCCCCTTACAGGTGTGTAACTCTGAGAGTGCACAAATGGAACCAAATGGACCCATTTGTACATTCTCAGAGTTATGGGGGTCCTTGAAATTAAAATAGTTTGAGAACCACTGTGCTACACGTCAATGGTGGAAAGTAAGTAAGTACAGTACATTTACTCAAGTACTGTGCTTGAGCGCATATTTTAGGTACTTTTGCTTTATCTGAGTGTTTCCAGTTTTTGATACTTCATACCTTTTGCTCCACTACATCTCAGAGGCAAATGTTGTACTTTTTTTTTTTTACTTACTTACGTTTTACTTACTTATAGAATATAAGTATATTCTGATAGCAACACTGTTGTACTTATTCTCAAGTAAAGTTTTAAACACAGTCCTTTTTATTACTTTTAAGTGAGCATTTGTGTTCTGTGGTATCGATACTTACTTTAAGTAAAGTACTGAGTACTTCCATTACTGTCCGTGGTACTGTTCCCCGTAGCTCATTTGCATATCCAATCTTGTTTCCATATTAGGACATGGCATCACTGAAGCATGCTGTGGACACGCATCTTTTCCCTATAAAAGCCTCCTCCTCACCTGTTTCTCTTCACCTCATCTCTCCTGTCTCTCTACCTGTCTCTCTCTCTCACTGTCTCTCTGCTCTCGCCAGGTGTCTCTCTCTCGGGTCCGTCCAGGTGTCTCTCTCTCGGGTCCGTCCAGGTGTCTCTCTCTGCCCTCTTCACAACACGGTGAGTTACTTACACCTCATGTGCTGTTGAGCTGAGTCCATCAGGGCTCTATACAAGTGCCTTTTCTGTTTTCACTCTAAATATCCTTATTGGTGAAAATAGCAGATCCACAGGATCACAACACATCGCATTGTGAGCCTGTGGATCTGCTATTTTCACCATTATTTATATATGTATAGTTTTTATGTGTAGCTTGTAGATCTACTATTTTCACTATTATTTATTGATATATAGTTTCTATGTGTAACTTGTAGATCTGCTATTTTTCCTATTTCAGGATAATCTGAATTTGTTTGGAAAATGTCAAAATTTCAATACAGCAATGTATTGCTGAAAATGCACTTTGTCATTTGTACTTTTGAATGTGAAACTTTAAAGCGACACTATTGAACATTCAATGAATGAAAATTACATTTTAATGAACAAAATGTAATTTTGTCCAATCTGTATGGTAGAGTATGTTAATACAATATAACTTATATAATTGGAGTGGTTGTATTTAGTCTCCCTGCTCTTCTATTGAGACATTTAGATCGTGTCAAAGGTCACGTCTCACCTAGACACAGGATCTGACACAAACTTTGACCTCTATTAGCTCAATGGTAAAAAAAAATCAGCACTTGCGCAGGAAACCAGGTTCAAATGATCTACAAGCTCACAATGTGACGCATTGTGAACTTGTAGATCTGCTATTTTCAAAAGTTTTTATACATTTTACACATTTGAAAACTTGTGAAACGGGACATTCTGTAAAATGAGTACTTTCTACTTTTGGTACCAATACTTCTTTTATTTTACCTATGGGGCGGAATCTGCCAATGCTTTGTCAATGCAAACGTGTGGATTCATGGTCTTGCGCATTTTCCCCATGAATCCACTCATTTGCATTGACAAAGCATTGGCAGATTCGGCCCCAGAGGTAAAGTAAAAGTGCGGTGGGACCGTGCCCTAACAGAGTAGCCTATTTCTACATTGCAGTAGTGACACTTTTACTTAAGTAAAAAAAAGTTGTACTTTAAAAAAACACCCAAGCAGGGTAGGGAGGGAGGGATATTATAATTAATCATTATTATTGATATCATTATTATTAATTAATAGGAAAGAAAATAAGAAAAAAATGGAAAAAAAGAAAGAATGTACTGGTAGGCTACTATAGCGCACTGGTCAAAAGCTAAAGTAATGTTGGCACTCTGTGTAGTCTGGCGGGTTGTTGATTGGGGTCATTGAGAGTTCAGAGAAGCAGGCTCAAAGCACTGACAGAGTGCTGCCTGCAGTGGGTAAACAGCCATTCTTTACTCACGGCAATTAACACCTTGCAGATAATACAAATAATATATATTACTAGAGTTTCGGGGGGCTACGCCCCCCTCAACCCCAGCCGCGCACGGGGCCCAGCGTGGCCGCGTGTATATTGGGGTACTCAAATTGCTGGAGTAAAACTGTGGAAAAGTAAAAAAAAAAAAAAAAAAAAATTGAAAAAAATATATTTTTGATGTTTGAGGGGGACCCCCGCAGACCCCCTGCTGGTCGACGGACCCCCTGTGGAGTGTTGGGACGCGCGGGGACCCCCCTGGAACATGGCGGACCCCTTCGGTGTTTTTTTTTTTTTCATGAAGGTGGTTGCTTGTTTCTGGCGCTTGTTTTTAGAGAACCTGGCATGCCAACCTGAACTTGGCAACCCGACACAGCTGTTTGTTTTTGTGTTTGGGATGAACATGGCACGTGAAGGACGGACATAGAGTGTGATCGAGACATGAGTGAAGTGAAAGTAACGGCCTGGGTGGAACAAAGGAGGTACGTAAGAAGGGGGGGGGGGGGGTTGAAGCAAAGGAGCTGCGTGTGTGTTGGTGTGGAGGAGATGGCCAGAGTGCAATGGCGGCGCAACCCAGCGCATGCTGGCGGTGGCGTTACACCAGAAATGGTTCCTGGAGAAAATGGTGACCCAAAAAATGTTTTGGAAAAAAAGGAAAAAACTCCCGCACCGGCTGCCTGCTGTTGTGGTGATTAGGTCGTGCGCACGGTAAACGGTACGAAGCTGCCTCCCCTTCCGTTTTGTCCGACATTTGGTGAGTAGAATTAATTATGTTGCGCGGTGGAAAAGGTGTAGTGAGCAATGAGATGTCCCCTACGCGACGCGTAAATTCAGCGCGGCCGCCGTGGCGACTCAGTTGGCGACATGTGGTCTGGCGGTGCGTTGTTTATTCGATAACAGAGCTGTGGGGTGTCCGCACCGAGGGTGCGGAAGTCGGTCGCCATTTATATAGTTAGATTGAAAGTATCATTTGCCCAGAGTCTGGAAATAGCTGTGCTGGTCTCTGTTTAGACGTAGTGTCCTTTACCAAGGTTGGCCTTGGTAAAGGGCCAATATTTACAAGCAACTTTACAGAAATACAAACCCAAAGTCGCTTATAGTAAGCGGACATGGCAACCCTGATAGAAACAAGCATCAGGGATGAACTATAGCAGCAGTAGATTAGCCTGGGCAGCATACCTTTTCGGGTCTATGATCCGGTCGGGAGCGGAAGTAACCCTACGTCACCAGGTGCGTCATCTGCGTCATCACGCGGCCGGATGGGCAGATCCGGAAAGACTTCACCCCAAAATAGGTCTGTCCTAATAAAATCCTTGATGCGGCGTAGTTTAGCTTATTTTTAAGATATAAATGTGAGTGTACTTTCCGGAGACTATTTAGCGTCTGTATTATCCCACGGGGAAATTCTATTCCATTTAAATAGGGATTGGGGAACCAAAACAAAGCAGCAACGCAAAACCGGATGGGCAAAATCCGGAAAGAGAATTATTTTATTTTTTATTTTTCAGTAGGCGTGGCCTAGACCGGATCACACAGGTCTTTAATAACGCATACCAGGTTTTCCTCCGAGGTGGAAAGACTGGTGACATGAGGTTAGCAGTAGATACAGTCTACAGTACTCTGAGTGAATAATATCTAGACCATACATGGGCAACTGGCACACACACGGTCCACGCATTTGAATTTAATCATTTGTTTACTTTACATTTTGTGCTGCAGATACAAAAAAAATTGGACCGGGGGAAACAAAAAGCTTACCACAAGCTGATATAATATGACTGTCATTTCTTGTTTTTAACTATTATACAAACAGATAATGTCTATTTACTTTGTGTGTAGATGGCTACATGGTGGATAGTGCTGGCCCTTGCTGTCTTCATGTCATCTGACAAAGGAGACGCTGTCGACCAGAATCTACTGAAGGGAATTGTTCAAAACATCAGATCGAAGTGAGTGCACTGCTACATGCTGACTCTCTCTGACTCTGAGCATTTTTACTTAATTAAAAGTATCAATACTGCAATGTAGAAGTACCCTGTTACAAGGAGAAAGTCACACATAATAGGGCATAGCAGTGGCGGCCATTTTCTGGTTCCACTTCAAAATACTCAATGCATTTTTCCCATTGACATTTCCAAAAATATTTATATCAATTAATCTAAGCCTAGAATCAAGCCATCCAGGGTCTTGGTGAATCATGACCATAAAACATTTGATTCTGTGAAAAAAAAATTGAAAACGGCAAAACAAAGGGTATTTATTAAATATAGTATATCATATAAAAAATAAAACAAAATCACAGAAAAAAAAAAGTTCTGCAAGCCACAATGCATCATATCACACTGCGGGCTTGTAGATAAGCTATTTTGACTACTTTTCATATGGCATAACATGGCATTAATTTATGAAAAATAAAATTAAAAAAGATGAAATATGGAGATTCAAGGTTGGCTGTATATGTACAGAACATATATTGATGTGTTATCTGTATCTGGTAAAAGACCGGCAACCAGACTCTGTTATTATGTTTTCAGGTTGGACATTTAACACAGGCTGTTGAAATGCCGGATTGAAATGTTTGTTTCACAGTGGAATATGACTTTACCACCTTGTACCACAAAGTACCTTTACTCAAGCAAAATTCTGAATACAGGACTTTTACTTTATTTAAATTTCTACATTGTGGTATTGCTACTGTTACATAAGTCAGTGGTTCTCAACCTGTTGGACAGGACCCCCAGGGGACGGGATCCCCAGATGAGAGTGAAGTGACAATTTAAAGACTTGTAAGAGAATTAAATGAAAAAAAGACCATTACTGCATCAAAGGTAATCAACAAACTATAAAAACTGGTTACACATTGGCCAAATTGTCAAATAACAATTTGGGAGGCGTTGCGAAATTATAGATCAGCTATTTTCACATTATTTATCTGTGGAACCGAGTCAAAGAAATGTATGCCCCAACTCCAACAATTCCAACTGCTTGTCAGGGTGGGGGGTCCCCAGTTCAAATATGATTATTTTGGGGGGGGGGGGGGGGGTCCCCAGTTCAAATATGATTTTTTTTTTTGGGGGGGGAGGTCCCCAGTTCAAATATGAATATGGGGGGGGGTCCCCAGTTCAAATATGATTACCCCCCCAGTTCAAATATGATTTTTTTTTTTGGGGGGGGGTCCCCTTTTTTTGGGGGGGTCCCCCGTTCAGATATGATTATTTTGGGGGGGAGTCTTCAGTTCAAATATTATTATTTTTTTTGGGGGGGGGTCCCCAGTTCAAATATGTTGTTTTTTTTTGGGGGGGGGGGGGGGGGTCCCCAGTTCAAATATGATTATTTTGGGGGGTTGCGGCCTTAAAAGGTTGAGAACCACTGACTTACGTAATAGTGCTTCTTCTATTGCAAGTGTGACCCCAAGTGTGACAGTTTTGAAGTGTCTTCATGCTACTGGCCCTGGTTTAGTATGTTATTAAGTTTATTGAATTGTACGTATTCATCCATAAATGTGCTTATGTTTTTTTTTCACCAGTTACCAGGGGAATGGCATGTTTTATGTGGCTGTAAATATTCCTTTGAACAATAATCAGCAGCCTGACTTCAATAAGGTCATCAGTGACGATCTCCCGGACGCCGTCAAGTCAGAGATATACAAACAGGATGGAGGCCTCTACAAAGGTTCGATTTATGTATTAAATCCCCATTAGCTTACTGTACTACTCTTCCTGGGTCTCAACCACCACCATCATCATCAACAACACATGTTACATCAATTCATAACATTCATGCAACAGACTCATCACAAATTACAGTACAACACAAAGACACTAACTCATAACCTGTCTAATACATTCGATAGCTCTATATTACAATTTAGTAAAATAGTAAAATAATGATGAGTATCTGAGAACAATGATGAATTGTTATAGATTATTTCTGGGGTTTTAGTTATGATAATGTTTTTCAACAAAACACCGTAGTGGATAACGCAACCTACTTTTTACACACAGGTACCTGGGTTGTTGCCGCAACACCTGGAAAAATCCTCCCGAACATGCAGAGTTCAGAGTTCTTTCCCACATAAAGCACCTTGAAGACAAGAAGACGGACCGTAAGCTCATAGTCGTATATACCTTTGCGTCACCCTGTAACGACTGGTGCACCAACGCCAATAAACAAAATAACATCCTTCAGAAAGTCACCGACCTCAAGAAGTGGTCTGACTACGCCTTTGTGTTTGGTAAGATCTTCCGGCCCAGTGGGACTGGGGACCAAGCGATCCCCGAAGAAACTCTGAGAGAGTCCCTCATGACCTTGGCTAAGCAGTTTCCCCTCAACCACATATTCCGTTGTGACCAGCCTGCAGCAAATAATCCTCTCACTTGCAGCAGTTGTTCCGACAATGGGCAGGTGATAGATTGGTGTGTGAAAAACGGCTAAAGCAGTGGTGGAAAGTCACTAAGTACATTTACTGAAGTATTGTACTTAAGTACTATTTTGAGGTTGTTGGGTTTTTTTCTTCTTTTTTGAGTATTTCCAATTTTCAATAGCACTACATCTCAAGAGGCAAATACGCTTTTACTCCACTACAATTATTTGAAAACGTTTTACTAGTGGTACTTAAAGTATATTTTCATGCCAATACTTTTGTGCTTTTGCTGAAGTAAATTTTGAATACTAAGCTTTTACGTTCTACAGTAGAGCATTTCTACATTGTGGTATTGATACTTTTACTTAAGTAAAACATTTTAGTACTTTTTATATCACTGAACTAAACCATCAAACCCACCCAAATGAGGAAGAGAATTTAATACAGCTTTTGTTAGCAATGTTGTTAATGCTGATTGGTGTTTGGCCATATTAGTTTTCAAACCAGAAGTAGCCTAGTACATTATTTTTTGTTTGTCTTTCTCAAAACTTCTCTGCCACAGGATTATGTTCTAAATCAGTGGTTCTCAAACTTTTCAGGCCGTGAGTCCCCAAAATAATTATATTTGAAGTGGGGAGCCCCCACCCTGACAACCACTTGGAATTGTAGGAGTTGAGGCATTACATTTTGTTTGACTTGGTTCCACAGATAAATATTGTGGAAAATAGCCGATCTGGAAAGCGTTGCCTCGCGCCTCGCGTTGCAAGGCGTTATGAGCTTGTAAATCGCAATTTACACAATTTGTCTCTTTCTTAGGTAATATTTGACAATTTGGCCAATATTTTACCATTTTGTTATAGTACAGCTTGTTGATTATTTTAGAGGTATTAAAAAAGGTCTTAAATGTCCTTAAATTGTCACTTCAGAAATGTGCAGATACCCTGTATACACTTATACTGTATGTTGATTTGTTTACTGTTGAGTGAGAAAACAATGTTGCACATTAAGCTTATCATCTGGGGACCCCTCTAAATTCCTGACCCACAGGTTGAGAACCACTGAGATTGACAGTATAACATGGACAGGAGCAATAGATCATGTTGTTTCTGTCAGGCAGAAACCTTGTATCTCCATATTTCAACTTTTTATGTTTTTGTTTTTTCAAAAAAAAAATCCATACTTCAGCATTCAAGAGTGTCACATAAACAATGGTGGTGTGACGCACAAGGTACACGTACAAGGTTTCCAACCGACAGCGACAATATGCATCATGTTTCATGTTTTAACCTGTTACCATGTTTTCTGCATCGTCCTTGATAAATAAACCAAAGCATCAATAATCTGTCATTTTGTTTGTTGTTATGAATGTTGAGAGTTATGTTATTCACTGACAAAATAAATCAATAAATACAATATTGGATTTGAAAAGATACAGAGGTACATTTATCTGCCAGTGCAGTAAGATAAAACACATATATATATTATTATTGTATTATTATTATATATAAATATTTATCAAAGTACTAAAACATATCTAGGCTTACTTAAGACCTATTCTTTTTCAAGCTCACAACAAACACATTATGAGCTTTTTGCCTGATATTTTTGAAAACCTTTTTAACCTTTATTTCCCTCCTTGTTTTAATGCTGGCATATAATGCCCTGCCTACAATAGGGACACCAGGGTGAAATTTGTTTAGTAAAATAAGTGATACAACATTCTTTCATGGACTGTATTAACCACCCAGCATCCATATTCTGGGAGAACATTTGACAAAATAGCAGATGTATAAAAGCTCACAACATGACACAGTGTGACCTTTTAGATCACACAAACACGCGCGCGCACACACACTTTAACCATTTATTTATGTCCACACACCGAGAAAGCATACAGGGACACAAATATTTTAGGTGCAGTACAGGTTACATTCACAAACTCATGGATATGTCCTCATGATACAACACGCATTTCACTCAGCACTCCAAGTACCGCCGGTTCCGCCACATAGGGAGGTTTCCTGTTAGTAAACATGAGAGGAATATGACCGCGCAGCTGCGGGGGGAAGCCTATGGGTGCGTTTGGAAATTACGCACCGGAGCACACTCGCCTATTAGTTTGTATTGGCCAGTGCGCTCACTGCCGCTCAGGGTTGTATTTTCGAACGCGCCTGCCCTTACCTTACCCCCAGGCATGCGCAGATTGCGCATTCTGCTCTGTGATGACGTCGCTCGGAAACCCGTCTATATGGCAGCAGAGACAGCACAATACTTAGCCAGCGAAACCCTCCAACAACCAGTCCGTGGGTATGTCTTAGAATGGAATTTGTTTTTTGTCTTTTGTCCTCTATTGTCATGTAGTGTATTCTGTCCTCCCTTTTTGGTGTTAGTCTTGTATATCCCTTAAATAATTTGGGAAATTCTTTTCCTGTTTTTTGATATTCCCTATATTTGTAATTCTGAGTAATTCTACAGGGACTATAGATATTCTGAAAATAGAAATATTGAACCTTGAAATTCTGACTAACCACAGACCCAGACAGGCCACTAGGAATACAATTGGTTATGAAGAACAAGTAACCATAGATATGATTTTAATTGTTTTTAACTGGTTTGACCTACGGGCATACAAAATAAAGTAAAATAAATGTATATATAAATCTGTGCAAAGGTAGGCCTTTTGCCAGCTCACTCAGGGGAGATGAGCCACACCTGTGGTGTCACAAGTGGGGGTGGCTGACACTGGCCATTTCCTGATAAAAGCAAAGACTGTTTGTGTATGATCATGACCTGATGAAGATCTATATGATCGAAACGTTGTCCAAATAAAGAAAGTCTCTTTGTACCAAATCCGGTGTGCGGGCTCCATCCATTTTTATACGTTTTTTTTAGCCCAGCACCCACCAGTCGATGTGCGTTACCTATTTTCTCTTTTACGTCTTAGAATGGATCACCAGAGGAAACACAGTTCTTAGTCTTGCACTGCTGTTTGGTGTTAAAGCGCTCTCTGTAGTTGTTCTCATGGGCCTGGAAGTCCACCTATTGCTATTCTGACAGCGGGCAGACATACCGCTGGAAGGCCGTATTGCCTCTCTTCCCGGTAGCTGTTCACGGGAGGAAGGGGCCGTCAGGAAGCGTTGGCTGTTGGTAGATTCCACGGGTGAGTAGTGAAAAGAGAAAAACAAGTTGTAAACATTGAGAAAGTGAAGCGAACAAACACGGCTGTACTTGGGCAGGTTGTTGAATGTTAATTCTATGCGTCGTACAGCTGAGATCCAAGCCATACTACATCTATTTGAGCTCCGTGATGTTGCCTCCATGCTGTAAAGCTGACAAATTGTACAGTACTCCTTTATCTACCACATTACCGCGACCCGACCTGCTATGGCACAATGAACTGAGCAAGTCCTCACCATTGTGACTGTGAGTTAGAAAAATAAAAAAAACACGGTCGGGTCACTGTTTACAAGCTGTTTATGTACCCTCGGACCCCAACCCTCCGGCCCCAACAATGGCCGCCGCGACCAAGTCACACATGTTGCCGCCCCCTTTAGGATTTTTTGGTGCACCCTATAGCTTAAATGTAAGAATGAAAGCTTGTGGCCTTGAATATTTCACAGAGTATTTTCTTTAAACATTATAACAATTCTTGCCACCTACATAAGGCTGTTGAATTCAACAATAGCAAACATCATCATAAATAAATGAGCAGTGAAATTGTTTAGAATTAGTTGTGGATTAGAAAGACAGGAGGATTGGGATTCTGTATGTCTTTAATGGTAACATTAATGCAGTCTTCAAAGGTCCTAAAGATATTCTAGCACAGCGATTCCCAACCTGTGGGCCCATCGGTGGACCGTCAGGATATTGCAAGTGGTCCCCCAAATAATTGGCAAAACACTAAGATTTTAGTGATAATATAATGTTAAAGGGATAGTTCACCCCCAAAATGACTTTCTTACTATCGATTAGTCACACCATGGAGACTTGAATTCATGGATATTTTTTTGTTTTTGTCGCATTCCTAAGCCAATAATTTGATGACCGGCAGCGGTTCCGGTAGGAGACACAAAGAGTCTCCTTTGTGTGTCCTACGGGAACCGCTGCCAACCGATCCGCTTCATAAAATGATTGGCTTAGGAATGCGACAAAAACAAAAAAATATCCATGAATTCAAGTCTTCATGCGGTGACTATTTTTTTCGGGTGAACAATCCCTTTAAAGTGGCACAATGTAACTTTTTTCGAATGAATCCAGCATAGCGATAGTTCAGGTATAGGCACGGAAGGCAGGACTTGTACATTGCTAGCTCACACTCCCCCTCCCCACACTCCTACAATTCAGTCTGTCTCTCCACGTTCAACCTCACTTCATTCTCATTCGCTACTAGCTAACTCACACACGCCCTCATTCCCACAGTGCAACTCAGCCGGTTCTTTTAAGCAGTCCACTATCACTGTTCATTCTACATGCTTAGCTGTCACAGCTCGTTGTATAGCTGTCAGCGTTCAAATTCCCACCATTGCACCTCCCCGGCCTCCTCCCTGTGGCATTTAGTTCATGTTAATGAATGATTGTACTGTGATTCTATGGATTGTAGGTGTGGCATCTTAACTCATGCAATTGCGGTTCAATGTTATGTTCATGTAATAACTGTATGCTTGAGCTTATCTGTATAGTATCACAGGAGCACCGCCAAACTGAATGCAACAAGTGTCTAACTGAAATAAAATGTAATTTTGTCCAATCTGTATGGTAGAGTATGTTAATACAATATAACTTAAACAATTGGTGTGGTTGTATTTAGTCTCCCTGCTCTTCTATTGAGACATTTAGGTCAGGTCAAAGGTCACGTCTCACCTAGACACAGGATCTGACACACATTTTGACCTGATGATCAAATTCAAGTTTCAATTTATCCCCTGAGCAAGCAGGCAGGCTCTATTAGCTCAATGGTATAATAAATGTCAGCACTTGTGCAGGAAACCAGGTTCAAATCCGGGGTAGAAGAGGAAAGTTACATACAGGGCAGCTTTAATATATATATATATATTTTTTTAAAGTCATCGTATTTATTTTTCTTGAAAACCATGAAAAATGAATTGTCATGGTGATACCAACACTTAAACTAGGAAGGAAGTAGGAACTCTAAGTACACTATGTTAGTTTCATTGAACCAGTCCGGAACACGATCGATTAATTGATTGATTGATCATTAAAATAAATGCTTTGAAAATACACATGACCCACCCATCTGACCACTTAACACGGCAGCAAGTCAGATGGGTGGGTCACGAACGCTTTCCAGATTTTCAAGTTGAGAACCACTGTTCTAGCTGAATGAACATAGTCAGACATTTTGGGGTCAGATACAGATAAGTACCCTGATTGGAACCTCTGCGTTACGGTGCTATTTAATACATGACTAAAGATAGCCTCAGTGTAAATCCATAGTTTGTACGTATAATATGTGAAAACAAGAAAAGTTGATTGGATGCGTATACCGTATAATCCATGCTGCTGGATGGATTGAAAGCAAACCATTACATCATCCCAGTCAGACAATACAATTCCTTTAATGGCATCTCTATGTGCAAATAAGCAGACAGTGTTGATTGCAGTCGTATAGTATTGGTCAAGATGGACAATAGAACACACGCACACGCACACACACACACAAACACACGCACACGCACACGCACACGCACACACGCACACGCGCACACACGCACACACGCACACACACCCACACACACACACACACACACACACAAAGCACCAGGAAGGCTGTATTTCTTGGCCAACAGTTAGCTCAATGGGTTGAGACGCAGTATTCATGATCCAGAGGCCATGAGTTCAAATCCCACTGGTGTCTTTACTTTGATGCTTTCCTTTGCAGACTGGCTTCCAGAAGATCAACTGAAAGCCACCAGGAAGGCTGTACTTGTCACCCATCTGTTAGCTCAATGGGTTGAGATGCAGTATACATGATCCAGAGGCCATGAGTTCAAATCCCACTGATGCCTTTCCTGTGATGCTTTCCTTTGCAGACTGGCTTCCATAAGATCAACTGAAAACCACCAGGAAACCTGTGACTCTCAGCCAACATCTTAGCTCAACTGGTAGAGCGTCTGTCCAATAACATGACTTGACTTGAGTGGGTTCGATTCCCACTCAAGTCAAGTGTCCCCGGTAACTTGGGGCAACGGATAAATTGACTGATATCCTTAGTGATGCTTTCCTTTGCAGACTAACTTCTAGAAAAACAAGTTAAAACCAACAGGAAACCTGTAACTCTCAGCCAACAGCTTAGCTCAACTGGTAGAGCGTCTGTCCAATAACATGACTTGACTTGACTTGAGTGGGTTCGATTCCCACTCGAGTCAAGTGTCCCCGGTAACTTGGGCCAGGGGATAAATTGACTGATATGCTTAGTGATGCTTTCCTTTGCAGACTAACTTCTAGAAAAACAAGTTAAAACCACCAGGAAACCTGTTACTCTCAGCTAACAGCATAGCTCAACTGGTAGAGCGTCTGTCCAATGACTTGACTTGACTTGAGTGGGTTCGATTCCCACTCGAGTCAAGTGTCCCCGGTAACTTGGGGCAACGGATAAATTGACTGATATCCGTAGAATAACTTGTAGGAGTGTGCTGGTTCAAATCCAGTTCAACCCAGGACCGAGCGGTCCTGGGTTCGATTCCCACTAACGTCAAGTCCCCGGTAAATTGGGGCAGCGGATAAATTGACTGATATCCGTAGAATAACTTGTAGGAGTGTCCTGGTTCAAATCCAGTCACCACCCTCTATCTATCTCAGTAACTGAGACCGAATTGGCCAGATTTGGTCTCAGTTACTAAGGTGGTGACTGGATTTGAACCAGGACACTCCTACAAGTTATTCTACAGATATCAGTCAATTTATCCGCTGCCCCAATTTACCAGGGACTTGACGTTAGTGGGAATCGAACCCAGGACCGCTCGGTCCTGGGTTGAACTGGATTTGAACCAGCACACTCCTACAAGTTATTCTACGGATATCAGTCAATTTATCCGTTGCCCCAAGTTACCGGGGACACTTGACTCGAGTGGGAATCGAACCCACTCAAGTCAAGTCAAGTCATGTTATTGGACAGACGCTCTACCAGTTGAGCTATGCTGTTGGCTGAGAGTTACAGGTTTCCTGGTGGTTTTAACTTGTTTTTCTAGAAGTTAGTCTGCAAAGGAAAGCATCACTAAGGATATCAGTCAATTTATCCGTTGGCCCAAGTTACCGGGGACACTTGACTCGAGTGGGAATCGAACCCACTCAAGTCAAGTCAAGTCATGTTATTGGACAGACGCTCTACCAGTTGAGCTATGCTGTTGGCTGAGAGTTACAGGTTTCCTGGTGGTTTTAACTTGTTTTTCTAGAAATTAGTCTGCAAAGGAAAGCATCACTAAGGATACCAGTCAATTTATCCGTTGGCCCAAGTTACCGGGGACACTTGACTCGAGTGGGAATCGAACCCACTCAAGTCATGTCAAGTCATGTTATTGGACAGACGCTCTACCAGTTGAGCTATGCTGTTGGCTGAGAGTTACAGGTTTCCTGGTGGTTTTAACTTGTTTTTCTAGAAGTTAGTCTGCAAAGGAAAGCATCACTAAGGATATCAGTCAATTTATCCGTTGGCCCAATTTACCGGGGACACTTGACTCAAGTGGGAATCGAACCCACTCAAGTCAAGTCAAGTCATGTTATTGGACAGACGCTCTACCAGTTGAGCTATGCTGTTGGCTGAGAGTTACAGGTTTCCGGGTGGTTTTAACTTGTTTTTCTAGAAGTTAGTCTGCAAAGGAAAGCATCGCTAAGGATATCAGTCAATTTATCCGTTGCCCCAAGTTACCGGGGACACTTGACTTGAGTGGGAATCGAACCCACTCAAGTCAAGTTATGTTATTGGACAGACGCTCTACCAGTTGAGCTAAGCTGTTGGCTGAGAGTCACAGGTTTCCTGGTGGTTTTAACTTGATCTTCTGGAAGCCAGTCTGAAAAGGAAAGCATCACAGGAAAGGCATCAGTGGGATTTGAACTCATGGCCTCTGGATCATGTATACTGCATCTCAACCCATTGAGCTAATAGATGGGTGACAAGTACAGCCTTCCTGGTGCCTTTCAGTTGATCTTCTGGAAGCCAATCTGCAAAGAAAAGCATCACAGTAAAGACACCAGTGGGATTTGAACTCATGGCCTCTGGATCAAGAATACTGCGTCTCAACCCATTGAGCTAACTGTTGGCCAAGAAATACAGCCTTCCTGGTGCTTTGACGTGAACAACAAACAAGACAAATAACTTTAAAAAAAATGTGTTACTTTTCACATTGGGGTCCAGTGCCCACATACATGTCAATTTGGGGGGTTGACAACAAAATGTTTTAGAACCACAGAATCCAAGGAAACAGCTGTAGGTGAATGGATAGAGTCACTGACTAGTGAGCCGCAGGTAACAGGTTCAAGGCTCAGCCACAGCAGCAAGTCAGGATGTCAAATCAAATAGGTATTATCAGGAGTGAAATGGTTGTGTTTTTTCACCCCAACTGCACAGGACAGCAGTTTTATATCTGTTTAATGTACGTGATATTCAGTGATGTAGACAAACCGCACAGACGTTCACTGTACTTTAGTACATTTTGTAACCATAGGACTCTGAGTAGAGTATAGCCTGACTTAAACAAACAAATAACAACTTAGTATAGTCAGAATTTTTTTTACACAACTTACATTTTGTAAAGCTTGACTCTGACTCAGTATAGTGAGACTTTTGTTTCCTTACATTTTCTGACTTGCTGTTAATCAGAGTGCCATAGCTGAGTGGTCAGTGGGCCTGCCTGGTGAACCAAAGGTCCTAGATGTCCTGGGTACGATTCCAGGTCAGGTCAACAATGTGGCAATCTTAGAGTGATTTGAGGCTGTTAGTTGATAAAGTGCAGAGGACACATTTCACGTATGTGCCTAACAGTATATACTTAGCGAGCAAACTTGACGTTATTGTCACTATGTATTTGGCCCGTTTTTTGACCCCTAACTAGTCCTTCATACTTTTAGCTACAAACTCTGTTCCAACTCTACAACGTTCGGCCTACTTAGGACATACATTTTCTTTTTGGTCCCTAACATTCATCGAGCTCTGGACTTCGTTTTTTCTTTTTTCGTTTCGGTAGTGACACCCTTGTGTCACTACCGAAACGAAAGTTAAATCCGAAAAAATCACTAAGTGTGGAGGCCAAAATCGTCCCCCCAAAAACCTCTTAGGAGTACGTTTCAGGCAATTTAGAGTTGATTGGTAGTACTTTGTAGTGACTTTTTGTTTTGGTCCCTAACATTCATCGAGTTCTGGACTTAGTACATGTTTTTTTTTCACCATTGTGTCACTACCGAAACGAAAATTTGTCACTAGTACCGAAACGAAAGTTAATTCCGAAAAAATCACTAAGTGTGGAGGCCAAAATCGTCCCCCAAAAACCTGTTAGGAGTACGTTTCAGGTAATTTAGAGTTGATTGGTAGTACTTTGCAGTGACTTTTTTTGGTCCCTAACATTCATCGAGCTCTGGACTAGTAAAAAAAAAATTTCACCATTGTGTCACTACCGAAACGAAAGTTTGTCACTACCGAAACAAAAGTTAAATCCGAAAAAATCACTAAGTGTGGAGGCCAAAATCGTCCCCCCAAAAACATCTTAGGAGTACGTTTCAGGCAATTTAGAGTTGATTGGTAGTACTTTGTAGTGACTTTTTGTTTTGGTCCCTAACATTCATCGAGCTCTGGACTTAGTAAAAAAAAAAATCACCATTGTGTCACTACCGAAACGAAAGTTTGTCACTACCGAAACGAAAGTTAAATCCGAAAAAATCACTAAGTGTGGAGGCCAAAATCGTCCCCCCAAAAACCTCAGGAGTACGTTTCAGGCAATTTAGAGTTGATTGGTAGTACTTTGTAGTGACTTTTTTTTTTGGTCCCTAACATTCATCGAGCTCTGGACTAGTAAAACATTTTTTTCACCATTGTGTCACTACCGAAACGAAAGTTTGTCACTACCGAAACAAAAGTTAAATCCGAAAAGATCACTAAGTGTGGAGGCCAAAATCGTCCCCCAAAAAACCTGTTAGGAGTACGTTTCAGGCAATTTAGAGTTGAATGGTAGTACTTTGTAGTGACTTTTTTGGTCCCTAACATTCATCGAGCTCTGGACTTAGTACATTTTTTTTTTCACCATTGTGTCACTACCGAAACGAAAGTTTGTCACTACCGAAACGAAAGTTAAATCCGAAAAAATCACTAAGTGTGGAGGCCAAAATCGTCCCCCCAAAAACCTCAGGAGTACGTTTCAGGCAATTTAGAGTTGATTGGTAGTACTTTGTAGTGACTTTTTTTTTTGGTCCCTAACATTCATCGAGCTCTGGACTAGTAAAACATTTTTTTCACCATTGTGTCACTACCGAAACGAAAGTTTGTCACTACCGAAACAAAAGTTAAATCCGAAAAGATCACTAAGTGTGGAGGCCAAAATCGTCCCCCAAAAAACCTGTTAGGAGTACGTTTCAGGCAATTTAGAGTTGAATGGTAGTACTTTGTAGTGACTTTTTTGGTCCCTAACATTCATCGAGCTCTGGACTTAGTACATTTTTTTTTTCACCATTGTGTCACTACCGAAACGAAAGTTTGTCACTACCGAAACGAAAGTTAAATCCGAAAAAATCACTAAGTGTGGAGGCCAAAATCGTCCCCCCAAAAACCTCTGAGGAGTACGTTTCAGGCAATTTAGAGTTGATTGGTAGTACTTTGTAGTGACTTTTTTGGTCCCTAACATTCATCGAGTGCTGGACTTAGTACATTTTTCTTTCACCATTGTGTCACTACCGAAACGAAAGTTTGTCACTATACCGAAACGAAAGTTAAATCCGAAAAAATCACTAAGTGTGGAGGCCAAAATCGTCCCCCAAAAACCTCTTAGGAGTACGTTTCAGGAAATTTAGAGTTGATTGGTAGTACTTTGTAGTTTTTTTTTTGGTCCCTAACATTCATCGAGCTCTGGACTTAGTAAAAAAATGTTTTCACCATTGTGTCACTGCCGAAATGAAAGTTTGTCACTACCGAAACGAAAGTTAAATCCGAAAAAAATCACTAAGTGTGGAGGCCAAAATCGCCCCCCCAAAAACCTTTTAGGAGTACGTTTCAGGCAATTTAGAGTTGATTGGTAATACTTTGTAGTGACTTTTTTTTTTGGTCCCTAACATTCATCGAGCTCTGGACTTAGTAAAACAAAATTTTGACCATTGTGTCACTACCAAAACGAAAGTTTGTCACTACCGAAACCAAAGTTAAATCCGAAAAAATCACTAAGTGTGGAGGCCAAAATCGTCCCCCCAAAAACCTGTTAGGAGTACGTTTCAGGTAATTTAGAGTTGATTGGTAGTACTTTGTAGTGACTTTTTTTTTTGGTCCCTAACATTCATCGAGCTCTGGACTTAGTACATTTTTTTTTTCACCATTGTGTCACTACCGAAACGAAAGTTTGTCACTACCGAAACGAAAGTTAAATCTGAAAAAATCACTAAGTGTGGAGGCCAAAATCGTCCCCCCAAAAACCTGTTAGGAGTACGTTTCGGGCAATTTAGAGTTGATTGGTAATACTTTGTAGTGACTTTTTTTTTTGGTCCCTAACATTCATCGAGCTCTGGACTTAGTACATTTTTTTTTTCACCATTGTGTCACTACCGAAACGAAAGTTTGTCACTACCGAAACGAAAGTTAAATCCGAAAAAATCACTAAGTGTGGAGGCCAAAATCGTCCCCCCAAAAACCTGTTAGGAGTACGTTTCAAGCAATTTAGAGTTGATTGGTAATACTTTAGTGACTTTTTTTTTTGTCCCTAACATTCATCGAGCTCTGGACTTAGTAAAATGTTTTTTTCACCATTGTGTCACTACCGAAACGAAAGTTTGTCACTACCGAAACGAAAGTTAAATCCGAAAAAATCACTAAGTGTGGAGGCCAAAATCGTCTCCCCAAAAAACTTTTAGGAGTACGTTTCAGGCAATTTAGAGTTGATTGGTAGTACTTTGTAGTGACTTTTTTTTTTGGTCCCTAACATTCATCGAGCTCTGGACTTAGTAAAAAAAATGTTTCACCATTGTGTCACTACCGAAATGAAAGTTTGTCACTACCGAAACGAAAGTTAAATCCGAAAAAATCACTAAGTGTGGAGGCCAAAATCGTCCCCCCAAAAACCTGTTAGGAGTACGTTTCAGGCAATTTAGAGTTGATTGGTAATACTTTGTAGTGACTTTTTTTTGGTCCCTAACATTCATCGAGCTCTGGACTTAGTAAAACAACATTTACACCATCGTGTCACTACCAAAACGAAAGTTTGTCACTACCGAAACGAAAGTTAAATCCGAAAAAATCACTAAGTGTGGAGGCCAAAATCGTCCCCCCAAAAACCTGTTAGGAGTACGTTTCAGGTAATTTAGAGTTGATTGGTAGTACTTTGTAGTGACTTTTTTTTTGGTCCCTAACATTCATCGAGCTCTGGACTTAGTACATTTTTTTTTTCACCATTGTGTCACTACCGAAACGAAAGTTTGTCACTACCGAAACGAAAGTTAAATCCGAAAAAATCACTAAGTGTGGAGGCCAAAATCGTCCCCCCAAAAACCTCTTAGGAGTACGTTTCAGTCAATTTAGAGTTGATTGGTAGTACTTTGTAGTGACTTTTTTTTTTGGTCCCTCACATTCATCAAGCTCTGGACTTAGTAAAAAAAAAAATTCACCATTATGGCACTACCGAAACGAAAGTTTGTCACTACTGAAACGAAAGTTAAATCCGAAACAATCACTAAGTGTGGAGGCCAAAATCGTCCCCCCAAAAACCTGTTAGGAGTACGTTTCAGGCAATTTAGAGTTGATTGGTAGTACTTTGTAGTGACTTTTTTGGTCCCTACCATTCATCGAGCTCTGGACTTAGTAAATCTTTTTTTTTCACCATTGTGTCACTACCGAAACGAAAGTTTGTCACTACCGAAACGAAAGTTAAATATGAAAAAATCAGTAAGTATGGAGGCCAAAATCGTCCCCCCAAAAACCTGTTAGGAGTACGTTTCAGGCAATTTAGAGTTGATTGGTAGTACTTTGTAGTGACTTTTTTGGTCACTACAAAGTGTAAGACCCATCTTTAATAATAACCATTCATTACTTAAAAGTTAATATCTCTGTATGATGGCATGCACTGACCACACCCCCAAACCGGGGGGTCTGGGGGTCCTCCCCCAGGTGAATTTTGGGAGTTTGTCAGTTTGATACCAAATCCAGTAGAAAACCAGAAGAAATGACGATCCAAAAGAGCGTCAGGAGACATGGTAAAAACCAGGAGACTCATGCGGGATCCAGGAGTGTTGGCAGCCCTGGCGTGCGTGCGTGGGTGCGTGCGTGCGTGCGTGCGTACGTGCGTGCGTGGGTGCGTGCATGCGTGCGTTCACACTTCACATAACTGCGTGCTTTCATGTTTTCTGCATGCTTTCATGTTTAACTCAAATCTTTGCTTCTCGGGGGTCCCTGGAACAAAATATTTTGAGATGGGGGGCGTCGGTGGCCAAATACATATCATTTTTGGGGTCCTTGACATGAAAATGTTTTGAGAACCACTGATATAGCAACATACGCTTTTCAGAAAAATGATTTAGAAGACATTTTGTAGAATCGGCTTCAGGTCTTCATGGGTTAAAACCTTGAAAACATTTTTTCCCTTTTTTAATAATGTCATCGTGATACTAGCAACTTAAATTACATTATGTTGGTTCCATTGATCCAAGTCGGAACACAATTGATTGATTCATTATTATTAACATAAAATTAAACAGGCTCTGAAAATCTGACCCCTTAACGGACACGTCCATTTCGTTTCATTTGTACACCCTCAGGATCTTACAGTGTAGTCGTGTACACAGTGCGTGTGTTTCGGGGTGTGAATTGTCTGCAATATTGTCTGGTCCATAGTCGTCTACACAGTTGTGAGTAGTTTAATGAATTGAAACAAAGCAGCTTTATAAAGGGCAGTGACGCAAAAATCCCACATTAATCCAGATTATGGTGGAATCGCTAATCCTTTAAAAATACAGCTTCTTAAAAAACAAACAAATGATATAAACTTTTTTTTTTCTTCCATTCATACAACAATGTAACACACTATGTATTTAATAGTTCAATTCATTGAAAAGCCTCTTCTCAGGGCAGCCCTGGTCAGCAAAGATTTTCCTGTATAACTACAACATCGTGTATGTGTGTGTGCACGGGTGTGCACGGGTGTGTGTGTGTGTGTGTGTGTGTGTGTGTGTGTGTGTGTGTGTGCGTGTGCGTGTGCGCGTGTGTGCGTGCGTGCGTGTGTTCGTACGTATGTGCGTTTGCTCTCACAAAGGGGTGGGGGGTGGGTGGGGGGTTACATAATCTGCTTCACATCTGACACTGAGGATCATTAAATGGAGGATAGAATAGAAAAGCGTGCGGCATAGGCTGACATTTAACCTCATTTCTTTGCTCCCGGGCTAAGGCAGGGCCTTCTGTTGGTCATGAGCCACTGCAGCCATCCGCAGTCTGAATCAGATTAACTGGAAATTCAGAATCTGTTTTATTTGTCACATCACTGTTTTACAGGTGTAAAGCTGCGGGTTGCGTCCTTTATTTGTGCATCTTTCTGTAGTGTTCCATGAGAGGAGATCGAGAGTAGAGTGAGAGTAAAGGGAAGAGATTGAAAAACAGGTTAAGAACAAATGTAAAGGCATACACCGTGGTGTAAAGCAACTAAGTACATTTACTTAAGTACTGTACTTTTTAAGTATACTTTTGAGTATTCCCCATGTTCAGTACTTTTACTTCTACTCCACGACATCTCAGAGGCAAATATTGTACTTTTACTCCACTACAATTATTTGAAAACTTTAGTTACTAGTTACTTTGCAGATATAGATTATTGTCACAAAACATACATTAACCACGTCAGCCCTATATATTTCTGCCATTTGAAAATAGCCGATCTACAAGCTCACAATGCGTTGCATCGCGACGCAATGTGAGCTTGTAGATCTGCTATTTTCAAAATATTTTTATACACTTTGAACTTGTGAAATGGGACATTCTGCACCATGAGTACTTTTACTTTTGTTACTTTAAGTGCATTTTGACACCAATACTTTTGTACTTTTACTCAAGTAAATTTTGAATACCTTACTTTTACTTGTAACAGAGTATTTCTACATTGCAATATTGATACTTTCACTAAAGTAACAAAAAAAGTGCGTATGTGAAAGCAAGTATATACATGATATTTAGAACATTGCATCATATGCAGGCGTGTACATGTTATTTTGAAACATTAGCATCATATGCAGGTGGGGATAAAAAAACGTAGCAGGTACAATATTTCTCAAGGTGATGTTTCAAAGACCAGTTGGTGCAGCAAAACACCTCAGGCAGGCGGATACAGTTCATGCCTTGTCCAACAGTCTGATGGCAGCCGAGTAAACCGCTTCAGAAATGGGGTGTTCAGGTATTTGATAACGTGATAGAGCTTGCCCAGCCGTTGTTGCCGTAATGGTAATTAAATTAAATTACATTTAATTATAGTGCCAAATCACAAGTTGTCTCAAGACACTACAAAGGCCTAGAGTATAAAGCAGAGACCCAACATTGTGCCACCCTGAGCAAGCATTATTGCGACGGTGGCAAGGAAAAACTCCCCCATAACTGAAAAAAACGCTAGGCAGGACTGGACTCCAGGCTGGGTGGCTATCCTGACCGGGATCCCCCAGGGCTCTATACTAGATCTGCTAGTATTTCCCTCTTCACATTTTCGGCTAGACTTTAAATGTATATGTGCTTTAAAACACAACGGTAATGTAACTTTGACAAAAAAAGTTCTTTCCGGTTTTTGTACTTATGAAATGAATGGAAACCAATGGCTGAACAGAACACATGCACAAACTGGAGCAACCCTGCACATATCGGTGTTTTTAGGTATGCATGGCAATGGTCTGTATTTGTGTGTGATGTCAGCCCTGATCACACACACGCCCGGAGAGAGAGAGAGAGAGAGAGAGAGAGAGAGAGAGAGCGAGCGAGAGCGTGCGTATAGGACAAATCTTGCAGCAACAAACCTATAGACTACCACGCCTGGAAGGAATGAGGTCCCAACATCCCCATACTCAAGTCCCCTGTTCTGAGTGTCTGTGTGCCTTAACGTCTGAGTTCTACCTCCATAAACACATGAAGAGGAGCTGCCTCTGCTGCCAAATGCTGAGCAACGGACAGATGACCCTCAGCAGCCAGTCAGAAAATCCCCACCGGCTGCTCTGTACCCAGCCTTAAACAAGGAGAGACAGATGAACCAACATCTCACAGTCATCAACAGTTTACCGAGACTTTAACTCGGCCAGAAGTGAAGACTCATCAGTCGACTCACACAGAAAAGAAACCCCACATCTGTAAACAGTGTGACAAGAGTTTCAACAAGTTATCTCACCTGAAGTCGCACCAGACTGTCCACACTGGAGAAAAACCTTTCCTCTGTAAACAGTGCGGCAGGAGTTTCGGTCGGTCAGGTACTCTGAAGTCACACCTGCGTGTCCACACTGGAGAAAAAACATTCCACTGTAAACAGTGCGGCAAGAGTTTCGGTCGGTCAGGTACTCTGAAGTTACACCTGCGTGTCCACACTGGAGAAAAACCTTTCCTCTGTAAACAGTGCGGCAAGAGTTTCGGTCGGTTAGGTAACGTGCTGAAACTCTTGTCGCACTGTTTACAGATGTGGGGTTTCTTTCCTGTGTGAGTCAACTGGTGAGTCTTCACTTCTGGCTGAGTTAGAGTCTCTGTAAACTGTTGATGACTGTGAGATGTTGGTTCATCTGTCTCTCCTTGTTTAAGGCTGGGTACAGAGCCGCTGGTGGTGATTTTCTGACAGGCTGCTGAGGTCATCTGTCCATTGCTCAGCATTTGGCAGCAGAGGTCATTGTGGCTCCTCTTCATGTGTTTATGGAGGTGAAACTTGGATGTTAAGGCACATGGACACTCAGAACAGGGGACCTGAGTATGGAGAGATTGGGACCTCATTCCTCAGGGTCAGGGCTGACATCACACACAAATACAAACCATTGCCATGCATACCTAAAACACCGATTTGTGCAGGGGCTGCTGCAGTTTCTGCATGTTTTCTGTACGTGGCAGAGCAAATCCTGCCTAGGGCATCAAATTGCTCAGGGACGGCACTGGCCCACATATCTGACCACTTAACAAGTGGTCAGATGGTTGGACCACGAATGCATTCTAGATTTTCAAGTGCATGGGCCCTGATCCAGAAAAGGTTGGGAACCACTGCATGTTAGGTTTACTCTACATTACCGCCAAGCCATTTCCCCAAGCATACCACTAATAGTGTTTGGTTGTCATTGGTTTCCATTCATTTCATCAAAGTATAAACACTGGAAAGTCTAATGCAGCACAGTGCACTTTACGTTGCCTTAATTAATTTTTTTTTTGTCAAAGTTACATTACCGTTGTGTTTTAAAGCACAGATACATTTGAGAAGTCTAGCCGAAAAATGGGAAGAGGGACATACTAGCAGATCTAGTATAGAGCCCTGGGGTATCCTGGTCAAGATAGCCAAGAGTTCTTCCTTGAAACCGTCGCAAGAATGCTTGCTCAGGGTGGGACAATGTTGGCTCTCTGCTTTACACTGTAGGCCTTTGTTTCAAATATTTTTATTGTGAAGCACAGGATAGGATTATATATTCTCCGTTCACATATGCCTACATGGATTGCTTCCTTTTTTTTCAAAAGCAAACAGACATATGCACAAAATAAACAGCTAAAATGAAAAGAATACACTCAAACTTATACAAAAACAAAAGGACCCCCAGCCTCCCTTCCCCCTCCCTAGAAGTGCTGCCCCAAATTACATGCGACACGGGTCATCCACAAGGATTAGCCTAATTCAACCTTTAAGAAGGGAGACTAAAGGCTTCCAAATATTTTCAAAATCTTTCAGTTTGTCTTTAAGTGTAAATCTGATTCTTTCTAAATGTAAAGATTCTGTCATCTCGTTGAATCAGAGTTTAATTGTTACTGTAGGCCTTTTTAGTGTCTTGAGACAACTTGTGTTTTGGCACTATAATTAAATGTAATTTAATTTAATTACCAGACTTTTGAACAAGGCATGAACACCTCCTGCCTGAGGTGGGGTTTTAACCATGTGAAATATGTAGTATTTTACCTTTCCATGCTGCACAAGCTGGTCTTTCAAACATCACCTTGAGAAATATTGTACATGATTTTGGCTTTTAAAAAGAGTTTCAATTAAGATCTACGTATATATTTCCAGTGTTTCACTCTTTCACTGTGTGTAGAAATGGCCTCTGACTGCCAGCAGTCTCCTGTCTGAAGAGCAGTTTCTGTGTACTGTCTGGATGTGTTCACTGATCCAATCGCCACTCCATTTGGACACAACTACTGCAAAACCTGTCTTACACATTACTGGGATCGTGTATGAGACTCACCTAGAGCCTCGTCAGAGAGTCACTGTGTTTAAACGACACAAACTAATTGACCCTGTAAAGCATTGGTTCTCGACGTGGGGTCCGGGGACCCCCAGGGGTCCTTGGGTGGGTACCAGGGGGTCCCCAGCAAAATGTGTTAATAATGTGTCACAATCATTTTAACCACTTTATCCATATTTTATACTTTGTCTATTCAAAAATAGCATATCTACAAGCTCATAGCACAGCACCGAGTGCCGCGCTATGAGCTTGTATATCTGCTATTTTTTTTTAAATCGTGAACATTTGTCCAAATCTTTGAATGTGTGTTTTTTAAAGCGAACATTTGTAACTCGAATCTTTGCTTCTGGGGGTCCCTGGAACAAAATATTTTCAGATGGGGGTCCACAGCCAAATACATATAATTTTGGGGGCCCTTGACATAAAAAAGTTTGAGAACCACTGCTGTAAAGAACCCGAAATACTTTATTTGCATGAAACATGACAGACCTCTGGAGCTGTTCTGCAGTGCCAATGATATAAAAAATGATTGCGAACTGTGCCAGCCAAAAATACATAGTAAAAAAAGTGCTCAGGAGCCGAGATACAGCCTTTTTCAGTAATAAGTTAAACAAGAAGTGAATGGAGCAGCAAATCTTCAAATGATGATATCTTGGGTTCTGAACGTTTTTTTCCAAAAGCGATGCAACGCGCTGTGAGCTTGTAGATCTGCTATTTTCAAACATTTTGCAAGCCAAAAATACACAGTAGAAAAAAAGTGCTCAGGAGCCGAGATACAGCCTTTGTCAGACCACCTCCTCCAGAACATCACATCCATCAACAACACCCCTCCACCCACCAAGGACTGGACCACGGTCACTGTCCATCCGTCTTCATATAGGGAATTGTGAGGACAGCTGTGGCTCAGCTCGAGTCAGCTGGACAAAACACTCAGTAAAGAGATGGAGAAGCTGTGTGATACTGAGCTGAGGAGGATTAAGCCATATTCTTAGACTTAAATAAGAACCTCACAGACAACATGGAGAGATTATCTCAATATGCCTGTGTCTTGGGAAAACAAAACTTCTCGTCGGGAAGATTTTACTATGAGGTTCAGGTTAAAGGGAAGACTGACTGGTCTATAGGAGTGGCCAGAGGGTCCGTCAACAGGCAGTCATTGTCACTGAGCCCCACCAACGGTTACTGGACTATAGTGTTGAAGAATGGAAATGAGTACAGGGCTCATATCTATCTCCCATTGACTGCACCTTCACTTTGGTCCTAATCCTAATTGTAATGGTAAAAACTCCTCTCCTCTGATCATCTGTCCTGTCCATAACACAGATTACACTATCATCAACTTTACATACGTAGAAAGGTTCATTTTAATTTAAGACAATGTGTATAGAGAAGGGTTGAATATGGAAGGGTTGATTTGCATGCTCAATTTTTATTGTTTCATCTAAAATATCTATTTTGTTGAAACACAAGAATGTAAATTTACATGTCTGAAGTACAGCCAAAGACTAATCCTACTACTTTAATTAAAATGCCCACACTGTGGTGTACGTCCCGGGTTGGCCAGCACACGAGCACTACACTTGCCTCCAAACATGCCACAGACTATCGATCAGTGCTTTGGCTAATGCGTAGGCTTCTTTGCCCACCTTCAATGTACTTACATATTGTACAGTTAATATAAAAATACATTATTTTTATTCAGGCACATTTTATCCACCTTTTTTTTTTTGTCCGATAGGCCCACCCCACTGTGCATGTGTGACATAGGCACAGTGTGTGACATAGGCGCAGTGTCCCATAAAAGGGACAAGGACTGACAGATAGAGATCTCCATATATGGCCATATCAGTTGGATAACCGGTGCACCGTAGCTGTGAGGGCCGCTTGATCTCTAGATGTGAGGGCCCGAAACTCTAGTTATAGTAAATACTGTAGTTCTTCATTGTAGCAAGTACTTAGCTTAAAATGTATCCCCTGTCTGTGAGACATTTGAAATCTTGTCTACATTTGTATTTGTATTTTCTTTTTATTGTATGAACTATACGGTTAATATAGGCTAAAATGTCATAGGTCATAGGCTAAAATGCAAAGCGGCCTGTTATAGCGCTAAGACTAAGACTAAGACTAAAGGACTAAAACTTTGATATTTAGTCAACTGACACTAGACTGAGACTAAACAATTCCAGAAGACTAAAATAGGACTAAAACTAAATGGTGTGTTATTCAAAAGACTAAGACTACATCAGAATTTGCTGTCAAATTGCTGTAGAGTGTCTTCCTTGACCTCTACACCAAATCTATTCACTGAAAGTAGCAAAATATGTTTGCCTATTGTGACAGAACAGGGACGCTATAGGGTTCATGTGATCAAAGCTTGGCAAGACTGTATGCATCAGAATAAAAGATGACACAAGTGATGTGATTATGTATGTGGTCGGCAGCAGACTGCCGCCCACATAATCACCACCTGTTCTCTGTACAAACCTCCTTCAGAGGCTGGCCTCTTCCAAGTGGGACCAGAGACGAGATCGTGGCTTTGTGACACTGAGCTGGACATATGACGACGATACACGAAAGAAGATGAGGCACAGGGAGAAAGGGAGTTCGAGAAATTCTGGTAACAAGCATTATCTGAGGAGCTGGGGCACCTATCTCATCTCCACATTCAGAGGGTCCTTCATATCATTTAACCGTGTGATTATTCTGTCACCCTGTTCACTGTGGAACGTTTCTCTCCAGTATGGATACGCTGGTGTCTCTTCAGATTACTTAAGTTATTAAAACTCTTGTCACACTGTTGACAGTGGAAAGGTTTCTCTCCATTGTGGAGACGCAGGTGTTTCCTCAGATTACATAACTGACTGAAACTCTTGTCACAATGTTTACACAAGAAAGGTCTTTCTCCGGTGTGGACACGCAGGTGTATCCTCAGAGTATCTGACTGATTGAAACTCTTGCCACACTGTTTACAGTGGAAGGGTTTTTCTCCAGTGTGGATACGCTGGTGCCTCTTCAGGTGACCTAACTGACTGAAGCTCTTTCCGCACTTTTTACAGTGGAATTTTTCTCCAGTGTGGATACGATGGTGCCTCTTCAGGTCACCTAACTGACTAAAACTCTTTCCACACTGTTTACAGAGGAAAGGTTTTTCTCCAGTGTGGACACGCAGGTGTGACTTCAGAGTACCTAACCGACCAAAACTCTTGCCGCACTGTTTACAGTGGAATGTTTTTTCTCCAGTGTGGACAGTCTGGTGCAACTTCAGGTGAGATAACGTGCTGAAACTCTTGTCACACTGTTTACAGATTTGGAGTTTCTTTCCTGTGTGAGTCAACTGATGAGTCGAGTTAAAGTCTCTGTAAACTGTTGATGACTGTGAGATGCTGGTTCATCTGTCTCTCCTTGTTTAAGGCTGGGTACAGAGCTGCCGGTGGGGATTTTCTGACTGGCCGCTGAGGTCATCTGTCCGTTGCTCAGCATTTGGCAGCAGAGGTCATTGTGGCTCCTCTTCATGTGTTTATGGAGGTAGAACTCAGACGTTAAGGCACATGGACACTCAGAACAGGGGCCCTGAATATGGGGAGGATGGGACCTCATTCCTTCCAGGTGCGGTAGTATAGGTTTGTTGCTGCAAGATTTGTCCTATACGCACGCGCTCTCTCTCTCTCTCTCTTTCTCTCTCTCTCTCTCTGGACGTGTGTCACGGCCTCTCAGAAAATTAACTCGATCCTTCACAGTATTTGAATAAAGTGGAAGTCTGAAGTAATTTCCACATCTTATATAGGCTGCCCAGAGATCAGGGCTGACATCACACACAAATACAGACCATTGCCATGCATACCTATAAACATCGATTTGTGCAGGGGCTGCTGCAGTCTTTGCATGTGTTCTGTACGTGGCATGGGCGGGGGGGTCACAGCAGTGTCGTTTTGGTTTAGCCAAGCTTCTTTGTTCATTCTCTGCTGGTAGCACAGGGAAGCCAGGCTGATGATTCAACACTGGATTGCACAAAGACAAAGGAAATATGGTTGGATCAAACATGCAACAAACAAAGGAGGCAAAGCAGCAATGAAGAGCAGAAATAATCTACAGCAAAGCTACAGGTCGAATTAAAATGAAACACGAGTTTAAGTTTAAAAGGTATACAATTGAGACAAGTAGTGAGACTGCTTAATTTAATCTTGAAAAGTAAAGTAATAAAACATTTGTACGACAGAGCAGGGAAATTAAAACTAGAAAGGAGGTAGAGAAAGTAACATACCATTTTCTTTGGGTCCTTCCTGTTCAGCAGAACTGTCCCTGGTTGGGTTGAGAGAGTTCATCTTCAACTGAATTCTGGAGTCCACAGTCAGATCTGATCAGAATTGATTGATATCCTGGAGGAGTTGTGGATACACTACAACTACAAGCTCTTGTTATACTAGAGAGCCTGGGGGTGGAGCCAGTAACTGCTTTGAATGATTGGACAAAGAGAACAATACAACCAAGTCTCCACCAATCACAACCTAACATACTTCTACACCCCCCTACATGTCTCACCCCCCTTAATGGCTCTGCTTGAATGAATTGCAAATGTAAATGAAAGCAGGACATGAGGAATCGTTAGCAGTGATGACCGTTACAGAAAAAGGTGAAATTAGATGTATATTTTTAGTTTTCATATAAGAGATAGTTTGAGTGAAAGTTCTATTTATGTAATTGTAACTTAATTTGTCACATTACATTCACAAATGTGAACCTTGACAATGAAACATCTAATTTGGTCAACTGTTGCACCTTGACACACCCTGACCTCTCACCATGACACAAGGGTCAATAAGCAGAACATTGCACATCCCATCTTAAGACCAGACTCAGATAAGATACCTATTTCATATTCACTCATATATTCATTAATGAGTGAATACAACATTGTTGAAGTCTGAAGATACTGATTGTCTGTGTACTGTGGATGCAGTTCATAATATATGCATGTATACATACAGGGTCTCATATTCATATATTTTATATCAATCTTATAGGAATTAATACATATTTGAATTACTTTAAGATTACAAATCCATTCATCCACAAATGGATGCTCTTGGTTCTCTTGTAACAGAAAGTCAACAGTTTCTAGAAGGTTGCATGGATGGAGCATGTCTGGGGGAGGAGGGAGGGGTGGAGCACATGTTGGGACATGTAGAAAAATATTTATGGAATAAATAATGTAATTATATATATATATATAAATAATGTAATTATATATATATATATATATATATATATATATATATATATATATATATATATATATATATATATATGGTGTTGAAGCCAGTTGGTACACATTGCTTTATGCCTTCTGACTTCTTGTATATTCCTTGCTGCTTTAGATACCATACCTGTCATCATGAAATGTTTAACTTCAATACACCTAGTTGTTATATTGCATTGTTGTGTTATCACTGTCCTGGCTGAACATCAATATTTCACTTATTGTACTAAGTAAGTGACAAATAAACCCTTCTTGGTTTATTCTTGACCCCCCCCCCTTCTTTTTCTTGTATAGAAAGATGTTTTAACTTTGTAGAATTTTCAAGGTAATAATGATACAATCACAGTAAGTTGATGTCTGGCCACCAGTTAGTGCACTAAACAGAATACCATTTAGTAGTTTAGTTTTCAAATATTCCTTATCTTTATCTTGTTATAACGACCAAAGTCATTAGGTGGTGGTGTGCAATATCATGACTGTAGTTATGTAGACTGTCTTTTGACTTGTTTGTAATAAACATTTAAAGTCAAGATGCAGTTTGCAATGTTTTGGTTCACTGGGTTTCTGGCAATTTAATGTCATCACATGGAAGACATTTGGTGTCATTTTCTAAAGACAGCTAAGTGATCATTCACAAGACAAAAGGAATGTTGCAGTGCAGGTGTGAAGTGGGTGAGGGAGATATTTCTAAAGACCTTGTAATTCTACAGAACACAAGATGTTTGTCAAATAAATGAAGATGCTGTGATGTACAATGAAGACTATGAACAGAATTTAGCAATCCGTTATTCCTTCACCTCACCAGGTTGTATTGTTCTGAAGGAATTTGGAGCAATCTTGTAAAATAGTTCTGAATAGAATTGAGGATGACGGCTGGACGGTGTCGTGTAATCGGGTCCTGGGGGTCCTGGAAGTGTTTATAATACATGTATATATGTACTATGAAGACTAAAAAACGAAATGTACAAGCTCATTCTAATTGATTATATTTGAAGGGAGAGAGACACAGTGGAGCCGGGAGATAGCCACAATGTTCATTGGGTTGTCTGATGTTTCTGCTATTGATGTGTTGATCAGTCAACACTTTAAGTATCCTGGCTTTTGTCCTAGAGCAGGAGTTAATCTTTAGGCGTGAACCAAAACAAGTCACCGGGCCTCTCTCCAGTGTGCCAAGTCTTTTGTCACCTAGCAGGCTGATTGCTTGTTTCTGATTAGAATTATTGAGTGTGTTACGTTTGCTCCCTGTTAATTTTAACCCCAGTCGCCATACATCTGTATAAGAGATGTCCACTTGTGATCACCCAGAATGCAACTGGTGAACAGGCCCATACACACCCAGGATGAAATAAATCTAGATTGACTCAAAATATGTAGAGGGCATAGTATACACATCCAAGGTGCTGATGTATCATCTATGAAGGCAGTGAGTTCATAATCGTTTAGTTTTGACACATTTAATTCATCTTTATCTTGTGGCAATGACCATTCAAAGTAGTAATTTGGTGGTTTGTGATCAACAACATTTATAAAGGTAATGGGTCAAACACTGAGTGGTAAAAATGAGGATATCGCACCGGAGTCAGAGTGTGGTGGTAACATTGCATAAAACATTAATGGTTGTATTAATGGTAATGTTGAATACAACATTACCAACTTGCAAGAAACAAGTGCATATGAGTAACTATGTAATGTCTATGTTTCCTGGAGAAGAAAGTGGTAGACTCAGTCAAAAAATAGGCCTCAGAGCACCTTTTTATTTGTAAGACAATCAGAGGATTCATTATAAATGCTTGGCTCAAACATGACAGAAGCAGCAAACTTTCAGGTTACAAAGAGTTAAATACAGAACAACAAGGGGGTGTTTCTTTTAGTGCAATGTATGTGATGTTTTAATATTCCACCCAAGTAAGACTGTACAGCAATAACAACAGTTATGTAGAGAATCAGACCAGACTAAAAACTAAAAGTGAAGGTAGCTACTCAAGTGAAATAAATGAATGTCAAAATGACCGATTTTTGACAAAACTGACAGAACTCATTTAACTTTGAGCATGAAGCTCTCAGATGGCTCCCCGTCCTTGATTTTCCCTAAATAGTCTATGTATACACATGTGTAACTTTAACATTCCAAAATGTTCCTTTGGAAACAAAATATGACCATGTTAATCCACAAAAGCATGTTATTTGAGGTCAAATTACGCTTGTCAGTTGTTCACACACCCGGTGAGACAGTGACACATCTAATTGTAACCAATGACCACATTTGCATGGATATAGGTCATTTTCTAAAGACAGCTAAGTGATCATTCACAAGACAAAAGGAATGTTGCAGTGCAGGTGTGAAGTGGGTGAGGGAGATATAAGACCTTGTAAATCTACAGAACACAAGATATTTGTCAATAAATGAAGATGCTGTGATGTACAATGAAGACTATGAACAGAATTTAGCAATCAGTTATTCCTTCACCTCACCAGGTTGCATTGTTCTGAAGGAATTTGGAGCAATCTTGTAAAATAGGAAATAGAGTGGCCTATCTATCTTAATGGCTCTGCTTGACTAGCAAGATTGATATGAGAGAAACTCATCCACACAAGGACATGACTAGAGTTGTTTATTGTAAATGAAAGCATCCTTTATAATGTAACGAGTGTCAAACAGTTCACAATCATTTGTCATTGGTTTGTGCATGTATGGCATTTTAGGTTGCTTAACCGAGTAAAATGAATTCAACATTGACCAAATTAAGATTTCTCTCCAGTGTGAATTCTCTGGTGTGTTTTAAGGTTGGACATCACAGAGAAGTGTTGTCCACACTGATCACACCCATAAGGTTTCTCTCCAGTGTGAATTCTCTGGTGTGTTTTAAGGCTGAACATCACAGAGAAGTGTTTTCCACACTGATCACAACCATAAGGTTTCTCTCCAGTGTGAATTCTCTTGTGTTTTTTAAGGTGGGCCATTTGAGAGAAGCGTTGTCCACACTGCTCACAGCTATAGGGTTTCTCTCCAGTGTGAATTCTCTGGTGTGTTTTAAGGTCGGACATTTGAGAGAAGTGTCGTCCACACTGATCACAACCATAAGGTTTCTCTCCAGTGTGAATTCTCTTGTGTGTTTTAAGGTGGGACATTAGAGAGAAGTGTTGTCCACACTGATCACAACCATAAGGTTTCTCTCCAGTGTGAATTCTCTGGTGTGTTTTAAGGCTGAACATCACAGAGAAGTGTTTTCCACACTGATCACAACCATAAGGTTTCTCTCCAGTGTGAATTCTCTTGTGTGTTTTAAGGTGGGACATTAGAGAGAAGTGTTGTCCACACTGATCACAACCATAAGGTTTCTCCCCAGTGTGAATTCTCTGGTGTGTTTTAAGGTGGGCCATTTGAGAGAAGCGTTGTCCACACTGTTCACAGCTATAGGGTTTCTCTCCAGTGTGAATTCTCTGGTGTGTTTTAAGGTGGGACATTAGAGAGAAGTGTTTTCCACACTGACCACAACCATAAGGTTTCTCTCCAGTGTGAATTCTCTGGTGTGTTTTAAGGTTGGACATCACAGAGAAGTGTTGTCCACACTGATCACACCCATAAGGTTTCTCTCCAGTGTGAATTCCCTGGTGTTTTTTAAGGTCGGACATTTGAGAGAAGTGTCGTCCACACTGATCACAACCATAAGGTTTCTCTCCAGTGTGAATTATCTTGTGTGTTTTAAGGCTGGACATCACAGAGAAGTGTTGTCCACACTGATCACACCCATAAGCTTTCTCTCCAGTATGAATTCTCTGGTGTTTTTTAAGGCTGGACATCACAGAGAAGTGTTTTCCACACTGATCACACCCATAAGGTTTCTCTCCAGTGTGAATTCTCTGGTGTGTTTTAAGGTTGGACATCACAGAGAAGTGTTGTCCACACTGATCACACCCATAAGGTTTCTCTCCAGTGTGAATTCTCTGGTGTGTTTTAAGGTCAGACATTTTAGAGAAGTGTTGTCCACACTGATCACAACCATAATGTTTCTCTCCAGTGTGAATTCTCTGGTGTGTTTTAAGGTTGGTCATTTGAGAGAAGTGTTGTCCACACTGTTCACAGCTATAGGGTTTATCTCCAGTGTGAATCCTCTGGTGTGTTATAAGGTGGGCCATTTGAGAGAAGCGTTGTCCACACTGTTCACAGCTATAGGGTTTCTCTCCGGTGTGAATTCTCTGGTGTGTTTTAAGAATGGACATCAGCGAGAAGTGTTTTCCACACTGATCACACCCATAAGGTAGCTCTCCAGTGTGAATTCTCTGGTGTGTTTTAAGGCTGTCCAGTAGAGAGAACTGTTGTCCACACTGATAACATCCATAGGGCTTCTCTCTAGTGTGAATTATCTGATGTATTTTAAGTTTGGACATGCAACTGAAGTGTTGTCCACACTGATCACAGCACTTTAAGTATCCTGGCTTTTGTCCTAGAGCAGGAGTTCATCTTTAGGCGTGAACCAAAACAAGTCACCGGGCCTCTCTCCAGTGTGCCAAGTATTTTGTCACCTAGCAGGCTGATTACAATATGCTATTGTCTTTATGCAAGGCTGATGGCTAAGGTGAATGCATCTGTTATCTCTCTCTCTCTCTCTCTGGTAAAGTAATGCAGATCTAAATTGAATTCATGTATTATTCTTATTTCACAGTACAAGCTTATTTTGTAATAAGTACACAAGAATGAACGTTGGTGAAAAGTGGTTGGGGAAGAAACCAGTTAGTTTCATGTAACTTTTCTTCTTGAATCTAAGGAAAATGTCATGTTCTTTTAAATCCATTTAAAAATATGTAATCCCAGACAAAAAAAATCTGCTTTCATTGAAAACACATTGTTACAATTGACCCCGGTCACTGTGTTACAATTGCCCCCAAAGGGGCAACCATGATTAAATCCCACATTGTAGCTAAAAACACCTATACTAGCATAGGCTGCTGGCGTTTGTTATTTGTGACCAAAACATATAGATTTTTAAAGAAGTTTAAATTAGTGGTCATCTTAACTTTATACAGCAGAAGGAAAATACTACATTTAAAAATGTACGTTTACACCTCAAAATCAGTTTTTGTTGAAAAGAGAGAGAAGAGAAGCTCCAGAAAGTTGGAGTATTTGTGGATTATGATGTAGAGGCTAGAGCTCATATCTATCTCCCATTGGCTGCACCTTCACTTTGGTCCTAATCCTAATTGTAATGGTAAAAACTCCTCTCCTCTGATCATCTGTCCTGTCCATAACACAGATTACACTATCATCAACTTTACATACGTAGAAAGGTTCATTTTAATTCAAGACAATGTGTATAGAGAAGGGTTGAATATGGAAGGGTTGATTTGCATGCTCAATTTTTATTGTTTCATCTAAAATATCTATTTTGTTGAAACACAAGAATGTAAATTTACATGTCTGAAGTACAGCCAAAGACTAATCCTACTACTTTAATTAAAATGCCCACACTGTGGTGTACGTCCCGGGTTGGCCAGCACACGAGCACTACACTTGCCTCCAAACATGCCACAGACTATCGATCAGTGCTTTGGCTAATGCGTAGGCTTCTTTGCCCACCTTCAATGTACTTACATATTGTACAGTTAATATAAAAATACATTATTTTTATTCAGGCACATTTTATCCACCTTTTTTTTTTTGTCCGATAGGCCCACCCCACTGTGCATGTGTGACATAGGCACAGTGTGTGACATAGGCGCAGTGTCCCATAAAAGGGACAAGGACTGACAGATAGAGATCTCCATATATGGCCATATCAGTTGGATAACCGGTGCACCGTAGCTGTGAGGGCCGCTTGATCTCTAGATGTGAGGGCCCGAAACTCTAGTTATAGTAAATACTGTAGTTCTTCATTGTAGCAAGTACTTAGCTTAAAATGTATCCCCTGTCTGTGAGACATTTGAAATCTTGTCTACATTTGTATTTGTATTTTCTTTTTATTGTATGAACTATACGGTTAATATAGGCTAAAATGTCATAGGTCATAGGCTAAAATGCAAAGCGGCCTGTTATAGCGCTAAGACTAAGACTAAGACTAAAGGACTAAAACTTTGATATTTAGTCAACTGACACTAGACTGAGACTAAACAATTCCAGAAGACTAAAATAGGACTAAAACTAAATGGTGTGTTATTCAAAAGACTAAGACTACATCAGAATTTGCTGTCAAATTGCTGTAGAGTGTCTTCCTTGACCTCTACACCAAATCTATTCACTGAAAGTAGCAAAATATGTTTGCCTATTGTGACAGAACAGGGACGCTATAGGGTTCATGTGATCAAAGCTTGGCAAGACTGTATGCATCAGAATAAAAGATGACACAAGTGATGTGATTATGTATGTGGTCGGCAGCAGACTGCCGCCCACATAATCACCACCTGTTCTCTGTACAAACCTCCTTCAGAGGCTGGCCTCTTCCAAGTGGGACCAGAGACGAGATCGTGGCTTTGTGACACTGAGCTGGACATATGACGACGATACACGAAAGAAGATGAGGCACAGGGAGAAAGGGAGTTCGAGAAATTCTGGTAACAAGCATTATCTGAGGAGCTGGGGCACCTATCTCATCTCCACATTCAGAGGGTCCTTCATATCATTTAACCGTGTGATTATTCTGTCACCCTGTTCACTGTGGAACGTTTCTCTCCAGTATGGATACGCTGGTGTCTCTTCAGATTACTTAAGTTATTAAAACTCTTGTCACACTGTTGACAGTGGAAAGGTTTCTCTCCATTGTGGAGACGCAGGTGTTTCCTCAGATTACATAACTGACTGAAACTCTTGTCACAATGTTTACACAAGAAAGGTCTTTCTCCGGTGTGGACACGCAGGTGTATCCTCAGAGTATCTGACTGATTGAAACTCTTGCCACACTGTTTACAGTGGAAGGGTTTTTCTCCAGTGTGGATACGCTGGTGCCTCTTCAGGTGACCTAACTGACTGAAGCTCTTTCCGCACTTTTTACAGTGGAATTTTTCTCCAGTGTGGATACGATGGTGCCTCTTCAGGTCACCTAACTGACTAAAACTCTTTCCACACTGTTTACAGAGGAAAGGTTTTTCTCCAGTGTGGACACGCAGGTGTGACTTCAGAGTACCTAACCGACCAAAACTCTTGCCGCACTGTTTACAGTGGAATGTTTTTTCTCCAGTGTGGACAGTCTGGTGCAACTTCAGGTGAGATAACGTGCTGAAACTCTTGTCACACTGTTTACAGATTTGGAGTTTCTTTCCTGTGTGAGTCAACTGATGAGTCGAGTTAAAGTCTCTGTAAACTGTTGATGACTGTGAGATGCTGGTTCATCTGTCTCTCCTTGTTTAAGGCTGGGTACAGAGCTGCCGGTGGGGATTTTCTGACTGGCCGCTGAGGTCATCTGTCCGTTGCTCAGCATTTGGCAGCAGAGGTCATTGTGGCTCCTCTTCATGTGTTTATGGAGGTAGAACTCAGACGTTAAGGCACATGGACACTCAGAACAGGGGCCCTGAATATGGGGAGGATGGGACCTCATTCCTTCCAGGTGCGGTAGTATAGGTTTGTTGCTGCAAGATTTGTCCTATACGCACGCGCTCTCTCTCTCTCTCTCTTTCTCTCTCTCTCTCTCTCTCTGGACGTGTGTCACGGCCTCTCAGAAAATTAACTCGATCCTTCACAGTATTTGAATAAAGTGGAAGTCTGAAGTAATTTCCACATCTTATATAGGCTGCCCAGAGATCAGGGCTGACATCACACACAAATACAGACCATTGCCATGCATACCTAAAAACATCGATTTGTGCAGGGGCTGCTGCAGTCTTTGCATGTGTTCTGTACGTGGCATGGGCGGGGGGGTCACAGCAGTGTCGTTTTGGTTTAGCCAAGCTTCTTTGTTCATTCTCTGCTGGTAGCACAGGGAAGCCAGGCTGATGATTCAACACTGGATTGCACAAAGACAAAGGAAATATGGTTGGATCAAACATGCAACAAACAAAGGAGGCAAAGCAGCAATGAAGAGCAGAAATAATCTACAGCAAAGCTACAGGTCGAATTAAAATGAAACACGAGTTTAAGTTTAAAAGGTATACAATTGAGACAAGTAGTGAGACTGCTTAATTTAATCTTGAAAAGTAAAGTAATAAAACATTTGTACGACAGAGCAGGGAAATTAAAACTAGAAAGGAGGTAGAGAAAGTAACATACCATTTTCTTTGGGTCCTTCCTGTTCAGCAGAACTGTCCCTGGTTGGGTTGAGAGAGTTCATCTTCAACTGAATTCTGGAGTCCACAGTCAGATCTGATCAGAATTGATTGATATCCTGGAGGAGTTGTGGATACACTACAACTACAAGCTCTTGTTATACTAGAGAGCCTGGGGGTGGAGCCAGTAACTGCTTTGAATGATTGGACAAAGAGAACAATACAACCAAGTCTCCACCAATCACAACCTAACATACTTCTACACCCCCCTACATGTCTCACCCCCCTTAATGGCTCTGCTTGAATGAATTGCAAATGTAAATGAAAGCAGGACATGAGGAATCGTTAGCAGTGATGACCGTTACAGAAAAAGGTGAAATTAGATGTATATTTTTAGTTTTCATATAAGAGATAGTTTGAGTGAAAGTTCTATTTATGTAATTGTAACTTAATTTGTCACATTACATTCACAAATGTGAACCTTGACAATGAAACATCTAATTTGGTCAACTGTTGCACCTTGACACACCCTGACCTCTCACCATGACACAAGGGTCAATAAGCAGAACATTGCACATCCCATCTTAAGACCAGACTCAGATAAGATACCTATTTCATATTCACTCATATATTCATTAATGAGTGAATACAACATTGTTGAAGTCTGAAGATACTGATTGTCTGTGTACTGTGGATGCAGTTCATAATATATGCATGTATACATACAGGGTCTCATATTCATATATTTTATATCAATCTTATAGGAATTAATACATATTTGAATTACTTTAAGATTACAAATCCATTCATCCACAAATGGATGCTCTTGGTTCTCTTGTAACAGAAAGTCAACAGTTTCTAGAAGGTTGCATGGATGGAGCATGTCTGGGGGAGGAGGGAGGGGTGGAGCACATGTTGGGACATGTAGAAAAATATTTATGGAATAAATAATGTAATTATATATATATATATAAATAATGTAATTATATATATATATATATATATATATATATATATATATATATATATATATATATATATATATATATATATATATATATATATATATATATATATATATATGGTGTTGAAGCCAGTTGGTACACATTGCTTTATGCCTTCTGACTTCTTGTATATTCCTTGCTGCTTTAGATACCATACCTGTCATCATGAAATGTTTAACTTCAATACACCTAGTTGTTATATTGCATTGTTGTGTTATCACTGTCCTGGCTGAACATCAATATTTCACTTATTGTACTAAGTAAGTGACAAATAAACCCTTCTTGGTTTATTCTTGACCCCCCCCCCCTTCTTTTTCTTGTATAGAAAGATGTTTTAACTTTGTAGAATTTTCAAGGTAATAATGATACAATCACAGTAAGTTGATGTCTGGCCACCAGTTAGTGCACTAAACAGAATACCATTTAGTAGTTTAGTTTTCAAATATTCCTTATCTTTATCTTGTTATAACGACCAAAGTCATTAGGTGGTGGTGTGCAATATCATGACTGTAGTTATGTAGACTGTCTTTTGACTTGTTTGTAATAAACATTTAAAGTCAAGATGCAGTTTGCAATGTTTTGGTTCACTGGGTTTCTGGCAATTTAATGTCATCACATGGAAGACATTTGGTGTCATTTTCTAAAGACAGCTAAGTGATCATTCACAAGACAAAAGGAATGTTGCAGTGCAGGTGTGAAGTGGGTGAGGGAGATATTTCTAAAGACCTTGTAATTCTACAGAACACAAGATGTTTGTCAAATAAATGAAGATGCTGTGATGTACAATGAAGACTATGAACAGAATTTAGCAATCCGTTATTCCTTCACCTCACCAGGTTGTATTGTTCTGAAGGAATTTGGAGCAATCTTGTAAAATAGTTCTGAATAGAATTGAGGATGACGGCTGGACGGTGTCGTGTAATCGGGTCCTGGGGGTCCTGGAAGTGTTTATAATACATGTATATATGTACTATGAAGACTAAAAAACGAAATGTACAAGCTCATTCTAATTGATTATATTTGAAGGGAGAGAGACACAGTGGAGCCGGGAGATAGCCACAATGTTCATTGGGTTGTCTGATGTTTCTGCTATTGATGTGTTGATCAGTCAACACTTTAAGTATCCTGGCTTTTGTCCTAGAGCAGGAGTTAATCTTTAGGCGTGAACCAAAACAAGTCACCGGGCCTCTCTCCAGTGTGCCAAGTCTTTTGTCACCTAGCAGGCTGATTGCTTGTTTCTGATTAGAATTATTGAGTGTGTTACGTTTGCTCCCTGTTAATTTTAACCCCAGTCGCCATACATCTGTATAAGAGATGTCCACTTGTGATCACCCAGAATGCAACTGGTGAACAGGCCCATACACACCCAGGATGAAATAAATCTAGATTGACTCAAAATATGTAGAGGGCATAGTATACACATCCAAGGTGCTGATGTATCATCTATGAAGGCAGTGAGTTCATAATCGTTTAGTTTTGACACATTTAATTCATCTTTATCTTGTGGCAATGACCATTCAAAGTAGTAATTTGGTGGTTTGTGATCAACAACATTTATAAAGGTAATGGGTCAAACACTGAGTGGTAAAAATGAGGATATCGCACCGGAGTCAGAGTGTGGTGGTAACATTGCATAAAACATTAATGGTTGTATTAATGGTAATGTTGAATACAACATTACCAACTTGCAAGAAACAAGTGCATATGAGTAACTATGTAATGTCTATGTTTCCTGGAGAAGAAAGTGGTAGACTCAGTCAAAAAATAGGCCTCAGAGCACCTTTTTATTTGTAAGACAATCAGAGGATTCATTATAAATGCTTGGCTCAAACATGACAGAAGCAGCAAACTTTCAGGTTACAAAGAGTTAAATACAGAACAACAAGGGGGTGTTTCTTTTAGTGCAATGTATGTGATGTTTTAATATTCCACCCAAGTAAGACTGTACAGCAATAACAACAGTTATGTAGAGAATCAGACCAGACTAAAAACTAAAAGTGAAGGTAGCTACTCAAGTGAAATAAATGAATGTCAAAATGACCGATTTTTGACAAAACTGACAGAACTCATTTAACTTTGAGCATGAAGCTCTCAGATGGCTCCCCGTCCTTGATTTTCCCTAAATAGTCTATGTATACACATGTGTAACTTTAACATTCCAAAATGTTCCTTTGGAAACAAAATATGACCATGTTAATCCACAAAAGCATGTTATTTGAGGTCAAATTACGCTTGTCAGTTGTTCACACACCCGGTGAGACAGTGACACATCTAATTGTAACCAATGACCACATTTGCATGGATATAGGTCATTTTCTAAAGACAGCTAAGTGATCATTCACAAGACAAAAGGAATGTTGCAGTGCAGGTGTGAAGTGGGTGAGGGAGATATAAGACCTTGTAAATCTACAGAACACAAGATATTTGTCAATAAATGAAGATGCTGTGATGTACAATGAAGACTATGAACAGAATTTAGCAATCAGTTATTCCTTCACCTCACCAGGTTGCATTGTTCTGAAGGAATTTGGAGCAATCTTGTAAAATAGGAAATAGAGTGGCCTATCTATCTTAATGGCTCTGCTTGACTAGCAAGATTGATATGAGAGAAACTCATCCACACAAGGACATGACTAGAGTTGTTTATTGTAAATGAAAGCATCCTTTATAATGTAACGAGTGTCAAACAGTTCACAATCATTTGTCATTGGTTTGTGCATGTATGGCATTTTAGGTTGCTTAACCGAGTAAAATGAATTCAACATTGACCAAATTAAGATTTCTCTCCAGTGTGAATTCTCTGGTGTGTTTTAAGGTTGGACATCACAGAGAAGTGTTGTCCACACTGATCACACCCATAAGGTTTCTCTCCAGTGTGAATTCTCTGGTGTGTTTTAAGGCTGAACATCACAGAGAAGTGTTTTCCACACTGATCACAACCATAAGGTTTCTCTCCAGTGTGAATTCTCTTGTGTTTTTTAAGGTGGGCCATTTGAGAGAAGCGTTGTCCACACTGCTCACAGCTATAGGGTTTCTCTCCAGTGTGAATTCTCTGGTGTGTTTTAAGGTCGGACATTTGAGAGAAGTGTCGTCCACACTGATCACAACCATAAGGTTTCTCTCCAGTGTGAATTCTCTTGTGTGTTTTAAGGTGGGACATTAGAGAGAAGTGTTGTCCACACTGATCACAACCATAAGGTTTCTCTCCAGTGTGAATTCTCTGGTGTGTTTTAAGGCTGAACATCACAGAGAAGTGTTTTCCACACTGATCACAACCATAAGGTTTCTCTCCAGTGTGAATTCTCTTGTGTGTTTTAAGGTGGGACATTAGAGAGAAGTGTTGTCCACACTGATCACAACCATAAGGTTTCTCCCCAGTGTGAATTCTCTGGTGTGTTTTAAGGTGGGCCATTTGAGAGAAGCGTTGTCCACACTGTTCACAGCTATAGGGTTTCTCTCCAGTGTGAATTCTCTGGTGTGTTTTAAGGTGGGACATTAGAGAGAAGTGTTTTCCACACTGACCACAACCATAAGGTTTCTCTCCAGTGTGAATTCTCTGGTGTGTTTTAAGGTTGGACATCACAGAGAAGTGTTGTCCACACTGATCACACCCATAAGGTTTCTCTCCAGTGTGAATTCCCTGGTGTTTTTTAAGGTCGGACATTTGAGAGAAGTGTCGTCCACACTGATCACAACCATAAGGTTTCTCTCCAGTGTGAATTATCTTGTGTGTTTTAAGGCTGGACATCACAGAGAAGTGTTGTCCACACTGATCACACCCATAAGCTTTCTCTCCAGTATGAATTCTCTGGTGTTTTTTAAGGCTGGACATCACAGAGAAGTGTTTTCCACACTGATCACACCCATAAGGTTTCTCTCCAGTGTGAATTCTCTGGTGTGTTTTAAGGTTGGACATCACAGAGAAGTGTTGTCCACACTGATCACACCCATAAGGTTTCTCTCCAGTGTGAATTCTCTGGTGTGTTTTAAGGTCAGACATTTTAGAGAAGTGTTGTCCACACTGATCACAACCATAATGTTTCTCTCCAGTGTGAATTCTCTGGTGTGTTTTAAGGTTGGTCATTTGAGAGAAGTGTTGTCCACACTGTTCACAGCTATAGGGTTTATCTCCAGTGTGAATCCTCTGGTGTGTTATAAGGTGGGCCATTTGAGAGAAGCGTTGTCCACACTGTTCACAGCTATAGGGTTTCTCTCCGGTGTGAATTCTCTGGTGTGTTTTAAGAATGGACATCAGCGAGAAGTGTTTTCCACACTGATCACACCCATAAGGTAGCTCTCCAGTGTGAATTCTCTGGTGTGTTTTAAGGCTGTCCAGTAGAGAGAACTGTTGTCCACACTGATAACATCCATAGGGCTTCTCTCTAGTGTGAATTATCTGATGTATTTTAAGTTTGGACATGCAACTGAAGTGTTGTCCACACTGATCACAGCACTTTAAGTATCCTGGCTTTTGTCCTAGAGCAGGAGTTCATCTTTAGGCGTGAACCAAAACAAGTCACCGGGCCTCTCTCCAGTGTGCCAAGTATTTTGTCACCTAGCAGGCTGATTACAATATGCTATTGTCTTTATGCAAGGCTGATGGCTAAGGTGAATGCATCTGTTATCTCTCTCTCTCTCTCTCTGGTAAAGTAATGCAGATCTAAATTGAATTCATGTATTATTCTTATTTCACAGTACAAGCTTATTTTGTAATAAGTACACAAGAATGAACGTTGGTGAAAAGTGGTTGGGGAAGAAACCAGTTAGTTTCATGTAACTTTTCTTCTTGAATCTAAGGAAAATGTCATGTTCTTTTAAATCCATTTAAAAATATGTAATCCCAGACAAAAAAAATCTGCTTTCATTGAAAACACATTGTTACAATTGACCCCGGTCACTGTGTTACAATTGCCCCCAAAGGGGCAACCATGATTAAATCCCACATTGTAGCTAAAAACACCTATACTAGCATAGGCTGCTGGCGTTTGTTATTTGTGACCAAAACATATAGATTTTTAAAGAAGTTTAAATTAGTGGTCATCTTAACTTTATACAGCAGAAGGAAAATACTACATTTAAAAATGTACGTTTACACCTCAAAATCAGTTTTTGTTGAAAACTTCTGCTGAGATGAAATGATCGTTCTACCCTTCCATAGGCAGAGAGAGGACCCTACTGAACATGTGCAGAAGAAGACTACCCCTCTCAAACTCAAACTCATTTGTAACTCAAATCTTTGCTTCTGGGGGTCCCTGGAACAAAATGTTTTGAGATGGGGGTCTGTAGCCAAATACATATACATTTTGGGGTCCTTGACATGAAAAAGTTTGAAAACCACTGACATAACACAAGTAAAAAAAAAACACAGTTTTAGAGTTGTTTTAGGATTTAGAAGACATTTTGTAGAATCGGCCTCAGGTCTTATGGTGTGTGATAACCAGTGTTGGACAGCAACATTGTACATTTACTTTACTGAAAGTTCTTATGTCATCTGTTTGAAGTGTTCACAGAATAATTCATATGCTCTCACTTACGTTTCACCATTGGTTTCCAGCAGGTGAGATACAAGTAGTCTTACAAGTTGCTTTCTCTGATTGTTGGTGATGGAGCGCTTTTCTTCCAAACTCTGTAATATTTCTTTCCCCTTAGCAGTGCCTTGAAGAATAGGACGAATTGCCTATAAAACATAGAATGAATCACAATGAAAAACTGTTTACAGATTTGGAGTTTCTTTCCTGTGTGAGTCAACTGATGAGTCTTCACTTCTGGCCGAGTTAAAGTCTCTTCAGATTACTTAAGTTATTAAAACTCTTGTCACACTGTTGACAGTGGAAAGGTTTCTCTCCATTGTGGAGACGCAGGTGTTTCCTCAGATTACATAACTGACTGAAACTCTTGTCACAATGTTTACACAAGAAAGGTCTTTCTCCGGTGTGGACACGCAGGTGTATCCTCAGAGTATCTGACTGATTGAAACTCTTGCCACACTGTTTACAGTGGAAGGGTTTTTCTCCAGTGTGGATACGCTGGTGCCTCTTCAGGTGACCTAACTGACTGAAGCTCTTTCCGCACTTTTTACAGTGGAATTTTTCTCCAGTGTGGATACGATGGTGCCTCTTCAGGTCACCTAACTGACTAAAACTCTTTCCACACTGTTTACAGAGGAAAGGTTTTTCTCCAGTGTGGACACGCAGGTGTGACTTCAGAGTACCTAACCGACCAAAACTCTTGCCGCACTGTTTACAGTGGAATGTTTTTTCTCCAGTGTGGACAGTCTGGTGCAACTTCAGGTGAGATAACGTGCTGAAACTCTTGTCACACTGTTTACAGATTTGGAGTTTCTTTCCTGTGTGAGTCAACTGATGAGTCGAGTTAAAGTCTCTGTAAACTGTTGATGACTGTGAGATGCTGGTTCATCTGTCTCTCCTTGTTTAAGGCTGGGTACAGAGCTGCCGGTGGGGATTTTCTGACTGGCCGCTGAGGTCATCTGTCCGTTGCTCAGCATTTGGCAGCAGAGGTCATTGTGGCTCCTCTTCATGTGTTTATGGAGGTAGAACTCAGACGTTAAGGCACATGGACACTCAGAACAGGGGCCCTGAATATGGGGAGGATGGGACCTCATTCCTTCCAGGTGCGGTAGTATAGGTTTGTTGCTGCAAGATTTGTCCTATACGCACGCGCTCTCTCTCTCTTTCTCTCTCTCTCTCTCTGGACGTGTGTCACGGCCTCTCAGAAAATTAACTCGATCCTTCACAGTATTTGAATAAAGTGGAAGTCTGAAGTAATTTCCACATCTTATATAGGCTGCCCAGAGATCAGGGCTGACATCACACACAAATACAGACCATTGCCATGCATACCTAAAAACATCGATTTGTGCAGGGGCTGCTGCAGTCTTTGCATGTGTTCTGTACGTGGCATGGGCGGGGGGGTCACAGCAGTGTCGTTTTGGTTTAGCCAAGCTTCTTTGTTCATTCTCTGCTGGTAGCACAGGGAAGCCAGGCTGATGATTCAACACTGGATTGCACAAAGACAAAGGAAATATGGTTGGATCAAACATGCAACAAACAAAGGAGGCAAAGCAGCAATGAAGAGCAGAAATAATCTACAGCAAAGCTACAGGTCGAATTAAAATGAAACACGAGTTTAAGTTTAAAAGGTATACAATTGAGACAAGTAGTGAGACTGCTTAATTTAATCTTGAAAAGTAAAGTAATAAAACATTTGTACGACAGAGCAGGGAAATTAAAACTAGAAAGGAGGTAGAGAAAGTAACATACCATTTTCTTTGGGTCCTTCCTGTTCAGCAGAACTGTCCCTGGTTGGGTTGAGAGAGTTCATCTTCAACTGAATTCTGGAGTCCACAGTCAGATCTGATCAGAATTGATTGATATCCTGGAGGAGTTGTGGATACACTACAACTACAAGCTCTTGTTATACTAGAGAGCCTGGGGGTGGAGCCAGTAACTGCTTTGAATGATTGGACAAAGAGAACAATACAACCAAGTCTCCACCAATCACAACCTAACATACTTCTACACCCCCCTACATGTCTCACCCCCCTTAATGGCTCTGCTTGAATGAATTGCAAATGTAAATGAAAGCAGGACATGAGGAATCGTTAGCAGTGATGACCGTTACAGAAAAAGGTGAAATTAGATGTATATTTTTAGTTTTCATATAAGAGATAGTTTGAGTGAAAGTTCTATTTATGTAATTGTAACTTAATTTGTCACATTACATTCACAAATGTGAACCTTGACAATGAAACATCTAATTTGGTCAACTGTTGCACCTTGACACACCCTGACCTCTCACCATGACACAAGGGTCAATAAGCAGAACATTGCACATCCCATCTTAAGACCAGACTCAGATAAGATACCTATTTCATATTCACTCATATATTCATTAATGAGTGAATACAACATTGTTGAAGTCTGAAGATACTGATTGTCTGTGTACTGTGGATGCAGTTCATAATATATGCATGTATACATACAGGGTCTCATATTCATATATTTTATATCAATCTTATAGGAATTAATACATATTTGAATTACTTTAAGATTACAAATCCATTCATCCACAAATGGATGCTCTTGGTTCTCTTGTAACAGAAAGTCAACAGTTTCTAGAAGGTTGCATGGATGGAGCATGTCTGGGGGAGGAGGGAGGGGTGGAGCACATGTTGGGACATGTAGAAAAATATTTATGGAATAAATAATGTAATTATATATATATATATAAATAATGTAATTATATATATATATATATATATATATATATATATATATATATATATATATATATATATATATATGGTGTTGAAGCCAGTTGGTACACATTGCTTTATGCCTTCTGACTTCTTGTATATTCCTTGCTGCTTTAGATACCATACCTGTCATCATGAAATGTTTAACTTCAATACACCTAGTTGTTATATTGCATTGTTGTGTTATCACTGTCCTGGCTGAACATCAATATTTCACTTATTGTACTAAGTAAGTGACAAATAAACCCTTCTTGGTTTATTCTTGACCCCCCCCCCCTTCTTTTTCTTGTATAGAAAGATGTTTTAACTTTGTAGAATTTTCAAGGTAATAATGATACAATCACAGTAAGTTGATGTCTGGCCACCAGTTAGTGCACTAAACAGAATACCATTTAGTAGTTTAGTTTTCAAATATTCCTTATCTTTATCTTGTTATAACGACCAAAGTCATTAGGTGGTGGTGTGCAATATCATGACTGTAGTTATGTAGACTGTCTTTTGACTTGTTTGTAATAAACATTTAAAGTCAAGATGCAGTTTGCAATGTTTTGGTTCACTGGGTTTCTGGCAATTTAATGTCATCACATGGAAGACATTTGGTGTCATTTTCTAAAGACAGCTAAGTGATCATTCACAAGACAAAAGGAATGTTGCAGTGCAGGTGTGAAGTGGGTGAGGGAGATATTTCTAAAGACCTTGTAATTCTACAGAACACAAGATGTTTGTCAAATAAATGAAGATGCTGTGATGTACAATGAAGACTATGAACAGAATTTAGCAATCCGTTATTCCTTCACCTCACCAGGTTGTATTGTTCTGAAGGAATTTGGAGCAATCTTGTAAAATAGTTCTGAATAGAATTGAGGATGACGGCTGGACGGTGTCGTGTAATCGGGTCCTGGGGGTCCTGGAAGTGTTTATAATACATGTATATATGTACTATGAAGACTAAAAAACGAAATGTACAAGCTCATTCTAATTGATTATATTTGAAGGGAGAGAGACACAGTGGAGCCGGGAGATAGCCACAATGTTCATTGGGTTGTCTGATGTTTCTGCTATTGATGTGTTGATCAGTCAACACTTTAAGTATCCTGGCTTTTGTCCTAGAGCAGGAGTTAATCTTTAGGCGTGAACCAAAACAAGTCACCGGGCCTCTCTCCAGTGTGCCAAGTCTTTTGTCACCTAGCAGGCTGATTGCTTGTTTCTGATTAGAATTATTGAGTGTGTTACGTTTGCTCCCTGTTAATTTTAACCCCAGTCGCCATACATCTGTATAAGAGATGTCCACTTGTGATCACCCAGAATGCAACTGGTGAACAGGCCCATACACACCCAGGATGAAATAAATCTAGATTGACTCAAAATATGTAGAGGGCATAGTATACACATCCAAGGTGCTGATGTATCATCTATGAAGGCAGTGAGTTCATAATCGTTTAGTTTTGACACATTTAATTCATCTTTATCTTGTGGCAATGACCATTCAAAGTAGTAATTTGGTGGTTTGTGATCAACAACATTTATAAAGGTAATGGGTCAAACACTGAGTGGTAAAAATGAGGATATCGCACCGGAGTCAGAGTGTGGTGGTAACATTGCATAAAACATGAATGGTTGTATTAATGGTAATGTTGAATACAACATTACCAACTTGCAAGAAACAAGTGCATATGAGTAACTATGTAATGTCTATGTTTCCTGGAGAAGAAAGTGGTAGACTCAGTCAAAAAATAGGCCTCAGAGCACCTTTTTATTTGTAAGACAATCAGAGGATTCATTATAAATGCTTGGCTCAAACATGACAGAAGCAGCAAACTTTCAGGTTACAAAGAGTTAAATACAGAACAACAAGGGGGTGTTTCTTTTAGTGCAATGTATGTGATGTTTTAATATTCCACCCAAGTAAGACTGTACAGCAATAACAACAGTTATGTAGAGAATCAGACCAGACTAAAAACTAAAAGTGAAGGTAGCTACTCAAGTGAAATAAATGAATGTCAAAATGACCGATTTTTGACAAAACTGACAGAACTCATTTAACTTTGAGCATGAAGCTCTCAGATGGCTCCCCGTCCTTGATTTTCCCTAAATAGTCTATGTATACACATGTGTAACTTTAACATTCCAAAATGTTCCTTTGGAAACAAAATATGACCATGTTAATCCACAAAAGCATGTTATTTGAGGTCAAATTACGCTTGTCAGTTGTTCACACACCCGGTGAGACAGTGACACATCTAATTGTAACCAATGACCACATTTGCATGGATATAGGTCATTTTCTAAAGACAGCTAAGTGATCTTTCACAAGACAAAAGGAATGTTGCAGTGCAGGTGTGAAGTGGGTGAGGGAGATATAAGACCTTGTAAATCTACAGAACACAAGATATTTGTCAATAAATGAAGATGCTGTGATGTACAATGAAGACTGAACAGAATTTAGCAATCAGTTATTCCTTCACCTCACCAGGTTGCATTGTTCTGAAGGAATTTGGAGCAATCTTGTAAAATAGGAAATAGAGTGGCCTATCTATCTTAATGGCTCTGCTTGACTAGCAAGATTGATATGAGAGAAACTCATCCACACAAGGACATGACTAGAGTTGTTTATTGTAAATGAAAGCATCCTTTATAATGTAACGAGTGTCAAACAGTTCACAATCATTTGTCATTGGTTTGTGCATGTATGGCATTTTAGGTTGCTTAACTGAGTAAAATGAATTCAACATTGACCAAATTAAGATTTCTCTCCAGTGTGAATTCTCTGGTGTGTTTTAAGGTTGGACATCACAGAGAAGTGTTGTCCACACTGATCACACCCATAAGGTTTCTCTCCAGTGTAAATTCTCTGGTGTGTTTTAAGGCTGAACATCACAGAGAAGTGTTTTCCACACTGATCACAACCATAAGGTTTCTCTCCAGTGTGAATTCTCTTGTGTTTTTTAAGGTGGGCCATTTGAGAGAAGCGTTGTCCACACTGCTCACAGCTATAGGGTTTCTCTCCAGTGTGAATTCTCTGGTGTGTTTTAAGGTCGGACATTTGAGAGAAGTGTCGTCCACACTGATCACAACCATAAGGTTTCTCTCCAGTGTGAATTCTCTTGTGTGTTTTAAGGTGGGACATTAGAGAGAAGTGTTGTCCACACTGATCACAACCATAAGGTTTCTCTCCAGTGTGAATTCTCTGGTGTGTTTTAAGGCTGAACATCACAGAGAAGTGTTTTCCACACTGATCACAACCATAAGGTTTCTCTCCAGTGTGAATTCTCTTGTGTGTTTTAAGGTGGGACATTAGAGAGAAGTGTTGTCCACACTGATCACAACCATAAGGTTTCTCCCCAGTGTGAATTCTCTGGTGTGTTTTAAGGTGGGCCATTTGAGAGAAGCGTTGTCCACACTGTTCACAGCTATAGGGTTTCTCTCCAGTGTGAATTCTCTGGTGTGTTTTAAGGTGGGACATTAGAGAGAAGTGTTTTCCACACTGACCACAACCATAAGGTTTCTCTCCAGTGTGAATTCTCTGGTGTGTTTTAAGGTTGGACATCACAGAGAAGTGTTGTCCACACTGATCACACCCATAAGGTTTCTCTCCAGTGTGAATTCCCTGGTGTTTTTTAAGGTCGGACATTTGAGAGAAGTGTCGTCCACACTGATCACAACCATAAGGTTTCTCTCCAGTGTGAATTATCTTGTGTGTTTTAAGGCTGGACATCACAGAGAAGTGTTGTCCACACTGATCACACCCATAAGCTTTCTCTCCAGTATGAATTCTCTGGTGTTTTTTAAGGCTGGACATCACAGAGAAGTGTTTTCCACACTGATCACACCCATAAGGTTTCTCTCCAGTGTGAATTCTCTGGTGTGTTTTAAGGTTGGACATCACAGAGAAGTGTTGTCCACACTGATCACACCCATAAGGTTTCTCTCCAGTGTGAATTCTCTGGTGTGTTTTAAGGTCAGACATTTTAGAGAAGTGTTGTCCACACTGATCACAACCATAATGTTTCTCTCCAGTGTGAATTCTCTGGTGTGTTTTAAGGTTGGTCATTTGAGAGAAGTGTTGTCCACACTGTTCACAGCTATAGGGTTTATCTCCAGTGTGAATCCTCTGGTGTGTTATAAGGTGGGCCATTTGAGAGAAGCGTTGTCCACACTGTTCACAGCTATAGGGTTTCTCTCCGGTGTGAATTCTCTGGTGTGTTTTAAGAATGGACATCAGCGAGAAGTGTTTTCCACACTGATCACACCCATAAGGTAGCTCTCCAGTGTGAATTCTCTGGTGTGTTTTAAGGCTGTCCAGTAGAGAGAACTGTTGTCCACACTGATAACATCCATAGGGCTTCTCTCTAGTGTGAATTCTCTGATGTATTTTAAGTTTGGACATGCAACTGAAGTGTTGTCCACACTGATCACAGCACTTTAAGTATCCTGGCTTTTGTCCTAGAGCAGGAGTTCATCTTTAGGCGTGAACCAAAACAAGTCACCGGGCCTCTCTCCAGTGTGCCAAGTATTTTGTCACCTAGCAGGCTGATTACAATATGCTATTGTCTTTATGCAAGGCTGATGGCTAAGGTGAATGCATCTGTTATCTCTCTCTCTCTCTAAAAAAAAAAAAGCTCTGGTAAAGTAATGCAGATCTAAATTGAATTCATGTATTATTCTTATTTCACAGTACAAGCTTATTTTGTAATAAGTACACAAGAATGAACGTTGGTGAAAAGTGGTTGGGGAAGAAACCAGTTAGTTTCATGTAACTTTTCTTCTTGAATCTAAGGAAAATGTCATGTTCTTTTAAATCCATTTAAAAATATGTAATCCCAGACAAAAAAAATCTGCTTTCATTGAAAACACATTGTTACAATTGACCCCGGTCACTGTGTTACAATTGCCCCCAAAGGGGCAACCATGATTAAATCCCACATTGTAGCTAAAAACACCACACATATAGATTTTTAAAGAAGTTTAAATTAGCGGTCATCTTAACTTTATACAGCAGAAGGAAAATACTACATTTAAAAATGTACGTTTACACCTCAAAATCAGTTTTTGTTGAAAACTTCTGCTGAGATGAAATGATCGTTCTACCCTTCCATAGGCAGAGAGAGGACCCTACTGAACATGTGCAGAAGAAGACTACCCCTCTCAAACTCAAACTCATTTGTAACTCAAATCTTTGCTTCTGGGGGTCCCTGGAACAAAATGTTTTGAGATGGGGGTCTGTAGCCAAATACATATACATTTTGGGGTCCTTGACATGAAAAAGTTTGAAAACCACTGACATAACACAAGTAAAAAAAAAACACAGTTTTAGAGTTGTTTTAGGATTTAGAAGACATTTTGTAGAATCGGCCTCAGGTCTTATGGTGTGTGATAACCAGTGTTGGACAGCAACATTGTACATTTACTTTACTGAAAGTTCTTATGTCATCTGTTTGAAGTGTTCACAGAATAATTCATATGCTCTCACTTACGTTTCACCATTGGTTTCCAGCAGGTGAGATACAAGTAGTCTTACAAGTTGCTTTCTCTGATTGTTGGTGATGGAGCGCTTTTCTTCCAAACTCTGTAATATTTCTTTCCCCTTAGCAGTGCCTTGAAGAATAGGACGAATTGCCTATAAAACATAGAATGAATCACAATGAAAAACTGACAAAACTCTTTGAGGACTTTTTTTCCTCAAATGTTTAAGCTTGTAGGTTCAGGATTTGTATAGCCCCCTCATCCTGTTATTACACTGGCCAGGGGCGCAGTCCACAGAAAGAGAAAAGAAAGACAAGACAAAAGACATGACAAGATAAAGATTGTCTAGTTTTACCTTTTTTTGTGTATTGTTTTGTTAAGTGTGGGTGGATGTGCTAAGCTCTTGTACTGTGCTCTGGTGGGGGTGGGGTTGTAGATTGAGGACAGCACTGTTGATTGCTGTCCACATGACAAAGTTAAAAAATGAAAAATAAAGTCTTTAAATAAATGACAAGATAAAGAACTAGACTAAGACAACAATAATTCAAGTCACACTGTCAGTCAGTCACAACAGGAGGGAGTAGAAACTAAACACACAAACCCACGAATGCAAAAACAGCAAGTGAACCTAGGAGTATGTTTTAGTGCAAATATCTCATCAAATAATTTGACAATGGTGCAAATACATGTTAAATTAACAAATCATTGAATAAATTAAAATTCAGTATCATTAGGATTGCATTTTCACTTGGATTTCTTTAGTCAATACTTACAAATGATGGTTGCAGGTTCAGAGTTACAGTTAGGAGATTTCCTGATGTGGATTCCTCCACTGGTGTTACTGAAGTGTCTGCAGAACTTGGAAAACCCTCTGCAGAACTTGGTGTGTTAGAGGCAATGGCAGTCTGTAGAGAATCATAGTGAAGTTAAAGGATGATTCCAAAGACATGTGACATGTGACACATGTCAAGGTATGAAACAAATAAGTAGACAGAGCAGAGAAGAAACTAAAACAAGCTCACAACACAATGCGTTGTGAGCTTGTAGATCTGCTATTTTTGTAGATTTTGTTGATTAAAAGAAAAGTCTTTAAGTACAGAGCTAACTCACGTCCAGTGTACTATGTCCATTGGGGTTAGGTGGTTAATTACCTAGTCAAAATAGAGACTAAACTGGATATGGCCTTCTGCTTTTAATAACAAAATAATAATTAATAGTTACATCTCAACATTGTCTCAATTAAAATGAACTTACCTTTAAATGTGTCAATCAAGTTCTCAAGCTGCCATGCAGTCAAGGTCTCTGTGACAAACGTGTCCATGGTGACACCCTCACATTACTAGAATGAAATCAGATTAAGTACATTAGAATTTCACAAGACTGAGCGATGTCCTAACATGTATTGTAACCTTAGCTACCAATTTTTGGGGGCATTCTCAAATGTTAGAGCTGCAATGCATAACTTGTTTTAATTAATAAAATGTCATTTTAAACAGGCACAGTACAGTACAGTAGCTGTTAGTAGGGCTGTCACGATTATGAATGTCTGGAGACGATCATTAATTGTCATACAAATAATTGTGATTAATGAATATGTTGTCTATTTTTTTATCTCTCTTTCTTATATGCCACTATCATAGCATAAGCTTTAATAATACACAACATTTCATCCTCCATGACACAAACTAGTTATCCTAGCACATCCGAAACGAGACAAGGTAAAGAAAGCAACTCTCGTTAATACTTCTGGCAGTGTTGCCAAATCGGTTTATTTATAAGCGACTTTGGGCTTGTTTTTCTGTAAAGTAGCCTGCAAATATTGGGAGTCCTTTACATCAGTGGTTCTGAAACTTTTTCACGTCAAGGACCCCCAAATTGACAGTTATTAGCCCGCGGACCCCCATTTGAAAAGATAAGCCAGGGACCCCAATAAGAGAAGGTTTATATGGCTTTCTAGCAGTGATTCTCAACCATTTTAATGTCAAGGACCCCCAGTTTGACATGCATTAGGCTACGGACCCCCATTTAATGGCATTTATACCACGCGGCCTTTAATGTCCCCCCACTTTTCAGCTATCCACTTCTTTTTTATATATATAAAACATAAAAAAAATAAAAAATCGTCTTTTTTTTTTGCCTCCGCCCACCCCACCGTTCCCATTGTCAAGCGGCCCCAGCCAGACATGCTAATTGCCTCTAATAAACAAGTTGTGATCTCTGTGGCTGTGCTAAACATGTTCTGCAGGTTTTGGCTTTGCCGTCTGCCCTTATTGAAATGAAGGGTCGCTATGCTGTGTCCCTCGACTCCCTCGTCCTGCACTAAGATCGTCTCTCACTGCATGCACTGAATACCAGTGGTGGAAAAAGTACTCACATGTTTTACTTAAACAAAAGTATAAATTCTGCGATGTAAAAATACTCTGTTACAAGTAAAAGTAAGGTATTCAAAATGTACTTGAGTAAAAGTAGAAAAGTATTGGTATCAAAATGTATTTAAAGTAAAAGTACTCATTATGCAGAAGGTCCCATTTCACAAGTTTTCAAATGTGTAAAATGTATAAAAATTCTTTGAAAATAGCAGATCTACAAGCTCACAACGCGTCGAAAATCTGCTATTTTCAAATTGCCAAAGTATATAGACTGTATAAGTGGTTTTGTAATAATAATCAAAATCTATAGTAAATAAAGTTATCAAAGAATTGTAGTGGAGTAAAAGTACAATATTTGTCTATAGTGTAACAGTACTCTACATTTTTTGATTCTACATTACATTGATACTTTTACTTAAGTAAAATATTTGAGGATGGGACACACTGAAGGATGGGTAGAGTGTTGTTAATGTTGTTTTATGGTCATTTATGAATGAATTAAGCCCAAAAAAATCGCGCGAGCTTCGCGCGCATACATGCCCGCGACGCAGTGGGTGGGGAGGGCGGGGGGGAGTCATGACGTCGCCACTTGGCCACGCCCCCCCGCTATGACGTCATCCCTGTCCCCCCACTATTTAGCCCCTTCCGGCTAATTTATATTATAAAATCAATATTAATTTAACGGGTCCATTTGGTTCAATTTGTACAGAACCAAATGAGTTACAGAACCATAAGGGTCCATTTGGTTCCTATCCATCATTTAGCTGGGGACCCCCTGGAACCGCCTCAAGTACTCCTGGGGGTCCGCAGACCCCACTTTGAGAACCAATGCTTTACATGAACATCTTATAGAATCACTGCTCGAAAACAACATTAGACAATAAAGTTTGACTGAGCTGGCCTAGTTGCTTATTTTAGGCTTCTTTTTATAGACCTGGTTGCTTGTTTTTTCGCAATATCTGGCAACGCTGGCTGCTGGTTTGTTTACTACTTTAGGCGCGCAATGCCCAATATAAAGCAATATAAACCAGACCAGTGATAGAGCTCACTCTCACGAAAGAACAATCTCTCCATAAAGACATTTAAATCATTCACGATGTATTATTATTGCCCCCCTCCTCGCCATGGTGTTGTTACAGTAGCATCCTATGCTAAGCTAACCGGTGGTAACACTTTGTGATGGGAAACCTAACTTCGCACTACACCAAAAGCAACAGTGACTTGCCGGGCGGGTGTTACATCGAAGTTGGTTCCCAAGGAAAATCTTTTCGGTTACATACTAAAACAAAGCCATTAAAGTAATTTAACTCACGATATCCGTCGTCCCCCTTCTTATCCGACTCCAGATAAACTCTGCAAAATGGACAAAAGATAAAAAATATATATATTTTGTCAAGAACATCGCTGGTAGGGAATGAATAACGTTTCCAAATGAAGCAAATGTAACATTATGTTGTTGGTGATTTCAGTCACTCACTCCTAAAAAATACACTTGAATAGTTGTTAACTTTAATGATTAATGTGATGAATAAATAACCCTAACCTCAACTTACCTAAATGAATGAACTGCTTTAGACCAACACCGCAACTTCTCTGTGTGTGTGTGTGTGAGAGGGAGGAAGTGCGCGCGCGAGCTGCATGCTGGGAAGTCAGATCTGTATTGCCTCCCAAGTCAAAAGCTAGACTGAAGTGGAGCTTGTACATCTGATAATTTTGCACACGAACCCAAAACTATGTATAGACCTATTTCAGACCTATTTATAGCTACTAAAATAATAATTAATCGCATCACAACATAAATTCAAGGCTCTTTCACTTAATGATTTAGCATTGACAGAAATGTAAAACATTTGTCTGTCACTCTGTCAGTGTCAATAAAGATCTGACAAAAAAATGACAAAACAAATGTTTTATGATCTATCTCTACGTAAACGTTCAAATGTTTTAAAAAGGTGCTGACCCTATGGCCACGGATGTTACAATTATGTACGGTTCCTTAAAAGTACCCGTATCTTCCGTATTGTTTAATAAAAAGCATTTTAATCTGATTGGTGGTCATTTTATCAGAGAGTTGTAATGTTGCGTGAGTGCAGTACACCTTTCAACCCATAGGGTCACGTGAAAACATATGGAGAAAATGGCCAGCAATTGGATTAGAAGGCTTTTTATTGAACATTACAAAAGATACAGGTACTTTTGAGAACCCATACACGATTTTAACATCTGTGGCCATAAGTTAATAATTTTATATATGAAGTGTGAAGATTTATGTAGATGTACAGGCTGTAAATGCAGAAGTGCAAACACCAGGTTAAAGTTTCGCCATGACTGCCATAATGTATTATGGTTTCCTAGTGCTCCAGCATATACTGCCACCGGACATAAACATTAAAACAGATCAAATAATTAAAATCTGTTTTTTAACACCCTCCCTCACTAATTGGATGACGCTGAGTCGAATCGTGGGTTACATCAATAGTCTACAATTTTTCAATTAGCAGTTATAGATTTTTGAAATATAAAGTTAAGCTTTTTTCACATTTTTCAAAAATATTTTTTTTTAAATTAAGAAACACCTTTTCAGACTCAGAAAAGGACGTTGAATTGAATGGGATAGGTCTCGATTTGTTTTTACTTTTGGGAAAGTGGTTTAAACAAGCGTTAAATTGTCATAAACGTGAGGCTTTTTTCACAAAAATATTTTAATTTTTTAATTATTTTTTTGACCCTTCCAACCGCTTACTGAGATGATTTTGAGTCGAATGGTATGTTACATCAATAGTCTAGAATTGTTTAATAAGAAGTTATCGATTTTTGAAATAGTTCAAGGTTTAGCTTTTCTCACATTTTTTTAAAATATGTTTTTTTTAATATTAAAAAACACCTTTCCAGACTCAGAAAAGGACGCTGAATCGAATGGGATAGGTCTCGATTTTTGTAAACTTTGGGAAAGTGGTTTTGTCAAACATTGATTTGTACGTGCGGTATCGAGCACCTAATCTGTGATAAATCAATGGAGATATTTTTTTAAAATCTGAAACTTCTCTCCATCCATGTTGAGAGTAAGCCGGATGTATTGGAACCAATCCTGATTTTTTCTGACACTGATAAGTTCAAAAGTTCACCGAAAAGACTGCAAAGGTCGACGCGGCCGAAACAATTGAATTTTTTTTAATATCTCAAATACGATAAGGACTTAGAGTCCAATGTTTGAATATGTTGTTCAACTTCCCAAGACGCACGCGTGGATATCTTGTTTGTCCCTAACCGACATTTCTACCAATTTCTGAATTTGTCTCTCAGTATGGGTGAACGTTCTACGACTCCATGTACCTTATGTCATTGTCAGAAGCAAACGTTAGAAGTGTCGTAGCGGGACAAACAAGACATCCACGTGTGCGTCTCGGCGAGCTGTACAACATATCCGAACGACGGATTCTAAAAACGTATCGTTAAGGAGATATATTGTGTTATTTTGCGAAATAAGTTGAGATTAGTCCCCAGCCATTTGAGGAGAACGGTAAGGCCGTGTGCGAGGAGAGTTATACGAGCACGTTCCGGGTGGCGCGCTGATGCGTATACTGGTGTCCGATTTTGTTTTTACTATTTTTGAACAGTTTTTCAGATACGGATTCCGTATCAGCTCTTCAGCGCGAACGCGCCAATATAAGTTTTCTCTCACACGGATATGTGGTTGCGAAAGCTAGGGTTACGTGCTTTGTTGATTAACTTGGCCACTAGGGGGCGAGAACACGATCGGACAATGGATTATTTATCAGCTCTTCAGCACAAACGCGCCAATATAAATTTCCTCTCACACAGACATGTGGTTCTGAAAATTGGGGTTACGGTCCTTCTAGAATAACTTGGCCACTAGGGGGCGCCGAATCGGACAATGGATTATTTATCAGCGAACGCGCCAATATAACTTTCCTCACACATGTTATTATTATTATTATTATTATTACCCTTATTATTATTATTACCCTTATTATTGTTATTATTATTATTATTATTATTATTATTATTATTATTGGAATACAATACACACGGGGTGCCTTAAATATTATAAAATGCATTACAAAAGCGATATCAGCGTTGCATCATTTCGTTTAAAGTACTGAGAATTGGGAAATACTCCAGTAAAGTAAAAATACCTCAAAATTGTACTTAAGTACAGTACTTGAGTAAATGTACTTAGTTACTTTACACCAACGCCCATATAGAACCACAATGTATACATTTAATTATATAAATATAGGTAAAATATAGTGATAAAATATAGGTTACATACCTTGCGTTTTGATGTGAGAAGTGACAAAAAGATGGTTCCAGAATGATGAAAATGAAAATAAAGCAACCTCTGGGTTAGAAATAACCCAGGTAGGTGTTTGAAGACCTAATAACCCCTTTGACCCAGCCCCTGGGTAACCCCTTTGACCCACCAGTATGTTTACAGAACCCAAATAACCCATAATTATGACCCAGCCAAATCAACCCAGCAATGTGTTTATAGAAATAACCCAGCATTTTTAAGAGTGCAGAGTTGCACTCTGGGTATGAGGGCGTGAGTAATTAGCTTGAAGCGAATGAGAATGACAAGGTTGAACGTACTGACTTAAAGGAGTACGACTGTATAACTGATAGCGAATGGGGGGGTTCGGGGAGTATGAATGAAGTATATAAACGTTCTGCCTTCCGTGTCTACATGAACTATCGTTGCACTGGATAATATGTAATATACATTGAAGCACTTCTGGGGAGGGGGAAGGGAGGCGGGGGGGTCCTTTTGTTTTTTTGTATAAGTTTGAGTATTCTTTTCATTGACCTGTTTATTTTGTGTATATGTCTGTTTGTTTTTGAAAAAAAGGAAGCAATCCATTTATTTGAACGGAAAATGTATAATCCTATCCTGTGTCTTCACAATAGAAATATTTGAAACAAAGGCCTACAGTATAAAGCAGAGAGCCAACATTGTCCCACCCTGAGCAAGCATTCTTGTGACGGTGGCAAGGAAAAACTCTTGTCTATCTTGGGATACCCCAGGGCTCTATACTAGATCTGCTAGTATGCCCTCTTCACATTTTCGTCTAGACTTCTCAAATGTATCTGTGCTTTAAAACACAAAGGTAATGTAGCTTTGACAAACAAGAAATTAAGGCAACGTAAAGTGCACTGTGCTGCATTACCTATATCTCAAGTTTCAAGTCTTTCCATTTTTTGTACTTTGATGAAATGAATAGAAACCAATGGCAGCAGCCCCTGCACAAATCAGTGTTTTTAGGTGGATGGCAATGGTCTGTATTTGTGTGTGATGTCAGCCCTGATCTCTGGCCAGCCTATAAAAGGTGTGGAAATCACTTCAGACTTTCACTTTATTCAAGTACTGTGTAGGGTTTGGTTTGTTCCTGAGACTGAGACGCACAGAGAGAGAGAGAGAGAGAGAGAGAGAGAGAGAGAGAGAGAGAGAGAGAGAGAGAGAGAGAGAGAGAGAGAGAGAGAATGAGGTCCCAATCTCCCCATACTCAGGTCCCCTGTTCTGAGAGTCCATGTGCCTTAACATCTGAGTGTCACCTCCATAAACACATGAAGAGGAGCCACAATGACCTCTGCTGCCAAATGCTGAGCAATGGACAGATGACCTCAGCTGCCTGTCAGAAAATCACCACCAGCAGCTCTGTACCCAGCCTTAAACAAGGAGAGACAGATGAACCAACATATCACATTCATCAACAGATTACTGAGACTTTAACTCAGCCAGAAGTGAAGACTCATCAGTCGACTCACACAGGAAAGAAACCCCACATCTGTAAACAGTGCGACAAGGGATTCAGCACGTTATCTCACCTGAAGTCGCACCAGCCCGTCCACACTGGAGAAAAACCTTTCCTCTGTAAACAGTGTAACAAGAGTTTCAGTAAGTTAGGTGACCTGAAGAAGCACCAGCGTATTCACACTGGAGAAAAACCTTTCCACTGTAAACAGTGCGGAAAGAGTTTCGGTCGGTCAGATACTCTGAAGTCACACCTGCGTGTCCACACTGGAGAAAAACCTTTCCTCTGTAAACAGTGCGGAAAGAGTTTCAGTCAGGTAGGTACTCTGAAGTTACACCTGCGTGTCCACACTGGAGAAAAACCTTTCCACTGTAAACATTGTGACAAGAGTTTCAGTAAGTCAATGAAGTCACACCTGCGTAACCACACTGGAGAAAAACCTTACCCCTGTAAACAGTGCAACAAGAGTTTCAGTCGTATAGATGGCCTGAGGACACACCTGCGCTCCCACACCGGAGAAAGACCTTTCTTCTGTAAACAGTGTGACAAGAGTTTCAGTCAGTTATGTCACCTGACGACACACCTGCGCCTCCACAATGGAGAGAAACCTTTCCACTGTCAACCGTGTGACAAGAGTTTTAATGAATTAAGTAATCTGAAGAGACACCAGCGTATCCATACTGGAGAGAAGCGTTCCACAGTGAACAGCTTGACAAAATAACAACACAGTTGATATGAAGGACCCTCTAAATGTGGAATATGGAGATACTGTGTGTGCCTCAGCTCCTCAGATAATGCTTGTTACCACAATTTCTCTAACTCCCTTTCTCCATGTGCCTCATCTCCTTTCGTGTATCGTCGTCATATGTCCAGCTCAGTGTCGCAAAGTCATGCTCTCGTCTCTGGTCCCACTTGGAAGAGGCCAGCCTCTGAAGGAGGTCTGTACAGAGAACAGGTGGTGATTATGTGGGCGGCAGTCTGCTGCCGACCATATAATCAAACACATCACTTGTGTCATCTTTTATTCTGATGCATACAGTCTTGCCAAGCTTTGATCACATGAACCCTATAGCGTCCCTGTTCTGTCACAATAGGCCAACATATTTGGCTATTTTCGGTGAAGAGATTTGGTGTAGAGGGAAAAGGGAGGGGCCCAAGAATAGACGCCTTCAGATTATTCAACAACAATGCAGGCAGAGCGATTCGATTACTGTTTTAACAGAGGGAAATGTATCCCTTCGTTTGAATACAAGAATGCTCACCCCAAAACACTCACCCCCGTCCGTGTCCGTGTCCTGAGGTCAAGGAAGACACTTCCTTGACCACATAAAGTGTTCATTTTGACAGCAAATTCTGATTTAGTCTTTTTTTTTTATTGTTTAGAGACTAAACAATATCAGTCTCAGTCTAGTCTCAGTCGACTAAATATCAAAGTGTTAGTCCTTTAGTTTTAGTCTTAGCGCTATAATAGGCCGCTTTACATTTTAGCCTATGGCTCTTGAACCGTAGGTCATATAATAAAAAGATTTTGAAGATTTCAAATGTCTCACAGACAGGGGATACATTTTAAGCTAAGTAGGCCTACTTGCTTCAATGAAGAACTACAGTATTTACTATAACTAGAGGTTCGGGCCCTCACATCTAGAGATCGGGCCCTCACAGCTACGGTGCACCGGTGATCCAACTGATATGGCCATAAATGGAGATCTCTATCTGTCAGTCCTTGTCCCTTTTATGGGACACTGCGCCTATGTCACACATGCACAGTGGGGTGGGCCTAGCGGCCAAAAAAAAAGGTGGCTAAAATGTGCCTGAATAAAAAGAATGTAGTTTTATATTAACTCTACAATATGTAAGTACATTGAAGGTGGGCAAAGAAGCCTACGCATTAGCTAGAGCACTGATGAGTCTGTGGCAAGTTTGGAGGCAAGTGGAGTGCTCCTGTGCTGGCCAACCCGGGACGTACACCACAGTGTGGGCATTTTAATTAAAGTAGTAGGATTAGTCTTTGGCTGTACTTCAGACATGTAAAATTACGTTCTTGTGTTTCAACAAAATAGATATTTTAGATAAAACACTGAAAATGAGCATGCAAATCAACCCTTCCATATTCAACCCTTCCCTATACACATTGTCTTAAATTAAAATGAACCTTTCTACGTATGTAAAGCTGATGATAGTGTAATCTGTGTTATGGACAGGACAGATGATCAGAGGAGAGGAGTTTTTACCATTAAAATTAGGATTAGGACCAAAGTGAAGGTGCAGCCAATGGGAGATAGATATGAGCTCTAGCCTCTACATCATAATCCACAAATACTCCAACTTTCTGGAGCTTCTCTACGGGGAGGAGGACAGAAGCAGGGTTAGCAGCAGCCCTGTACTCATTTCCATTCTTCAACAGTATAGTCCATGTAGGTGGGGCTCAGTGAGAATGATTGCCTGTTGACGGACTCTCTGACCACTCCTATAGACCAGTCAGTCTTCCCTTTAACCTGAACCTGGTAGTAAAATCTTCCCGACGAGAAGCTTTGTTTTCCCAAGACACAGGCATATTGAGATCATCTCTCCATGTTGTCTGTGAGGTTCTTATTTAAGTCTAAGAATATGGCTTAATCCCCCTCAGCTCAGTATCACACAGCTTCTCCATCTCTTTACTGAGTGTTTTGTCCAGCTGACTCGAGCTGAGCCACAGCTGTCCTCACAATTCCCTATGAAGACGGATGGACAGTTACAAATGTTCGCTTTAAAAAACATAGTCAAAGATTTGCACAAATGTTCAAGATTTTTCAAAAATAGCAGATCTACAAGCTCATAGCGCGGCACTCTTTGCCGTGCTATGAGCTTGTAGATCTGCTATTTTTTAATAGCCAAAGTAGAAAATATGGATAAAGGGGTTAAAATGATTGTGACGCATTATTAACACTTTTTGCTGGGGACCCCCTGGTACCCACCCAAGGACCCCTGGGGGTCCCCGGACCCCACTTTGAGAACCAATGCTTTACAGGGTCAATTAGTTTGTGTTGTTTAAACACAGCGACTCTCTGATGAGGCTCTAGGTGAGTCTCACAGTACATATGTCACAGGAGACTTTAGCTGGTTTAGCAGGTTCTTGGTCACTGTTGTTTTTAACCGCTGACTTTCTAAACTGAGAAACTATCTCAGATATGAAAGTGTTGACTCTTAGCTCAGGTCTCCTGTCAAAAACCTCCTTACACATGGGGGGTTTTACACACTGACACAGGTCACTACGATCCCAGTAATGTGTAAGACAGGTTTTTGCAGTAGTTGTTTCCCCATGGAGTGGCGATTGGATCAGTGAACACATCCAGACAGATAGAACACAGAAACTGCTCTTCAGACAGGAGACTGCTGGCAGAGGCCATTTCTACACACAGTGAAAGAGTGAAACACTGGAAATATATACGTAGATCTTAACTCATTCACTGCCACTGACGTAAAAAACGTATTTTTTTCCAATTACCAAATCTGCCACTGACGTAAAAAACGTAATTTTGCAAAAAACGTTGATTTTAAAAGATCTCACCGTCCTTCATCTCTCGAAGTGACACATTTCATTGTAGCACACCCGGATACGGAAATGACGTCAATCGAAGATTTTCGTTTCCGCCTGCTTCCTGTTTAAGTCCCCCTCTAAAACGGCATTATCTCGGCTTTGTTTTTCTCTACTGCTACTACTGCAAAATGGAAAGTCGCCGATTGAAAATTTCTTCTCTGGGACACTCACACAACTACCCTCTGTGTCTACAAGCAGTTGAATACGCGATCATGAGGGATTTATCGAGGTCTGTGGCGAGGTGAAAAAGTAAGTGAGTTTTCCGTTCACATGGCGAAACATGGTGTTTTTACGCTGGGCTGCCCAGCCTTTGTTGCCGTAATGGTAATTTAATTAAATTACATTTAATTATAGTGCCAAAACACAAGTTGTCTCAAGACACTTTACAAAGGCCTACAGTAACAATTAAACGCTGACTCAACGAAATGACAGAATCTTTACATTAAGAAAGAATCAGATTTATACTCAAAGACAAACTGAAAGATTTTGAAAAGATTTGGAAGCCTTTAGTCTCCTTTCTTAAAGGTTGAATTAGGCTAATCCTTGTGGATGACCCGTGTCGCACGTAATTTGGGGCAGCACTTCTGGGGAGGGGGAAGGGAGGCGGGGGGTCCTTTTGTTTTTTGTTTAAGTTTGAGTGTATTCTTTTAATTTTAGCTGTTTCTTTTGTGCATATGTCTGTTTGTTTTTGGGAAAAAAGGAAGCAATCCAAGTCGGCCTATGTGAACGGAAAATGTATAATCCCATCCTGTGCTTCACAATAAAAATATTTGAAACAAAGGCCTACAGTGTAAAGCAGAGAGCCAACATTGTCCCACCCTGAGCAAGCATTCTTGCGACGGTGGCACTCTTGGCTATCTTGACCGGGATACCCCAGGGCTCTATACTAGATATGCTAGTATGTCCCTCTTCCCATTGTCGGCTAGACTTCTCAAATGTATCTGTGCTTTAAAACACAACGGTAATGTAACTTTGACAAAAAAAATAAAAAACTATTAACGGAAAGTGCACTGTGCTGCATTAGTCTTTCCAGTTTTTATACTTTGATGAAATGAATGGAAACCAATGGCTTCCTCTGACAACTTAACACTATTAGTGGTATGTTTGGGGAAATGGCTGGGCGGTAATGTAGAGTAAACCTAATGGCAGTGGTTCCCAAACTTTTCTGGAACAGGGCCCATGCACTTGAAAAATTTGAAAGCATTCGCGGCCCACCCATCTGACCAAATGTTAAGTTGTCAGATATGTGGGCCCCTGAGCAATTTGGTGCACCAAGGCAGGATTGTACATGCCTCTTACAGAACAAATCTCACTGCAGCAGCCCCTGCACAAATCGGTGTTTTAGGTATGCATGGCAATGGTCTGTATTTGTGTGTGACGTCAGCCCTGATCTCTGGTCAGCCTATAAAAGGTGTGGAAATCACTTCAGACTTCCACTTTATTCAAGTGTAGGGTTTAGTTTCTCTGGGACCGAGATGCACAGAGAGAGAGAGAGAGAGAGAGAGAGAGAGAGAGAGAGAGAGAGAGAGAGAGAGCCACAATGAAGAGAAGCCACAATGACCTCTGCTGCCAAATGCTGAGCAACGGACAGATGACCTCAGCGGCCAGTCAGAAAATCCCCACCGGCAGCTCTGTACCCAGCCTTAAACAAGGAGAGACAGATGAACCAAAATATCACAGTCATCAACAGTTTACCGAGACTTTAACTCGGCCAGAAGTGAAGACTCATCAGTTGACTCACACAGGAAAGAAACCCCACATCTGTAAACAGTGTGACAAGAGTTTCAGCACGTTATCTCACCTGAAGTCGCACCAGACTGTCCACGCTGGAGAAAAAACATTCCGCTGTAAACAGTGCGGAAAGAGTTTTGGTCGGTCAGGTATTCTGAAGTCACACCTGCGTGTCCACACTGGAGAAAAACCTTTCCTCTGTAAACAGTGCGGAAAGAGTTTTAGTCAGTTAGGTGACCTGAAGAGGCACCAGCGTATCCACACTGGAGAAAAATTCCACTGTAAAAAGTGCGGAAAGAGTTTCAGTCAGTTAGGTCACCTGAAGAGGCACCAGCGTATCCACACTGGAGAAAAACCCTTCCACTGTAAACAGTGTGGCAAGAGTTTCAATCAGTCAGATACTCTGAGGATACACCTGCGTGTCCACACCGGAGAAAGACCTTTCTTGTGTAAACAGTGTGACAAGAGTTTTAATGAATTAAGTAATCTGAAGAGACACCAGCGTATCCATATTGGAGAAAAACGTTCCACAGTGAACAGGGTGACAGAATAATCACACGGTTAAATGATATGAAGGACCCTCTGAATGTGGAATGATGAGATATGTGCCCCAGCTCCTCAGATAATGCTTGTTACCAGAATTTCTCTAACTCCCTTTCTCCCTGTGCCTCATCTTCTTTTGTGTATCGTCGTCATATGTCCAGCTCAGTGTCGCAAAGCCACGCTCTCGTCTCGTCCCACTTGGAAGAGGCCAGCCTCTGAAGGAGGTCTGTACAGAGAACAGGTGGTGATTATGTGGGCGGCAGTCTGCTGCCGACCACATACATAATCACATCACTTGTGTCATCTTTTATTCTAATGCATAGTCCAACACCTGTTCTGTCATAATAGGCGAAGATATTTGGTGTAGAGGGAAAAGGGAGGGGGCCAAGAATAGACGCCTTCAGATTCTTCAACAACAATGCAGGCAGAGCGATTCGATTACTGTTTTAACAGAGGGTGTATCCCTTAGTTTAAATACAAGAACGGTCGCCCCAAAACATTCACCCCCGTCCGAGTCCGTGTCCTGAGGTCAAGGAAGACACTCCACCCCGAATGTTTAAAATTGGCCTCATGCAGTGTTAATTTTGACAGCAAATTCTGATGTAGTCTATTAGTCTTAGTCTTTTGAATAACACACCATTTAGTTTTAGTCCTATTTTAGTCTTCTGAAATTGTTTAGTCTCAGTCCAGTCTCAGTCGACTAAATATCATACATGTATATATCTGAAGACATTCTGACACTCAGTGACTGAAAGGGTTTTTAAATGCTTATTGTTTGACACTGTGTGGGGAAGTTGAATTGTTTGAGAGGTCACCTGTCTCTCCTCTGCAGTGCTGGCAATCCTGTTGACTGGAATGGGCCAAGCACTGTAGAGGAGGAGAGGTGTGGGTTTATGTTTATGCTGGATTTCCCCCCCCCCCCCCCCCCCCCATGCCACGTACAGAACACATGCAAAGACTGCAGCAGCCCCTGCACAAATCGGTGTTTTTATGTATGCATGGCAATGGTCTGTATTTGTGTTTGATGTCAGCCCTGATCTCTGGTCAGCCTATAAGATGTGGAAATTACTTCAGACTTCCACTTTATTCAAGTATTGTGAAGAGAAATGAGGTCCCAATCTCCCCATACTCAGCTCCCCTGTTCTGAGTGTCCATGTGCCTTAACGTCTGAGTTCTACCTCCATAAACACATGATGAGGCCTCAAAATGACCTCTGCTGCCAAATGCTGAGCAATGGACAGATGACCTCAGCGGCCTGTCAGAAAATCATCACCAGCGGCTCTGTAACCAGCCTTAAACAAGGAGAGACAGATGAACCAACATATCACAGTCATCAACAGTTTACTGAGACTTTAACTCAGCCAGAAGTGAAGACTCATCAGTCGACTCACACAGGAAAGAAACCCCACATCTGTAAACATTGTGACAAGAGTTTCAGCACGTTATATAACCTCAAGTCGCACCAGCCCGTCCACACTGGAGAAAAACCTTTCCACTGTAAACAGTGCGGCAAGAGTTTTGGTCGGTTAGGTACTCTGAAGTCACACCTGCGTACCCACACTGGAGAAAAACCTTACACCTGTACACAGTGCAACAAGCCTTTCAGTCAGTTAAGTGACCTGAAGAACCACCAGCGTGTTCACACTGGAGAAAAACCCTTCCACTGTAAACATTGTGACAAGAGTTTCAGTCTGTCAGGTGCTATGAAGTCACACCTGCGTACCCACACTGGAGAAAAACCGTACACCTGTAAACAGTGCAACAAGAGTTTCAATCGTATAGATGGCCTGAGGACACACCTGCGCTTCCACACCGGAGAAAGACCTTTCTTTTGTAAACATTGTGACAAGAATTTCAGTCAGTTATGTCACCTGAGGACACACCTGCGCCTCCACAATGGAGAGAAACCTTTCACTGTCAACGGTGTGACAAGAGTTTTAATAACTTAAGTAATCTGAAGAGACGCCAGCGTATCCATACTGTAGAGAAACGTCTCACAGTGAACAGTGTGACAAAATAACCACACGATTATAACTATATAAATGTGGAATTTTTAGATACTGTGTGTGCCTCAGCTCCTCAGATAATGCTTGTTACCACAATGTCTCTAACTCCATGTCTCCCTGTGCCTCATCTCCTTTCGTGTATCGTCGTCATATGTCCAGCTCAGTGTCGCAAAGCCACGCTCTCGTCTCTGGTCCCACTTGGAAGAGGCCAGCCTCTGAAGGAGGTCTGTACAGAGAACACGTGGTGATCAATCACATCACTTGTGTCATCTTTTATTCTGATGCATATAGTCTTGCCAAGCTTTGATCACATGAACCCTATAGCGTCCCTGTTCTGTCATAATAGGCGAACATATTTGGCTATTTTCGGTGAAGAGATTTGGTGTATAGAGGCAAAAGGGAGGGGGCCAAGAATAGACGCCTTCAGATTCTTCAACAACAATGCAGGCAGAGTGATTCGATTACTGTTTTAACAGAGGGAAATGTATCCCGTAGTTTGAATACAAGAACGCTCACCCCAAAACATTCACCTCCGTCCGTGTCCGTGTCCTGAGGTGAAGGAAGACACTCCACCCCGAATGTTTAAAATTGGCCTCATGCATTGTTCATTTTGACAGCAGATTATGATTTAGTCTTAGTCTTAGTCTTTTGAATAACACACCATTTAGTTTTAGTCAATTTTAGTCTTCTGAACTTATGTAGTCTCAGTCTAGTCTCAGTCGACTAAATATCAAATATATCCTTTAGCAGGGACGGCCCTAGGATTTTTGTGACCCTAAGCAAGATTTTTTTTGGTGCCCCCCCCCCAAGCACCCCCATTATAAAATCATTATGTCATTTTAATTGCATACTAAAACTAGAAAATGTGCTCCTCGGGGCACAGGTCTCCACCAGGGCAAGAAGTTGTAATAGAGGTTGTGTTGTCACAGTACGTCCTGCGAAGCTTAGCCAATGGTAGGTGTTCACAGACGGACGGACACACGGACGGACGGAGGGTAAAACATTCGGCCTGGCGGAGACAATAATAACGCTAGTTGTTGGATAGGAGATACATGACATAATTACAATATGAAAGTAAAACAAATAAATAATAATAATATATATATATATATATATATTTATTTATTTTTTGCCGCCCTAGTGGTTTCGGCCCTAAGCGACCGCTTATATGGCTTATAGCAGCAGCCGGCCCTGTCCCTTAGTCTTAGTCTCAGCGCTATAATAGGCCACTTTACATTTTAGCCTATGACTGTTGAACCGTATAGGTCATATAATAAAAAGAAAATACAAATAAAATTGTAGACAAGATTTCAAATGTCTCACAGACAGGGGATAAATTTGAAGCTAAGTACTTACTTCAATGAAGAACTACAGTATTTACTTTAACTAGAGGTTCGGGCCCTCACATCTAGAGATCGGGCCTCTTTGCGGCAGCACAGCTATGGTGCACCAGTGATCCAACTGATACGGCCATATATGGAGATCTATATCTGTCAGTCCTTGTCCCTTTTATGGGACACTGCGCCTATGTCACACATGCACAGTGGGGTGGGCCTAGCGGCCCAAAAAAAAGGTGTCTAAAATGTTCCTGAATAAGAATAATGTAGTTTTATATTAACTGTACAATATGTAAGTACATTGAAGGTGGGAAAAGAAGCCTACGCATTAGCCAGAGCACTGATCAATAGTCTGCGGCAAGTTTGGAGGCAAGTGGAGTGCTCGTGTGCTGGCCAACCCGGGACGTACACCACAGTGTGGGCATTTTAATTAAAGTAGTAGGATTAGTCTTTGGCTGTACTTCAGACATGTAAAATTACGTTCTTGTGTTTCAACAAAATAGATATTTTAGTTAAAACACTGAAAATGAGCATGCAAATCAACCCTTCCATATTCAACCCTTCCCTATACACATTGTCTTAAATTAAAATGAACCTTTCCGTATGTAAAGCAGATGATAGTGTAATCTGTGTTATGGACAGGACAGATGATCAGAGGAGAGGAGTTTTTACCATTAAAATTAGGATTAGGACCAAAGTTGAAGGTGCAGCCAATGGGAGATAGATATGAGCTCTAGCCTCCACATCATAAAAGGAGACCAAACCCTCCTCATAATCCACAAATACTACAACTTTCTGGAGCTTCTCTACGGGGAGGAGGACTGAAGCAGGGTTAGCAGCAGCCCTGTACTCATTTCCATTCTTCAACAGTATAGTCCAGTAACCGTCGGTTGGGCTCAGTGACAATGACTGCCTGTTGACGGACTCTCTGGCCACTCCTATAGACCAGTCAGTCTTCCTGTCACGGGGCAACCCGTGCCTTATAGACATTAATAAGGCACTTTGCATGCACACACACTGCCCCGCTGCTTCCCCATGCATTTACCAGCAAGCCGGCTAGGAACAGTATTCAGTAGTGTTGTATTGCATGTTTTCCGTACATTTATGTATCTGAAGACATTCTGACACTCAGTGACTGAAAGGGTTTTTAAATGTTTATAGTTTGACACTGTGTGGGGAAGTTGAATTGTTTGAGAGGTCACCTGTCTCTCCTCAATCCTGTTGACTGGAATGGGCCAAGCACTGTAGAGTAGGGTTTAACATTTTCCGGGAAATAGCTAATTTTAATTCCCGGGAATTTTCAGACCTTTTCCCGGGCTTCCCGGGAAAAGTGCCCACTAAAATGCATTTATATGTAGATACTTAAATAGACAATTTTACACCGAGGTGCCCAAATGTCCCTATTGTGTCCACCTATGAACTTGCACTAATAATGACTTAATTTGATTTTTTTAAATCATATAAATATAATAGCCTATAGTGCCCTGCCCTGGCGGAGATCTGCCCTGTTGCGCAGCGGGTGAAGACAATTAACTTAACGAGGAGCTGCGCTCAAAACGCACTCAAACAATGTCAAACTCTAGCTGCTGAAATAAGCTTCCATTTGTATCATTATTGACAAGAGAATTTGCAAAAGGAATATGTATTTATTGTCCATCAGAGCGACGGTGAGGTCACAGCTTTTCTCTACTTTTGTAGGATATTGATTTGATAGCCTAAACATGTCATTTGTTTGCAGTTATAAATTTATATTAGGCTACTTGTTGGATATTATAAGACTCCATTTTGGGATGTTGGCTGTATGTTGTCTATTAATCTATATTTTGTTGTTGATCAAATGTGGAGTTTTGTAGTGTGATTTTGATGTGCACATGCATGCGCTGCCAGCACTGACAATCAATGAGACAGACAGTTGTTGTGCAGTTCACTTGTTCTACTGGGTAGTTCTAGTAAAATGGTAGTGTGAACGTTCTAAAATGCAAGTGTAGGTAGGGTAGGCTACATTAATGATGATAAAAAAAATCGGACCACATCGGTCTAATTCTCTCTCTCTCTCTCTCTCCAGCTCTCCGGTCTGTCCTCTCTCTATCAGAAGCATTGCTTGGCTTGTGCGCATTTTAAGCTGGAATATAGGCTCGATCAAACCTACCTAGGCTACTGTTTATGTAGCGTTTCACTTGATGATGTTGAATCTGTACTAGTCAACTGGTGTCTACCATATTGACAGCAGAGGAAACAGTGAAATCAGCGTGCGCACTGTGCAGGGCAGGCATGGGGCATCACGGCCACTTGTGTTTTATTTTGTTCATTACTGTTACATTCATTCAGTGCGTCCCATATTGGTTCACAACGGGACGATGGGACCCTGCCCTGGTCGGCAACGCGGAAAGTAACTTGCCTAATTATAATAGTAATTCTCCACGCTGTAGATAGGGCTTTCTACTAATTAGTATTCATTTCTAACAAAAAAAAAAAAAAAAACGGGAAGCCCGGGAACCGAAGTGAATCCCCGGGATGGTAAAAAAAAAACGAATTCCCGGGATTCCCGCATCCCGGGAATCCCGGTGTTAAACACTACTTGACACGTACAGAACACATGCAAAGACTGCAGCAGCCCCTGCACAAATCGGTGTTTTTAGGTATGCATGGCAATGGTCTGTATTTGTGTGTGATGTCAGCCCTGATCTCTGGTCAGCCTATATAAGATGTGGAAATTACTTCAGACTTCCACTTTATTCAAGTATTGTGAAGGATTGACTTTTCTGGGAGACCGGGACAGTCGGGACACACAGAGAGAGAGAGAGAGAGAGATAGAGAGAGAGAGAGAGAGAGAGAGAGAGAGAGAGAGAGAGAGAGAGAGAGAGAGAGAGAGAGAGAGAGAGAGAGAGAGAGAGAGAGAGAGAGAGAGAGAAATGAGGTCCCAATCTCCCCATACTCAGCTTCCCTGTTCTGAGTGTCCATTTGCCTTAACGTCTGAGTTCTACCTCCATAAACACATGATGAGGCCTCAAAATGACCTCTGCTGCCAAATGCTGAGCAATGGACAGATGACCTCAGCGGCCTGTCAGAAAATCATCACCAGTGGCTCTGTACCCAGCCTTAAACAAGGAGAGACAGATGAACCAACATATCACAGTCATCAACAGATTACTAAGACTTTAACTCAGCCAAAAGTGAAGACTCATCACTCGACTCACACAGGAAAGAAACCCCACATCTGTAAACAGTGTGACAAGAGTTTCAGCAAGTTATCTCACCTGAAGTCGCACCAGACTGTCCACACTGGAGAAAAAACATTCCACTGTAAACAGTGCGGCAAGAGTTTTGGTCGGTCAGGTACTCTGAAGTCACACCTGCGTGTCCACACTGGAGAAAAACCTTTCCTCTGTAAACAGTGCGGAAAGAGTTTTAGTCAGTTAGGTGACCTGAAGAGGCACCAGCGTATCCACACTGGAGAAAAATTCCACTGTAAAAAGTGCGGAAAGAGTTTCAGTCAGTTAGGTCACCTGAAGAGGCACCAGCGTATCCACACTGGAGAAAAACCCTTCCACTGTAAACAGTGTGGCAAGAGTTTCAATCAGTCAGATACTCTGAGGATACACCTGCGTGTCCACACCGGAGAAAGACCTTTCTTGTGTAAACAGTGTGACAAGAGTTTTAATGAATTAAGTAATCTGAAGAGACACCAGCGTATCCATACTGGAGAGAAACGTTCCACAGTGAACAGGGTGACAGAATAATCACACGGTTAAATGATATGAAGGACCCTCTGAATGTGGAATGATGAGATATGTGCCCCAGCTCCTCAGATAATGCTTGTTACCAGAATGTCTCGAACTCCCTTTCTCCCTGTGCCTCATCTTCTTTCTAGTCCAGGCGTTTCGGGCCAGAATCGTGCACTTTACGATACAAGCATGAAATTTGGCACACAGTTAGAGCATGCCATAAGGAACATTTTTGGCTATAGGGCCATCGCAGATTTGTCCTGTGGTAACCATGGCAGCCATTTTCCAAAATGGCCTCCATCTGCTGTTATTTTACCAATAACTCAGGTGCTAGACCACCTAGGATCTTGATTCTGGTGACTAATCCTACATTTTTAAGGATGAGGAATACAGCGGTACTATTTACAACATTCTACTACCCAACTACATATATCTGGCATTCAGTTAATTAAATAATAATAAACCCATCAAAATATATAATGATGTAGTACAGTAGATGTTTTCAAACTGACACGTGAGAGTCAAGAATGCAGTACTTCACTGTTTCTTTTATTAGTAGTAGTATTGCATAATTATTTTCAATGGACTATAAGACACAACAAAGGCAGAGTACTCATGAGTCATAGCCTAATGGCATTTAGACCAATTATTTGTTTACCAACATTGAGACTGGATGCACAGGTGATTGTTTCACGCAATCAATTCTCAACCTGTTGTTTTGGGGTGCGCTGATTTCAGCACACCCCAACCCCCTCTTGTGTGTTGGCTAGTGAGGCGCGTCCTAGCGAGACCTGATAGAATGGGTTTCATTGCGCGCATACTGGTTCCGCGCAGACTGGTTCCGCGCAGACTGCTTCTTATCAGTGTGACGTCGTCTGTTAAGGGGTCTATTCAATAAAGCCAGATAATCTACACAATGTTAGTTGCACAGTCCACCACAGTAGCAAAGGGCAGTACACTGAAGTGCTGCCTTAACACATCTGCATTGTCCACTGCATCCCTTTTTGCAACCACAGCGGAGGAGTTCCCGAAAGGCCAGGCTCGCTTCTGTGTGGTCCAGTGCACTTCCCATCCACCTGTCAAAATTAGAATCAGCTTTATTGTCAGATCACAGGTTTACAAGTGTAAAGAAGTGGATTAAATTATTTGTATTCACCTGTCTCCTTCCTCTTCCACCCCCATTCACCTGGGGATGGGAGTTCAGGGGCTGCAACCATCGCCTGTCCCCAACAGTGGCCAGCTTGGTAGGCTGCCCTCTTTGTATGTTGAATCAGTGCAGCTCGTGTTGGGGGGAGTCCATCAATTGTTCTGCCCTTCTGGGTGAATAGCTGCTTCCGTGCCCGTTCACTGATGCCTGGCCGCTAGTGCGGTCATAGAGCAATACCACAAAACACTCCAGAGGCTCCATCCAGTCATCTATTTTGTCTGGGATGGCAGCTAAGGAACTGAAGGCACGTGTGACGTCACCATAGGTTTTCCAGGTCTCCCATGCCGTCTTCTTGCCTCTGCCTCCAAAAGATGACACTGTGTCACATCCAGTAAAGGCATGGAACATGGGTAAGGCTAAGCATCGATCTGGGCCTAATGGCCTTGCCATCTCATGAGCTGCTAAGTTACGGAAACTTTTCCCAGTTCCAAAAGCAACCCACAGCTCAGTCAAGTGGAGGCGTTGGGCTGACGTTACTGCCAGGACCAGCACATCCATGTCTACTGTGCGTATTGTCACCTTGCTATACCCTTTCTTCACAGCATCTTCTAGGTGTAATATGACACGAGTATCAGCCTCCTCATGTACTGTAGTTAGTTAGGTAGTTACTAGCATGTTGTGAATAGTACCACTGTATTCCTCATCCTTGAAAATGTAGGATTAGTCACCAGAATCAAGATCCTAGGTGGTCTAGCACCTGAGTCATTGGTAAAATGACAGCAGGTGGTGGCCATTTTGAAAGATGGCTGCCATGGTTACCACAAGACAATTCTAAATAGTACCACTGTATTCCTCATCCTTGAAAATGTAGGATTAGTCACCAGAATCAAGATCCTAGGTGATCTAGCACCTGAGTTATTGGTAAAATAACAGCAGATGGAGGCCATTTTGGAAAATGGCTGCCATGGTTACCACAGGACAAATCTGCGATGGCCCTATAGCCAAAAATGTTCCTTATGGCATGCTCTAACTGTGTGCCAAATTTCATGCTTGTATCGTAAAGTGCACGATTCCATCAAAATATGGCCCGAAACGCCTGGACTATTCGTGTATCGTCGTCATATGTCCAGCTCAGTGTCGCAAAGCCACGCTCTCGTCTCTGGTCCCACTTGGAAGAGGCCAGCCTCTGAAGGAGGTCTGTACAGAGAACAGGTGGTGATTATGTGGGCGGCAGTCTGCTGCCGACCACATACATAATCACATCACTTGTGTCATCTTTTATTCTGATGCATACAGTCTTGCCAAGCTTTGATCACATGAACCCTATAGCGTCCCTGTTCTGTCACAATAGGCAAACATATTTTGCTATTTTCGGTGAAGAGATTTGGTGTAGAGGTCAAGGAAGACACTCCACCCCGAAAGTTTAAAATTGGCCTCATGCAGTGTTCATTTTGACAGCAAATTCTGATTTAGTCTTAGTCTTTTGAATAACACACCATTTAGTTTTAGTCCTATTTTAGTCTTCTGGAATTGTTTAGTCTCAGTCTAGTGTCAGTTGACTAAATATCAAAGTTTTAGTCCTTTAGTCTTAGTCTTAGTCTTAGTCTTAGTCTTAGTCTTAGTCTTAGCGCTATAACAGGCCGCTTTACATTTTAGCCTATGACTCTTGAACCGTATAGTTCATACAATAAAAAGAAAATACAAATACAAATGTAGACAAGATTTCAAATGTCTCACAGACAGGGGATACATTTTAAGCTAAGTACTTGCTACAATGAAGAACTACAGTATTTACTATAACTAGAGGTTCGGGCCCTCACATCTAGAGATCAAGCGGCCCTCACAGCTACGGTGCACCGGTGATCCAACTGATATGGCCATATATGGAGATCTCTATCTGTCAGTCCTTGTCCCTTTTATGGGACACTGCGCCTATGTCACACACTGTGCTTATGTCACACATGCACAGTGGGGTGGGCCTATCGGCCAAAAAAAAAAAGGTGGATAAAATGTGCCTGAATAAAAATAATGTATTTTTAGCGGCGCTAGCCGCTCTATACCTTTAGGTATAGAGCGGATATTAGCCCTCTATGCCTGGCTTTTGCGTCAACGTTCTGATTGGTCAGGTGCGCCAACGTTCTGATTGGTCAGGTGCGTCAACGTTCTGATTGGTCAGGTGCGTCAACGTTCTGATTGGTCAGGTGCGCCAAAGTTGTGATTGGTCACTATTCATGACATCACTATGATGTCATGAATATAGAATTCGATGTCTATATAAACGATGACAATGACTTCATCTTATTATTCATTTGGCTAAAGTCTCCGTCTAGGTAAGTTATTTAAAGTTAATATGACGAATAGAAAGAGAAAGATACAAGAACAGATGAAGGGTGAATGTATAGAAAGTCTGAGTTCGGGACCCAGTCATCCGTTATGACAGAATGGTTTGATAGAGACGATCGAGAATCCAAGAGTCCGTTAAGGTTCTGATTGGTCAGGCCCGTCAAGGTTCTGATTGGTCAGGCCCGTCAAGGTTCTGATTGGTCAGGCCCGTCAAGGTTGTGATTTGTCAGGCAAGGGGACTATTCATGACATCACTATGATGTCAAGGTTTATTTTTTATTTCCTCATGTTTTTTTTTGTATATATTTTTATTTGGCTAAAGTCTCCTTCTAGGTAAGTTATTTAAAGTTAGATCCTCAATTTAACTTTATCTGTCGTCGACGCTCTGATTGGTCAGACCCGTCAACAAAGTGATTGGTCAAGCTTCACATGACACATGGCTATAAACACATTATAAACACATATCGATGACATAATGTATTCAAAGGCGCCGCTACCTTCACACAGGGTGTGATTTTTATATTAACTGTACAATTATGTAAGTACATTGAAGGTGGGCAAAGAAGCCTACGCATTAGCCAGAGCACTGATCGATAGTCTGTGGCATGTTTGGAGGCAAGTGGAGTGCTCGTGTGCTGGCCAACCCGGGACGTACACCACAGTGTGGGCATTTTAATTAAAGTAGTAGGATTAGTCTTTGGCTGTACTTCAGACATGTAAAATTACATTCTTGTGTTTCAACAAAATAGATATTTTAGATAAAACAATGAAAATGAGCATGCAAATCAACTCTTCCATATTCAACCCTTCTCTATACACATTGTCTTAAATTAAAATGAACCTTTCTACGTATGTAAAGTTGATGATAGTGTAATCTGTGTTATGGACAGGACAGATGATCAGAGGAGAGGAGTTTTTACCATTACAATTAGGATTAGGACCAAAGTGAAGGTGCAGTCAATGGGAGATAGATATGAGCCCTGTACTCATTTCCATTCTTCAACACTATAGTCCAGTAACCGTCGGTGGGGCTCAGTGACAATGACTGCCTGTTGACGGACCCTCTGGCCACTCCTATAGACCAGTCAGTCTTCCCTTTAACCTGAACCTCATAGTAAAATCTTCCCGTCGAGAAGCTTTGTTTTCCCAAGACACAGGCATATTGAGATAATCTCTCTGTGTTGTCTGTGAGGTTCTTATTTAAGTCTAAGAATATGGCTTAATCCTCCTCAGCTCAGTATCACACAGCTTCTCCATCTCTTTACTGAGTGTTTTGTCCAGCTGACTCGAGCTGAGCCACAGCTGTCTTCGCAATTCCCTATATGAAGACGGATGGACAGTGACCGTGGTCCAGTCCTTGGTGGGTGGAGGGGTGTTGTTGATGGATGTGAAGTTCTGGAGGAAGTGGAGGTGGTCTGAAAAAGGCGGTATCTTGGCTCTTGAGCACTTTTTTTTTATTATGTAGTTTTGGCTGGCAAAATGTTTGAAAATAGCAGATCTACAAGCTCACAACGCGTCGCATCGCTTTTGAAAAATAACTTTCAGAACCCAAGATATCATCATTTGAAGATTTGCTGCTCCATTCACTTCTTGTTTAACTTATTACTGAAAAAGGCTGTATCTCGGCTCCTGAGCACTTTCTTTTACTATGTATTTTTGGCTGGCACAGTTCGCAATCATTTTTTATATCATTGGCACTGCAGAACAGCTCCAGAGGTCTGTCATGTTTCATGTAAATAAAGTATTTCGGGTTCTTTACAGCAGTGGTTCCCAAACTTTTTTATGTCAAGGGCCCCCAAAATTATATGTATTTGGCTGTGGACCCCCATCAGTCAGTCGTGTAACCTGCGGAGACACCTGCTTCTCCACACTTGAGAAAAACCTTTCCACTGTCAACAGTGCGACAGGAGTTTTAATGAATTAAGTAATCTGAAGAGACACCAGCATATCCATACTGGAGAGAAACGAGTGACAAAATAATCACACGCTTATATGATATGAAGGACCCTCTAAATGTGGAATGTGGAGATTCCTCAGCTCCACAGATAATGCTTGTTACAATAATTTCTCCAATTACTTTTCTCCCTGTGCCTCATCTTTTGTGCATCGTCGTCATATGTCCAGCTCAGTGTCGCAAAGCCACGCTCTCGTCTCTGGTTCCACTTGGAAGAGGCCAGCCTCTGAAGGAGGTCTGTACAGAGAACAGGTGGTGATTATGTGGGCGGCAGTCTGCTGCCGACCACATAATTAATCACATCACTTGTTTAATCTTTTATTCTGATGCATACAGTCTTGCCAAGCTTTGATCACATGAAAAAGGGAGGGGGCCAAGAATAGACGCCTTCAGATTCTTCAACTCAACAACAATGCAGGCAGAGCGATTCGATTACTGTCTTAACAGAGGGAAATGTATCCCTTAGTTTGAATACAAGAACACTGGCCCCAAAACACTCACCCCTGTCCGTGTCCGTGTTCTGAGGTGAAGGAAGACACGTGAAGGAAGACACTCCACCCCGAATGTTTAAAATTGGCCTCATGCAGTGTTAATTTTGACAGGAAATTCTGATTTAGTCTTCTCAATAACACACCATTTAGTTTTAGTCCTATTTTAGTCTCAGTCTAGTCTCAGTCGACTAAATATCAAAGTTTTAGTACTTTTTTTTAGTCTTAGCGCTATAACAGGCCGCTTTACATTTTAGCCTATGACTCTTGAAGCGTATAGGTAATATAATAAAAAGAAAATACAAATAAAAATGTAGACAAGATTTCAAATGTCTACTACAGTATTTACTATAACTATAACTAGCACCGGTGATCCAACTGATGTGGCCATATATGGAGATCTCTATCTGTCAATCCTTGTCCCTTTTATGGGACACTGCGCCTATGTCACACACTGTGCCTACAGTATGTCACACACTTTGCCTACAGTCCACACTGTGCCTACAGTATGTCAGCAGTTTCAACAAAATAGATCTTTTAGATAGGCCTACAACACTAAAAACTAGAAAATGTGCTCCTCGGAGCACAGGTCTCCGCCAGTACCGTTCCTGATTAATCCTGTCTTACCTATTTATATTACATATTGTCACGTGTCACTTGACCAATGTTAGCTTGATCCCGTTAGCTTGACCAATGTTACCTCACTTCCAAAAACATAAATGTTTTTTGGGAGTGGCACACCTATTTATAGGATTTTATTTCGTCATGCGTCTCGCTAGCCAATCAAAAGCATTGGTGACAACATATTGTCACGTGTCACGTGAAGCTTGACCAATGTTAGCTTGGCTAGGGGGGGACACACACAGCGTGACGGGAACGAAAACATACTGTCCACCTCTGGCGGAGACAATAAGCATGCAAATCAACTCTTCCATATTTAACCCTTCCCTATAAACACTGTCTTAAATTAAAATTAACATTTTTACGTGTATGTAAAGCTCATGTTAGTCTAATCTGTGTTATGGACAGGACAGATGATCAGAGGAAAGGAGTTTTTACCATTAAAAATAGTTTTAGGACAACGAATGGATAGAATGTCTCAGTGAAGGTGCAGCCAGTGGAATAGCCTCTACATCATAAAAGGAGACCAAGCCCTCCTCATAATCCACAAATACTCCAACTTTCTGGAGCGTCTCTAAGGTGAGGAGGACTACAGCAGGGTTAGCAGCAGCCCTGTACTCATTTCCATTCTTCAACACTATAGTCCAGTAACCGTCGGTGGGGCTCAGTGACAATGACTGCCTGTTGACGGACTCTCTGGCCACTCCTATAGACCAGTCAGTCTTCCTGTCGCGGGGCAACCCGTGCCTTATAGACATTAATAAGGCACTTTGCATGCACACACATTGCCCCGCTGCTTCCAAATGTATTTACCAGCAAGCCGGCTAGGAACAGTATTTAGTAGTGTTGTATAGAGGATATGCGTGTGACATCATCATCAACTCCGGAAGTTATGCAAGAATGCCTACTGAGTGTCAAAAAAATATTTTCTGGCCTTGACAGCCCATGCATCCAAACAGAAAAGTCATATCTGATTGCATTAAACAACATTAAACAATGTTAAACTCACTTTGCATGTTGCTTTGCCACTCGATTTGCCACTCGATGTGCCATTCACTTTAAGCATGCGCATATCCTCTATTGCATGTTTTTCGTACATGTATATATCTGAAGACATTCTGACACTCAGTGACTGAAAGGGTTTTTAAATGTTTATTGTTTGACACTCTGTGGGGAAGTCAATCCCCTGTGGCAATCCTGTTGACTGGAATGGGCCAAGCACTGTAGAGGAGGAGAGGTGTGGGTTTATATTTATGTTGGATTTCACCTGCTCATTTCCATTCTTCAACAGTATAGTCCAGTAACCGTCGGTTGGGCTCAGTGACAATGACTGCCTGTTGACGGACTCTCTGGCCACTCCTATAGACCAGTCAGTCTTCCTGTCACAGGGCAACCCGTGCCTTATAGACATTAATAAGGCACTTTGCCTGCACACACACTGCCCCGCTGCTTCCCAATGCATTTACCAGCAAGCCGGCTATAGAACAGTATTCAGTAGTGTTGTATTGCATGTTTTCCGTACATGTATATATCTGAAGACATTCTGACACTCAGTGACTGAAAGGGTTTTTAAATGTTTATAGTTTGACACTGTGTGGGGAAGTTGAATTGTTTGAGAGGTCACCTGTCTCTCCTCTGCAGTGCTGGCAATCCTGTTGACTGGAATGGGCCAAGCACTGTAGAGGAGGAGAGGTGTGACCATTCAAATTACTAATTTGAATGGTCATTGCCACAAGATAAAGATGAATTAAATGTGTCAAAACAATCTCAGCAGAAGTTTTCAACAAAAACAGATTTTGAGATGTAAACGTACATTTTTGAATGTAGTATTTTCTTTCTGCTGTATAAAGTTAAGATGACCACTAATTTAAATTTCTTTAAAATGTAATTCTTTAAAAAGTTTTGGTTCATGCCTAAAGATGAACTCCTGCTCTAGGACAAAAGCCAGGATACTTAAAGTGTTGACTGATCAACACATCAATAGCAGAAACACCAGACAACCCAATGAACATTGTGGCTATCTCCCGGCTCCACTGTGTCTCTCTCCCTTCAAATATAATCAATTAGAATGAGCTTGTACATTTAGTTTTTTAGTCTTCATAGTACATATACATGTTTTATAAACACATCCAGGACCTGATTACACGACACCGTCCAGCCGTCATCCTCAATTCTATTCAGAACTATTTTACAAGATTGCTCCAAATTCCTTCAGAACAACACAACCTGGAGAGGTGAAGGAATAACTGATTGCTAAATTCTGTTCATAGTCTTCATTGTATTTGACAAACATCTTGTGTTCTGTAGAATTACAAGGTCTTTAGAAATATCTCTGTCACCCACTTCACACCTGCACTGCAACATTCCTTTTGTCTTGTGAATGATCACTTAGCTGTCTTTAGAAAACGACACCAAGTGTCTTCCATGTGATTACATTAAATTGCCAGAAACCCAGTAAACCAAAACATTGCAAGCTGCATCTTGACTTTAAATGTTGATTACAAACGAGTCAAAAGACATTCTACATAACTACAGTCATCATATTGCACACCACCACCTAATGACGTTGGTCGTTATAACAAGATAAAGATAAGGAATATTTGAAAACTAAACTACTAAATAGTATTCTGTTTAGTGCACTGACTGGTGGCACCTCCAGACATCAACTTACTGTGATTGTATCATTATTACCTTGAAAAGTCTACAGAGTGGAGTGGTGGGGCTTAGCAAAGGGTCTATTCTATTCAGAACTGTTTTACAAGATTGCTCCAAATTCCTTCAGAACAATACAACCTGGTGAGGTGAAGGAATAACTGATTGCTAAATTCTGTTCATAGTCTTCATTGTACATCACAGCATCTTCATTTATTTGACAAACATCTTGTGTTCTGTAGAATTACAAGGTCTTTAGAAATATCTCCCTCACCCACTTCACACATGCACTGCAACATTCCTTTTGTCTTGTGAATGATCACTTAGCTGTCTTTGGAAAATGACACCAAGTGTCTTCCATGTGATTACATTAAATTGCCAGAAACCCAGTAAACCAACACATTGCAAGCTGCATCTTGAAGTCAAAAGACAGTCTACATAACTACAGTCATCATATTGCACACCACCACCTAATGACTTTGGTCGTTATAACAAGATAAAGATAAGGAATATTTGAAAACTAAACTACTAAATAGTATTCTGTTTAGTGCACTAACTGGCGGCACCTCCAGACATCAACTTACTGTGATTGTATCATTATTACCTTGAAAAGTCTACAAAGTTAAAAAAAATATATTTCTATACAAGAAAAAGGAGGGGGGGGATCAAGAATAAACCAAGAAGGGTTTATTTAGTACAATAAGTGAAATATTGATGGGACATGTTCAGCAAGGACAGTGATAATACAACAATGCAATATAACAACTAGGTGTAATGAAGTTAAACATTTCATGATGACAGATATGGTATCTAAGCTGCAAAGAATATACAAGAAGTCAGAAGGTATAAAGCAATGTGTACTAACTGGCTTCAACACCAAATATTTTTGTAAATGTCCCAATATGTGCTCCACCCCTCCCTAGAAACTGTTGACTTTCTGTTACAAGAGAACAGAGAGCATCCATTTGTGGATGAATGGATTTGTAATATTTAAGTAATTCAAATATGTCTTAATTACTATAAGATTGATATACAATATATGAATATGAGACCCTGTATTTATAAAAGCATATATTATGAAATGCATGCACAGTACACAGACAATCAGTATCTTCAGACTTCAACAATGTTGTATTCACTCATTAATGAATATATGAGTGAATATGAAATAATTATCTTATCTGAGTCTGGTCTTAAGATGGGATGTACAATGTTCTGCTTATTGACCCTTGTGTCATGGTGAGAGGTCAGGGTGTGTCAAGGTGCAACAGCTGACCAAATTAGATGTTTTATTGTCACAGTTCACATTTGTGAATGTAACGTGATGAATTAAGTTACATTACATAAATAGAACTTTCACTCAAACTATCTCTTATATGAAAACTAAAAATATACATCTAATTTCACCTTTTTCTGTAACGGTCATCACTGCTAACGATTCCTCATGTCCTGCTTTCATTTACATTTGCTATTCATTCAAGCAGAGCCATTAAGGGGGGTGAGACATGTAGGGGGTGTAAAAGTATGTTAGGTTGTGATTGGTGGAGACTCGGTTGTATTGTTCTCTTTGTCCAATCATTCAAAGCAGTTACTGGCTCCACCCCCAGGCTCTCTAGTATAACAAGAGTTTGTAGCTGTAATGTATCCACAACTCCTCCAGGATATCAATCAATTCTGATCAGATCTGACTGTGGACTCCAGAATTCAGTTGAAGATGAACTCTCTCAACCCAACCAGGGACAGTTCTGCTGAACAGGAGGGACCCAAAGAAAATGGTATGTTACTTTCTCTATGTTGTATTACTTTACTTTTCAAGTTTTAAAATAAGCAGTCTCACTAGTTGTCTCAATCTTACACTTTTTAAACTTAAACTTGTGTTTCATTTTAACCTGTAGCCTGTAGCTTTGCTGTAGATTATTTCTGCTCTTTATTGCTGCTTTGCCTCCTTTGTTTGTTGCTTGTTTGCTATATATATACATTTCTAGGGAACAACTATGTAATTAAGTATGTATTAAGTAAGTATTAACTATGTAATTAAGTTGTATATTTGTACTCTATTCCCATCTCTCAACCATGTTTCCTTTGTCTTTGTGCAATCCAGTGATGAATCAGCCTGGCTTCCCTGTGCTACCAGCAGTGAATGAACAAAGAAGCTTGACTAAACCAAAACAACACTGCTGTGATCAGTGTGGACAACACTTCAGTTGCATGTCCAAACTTAAAATACATCAGAGAATTCACACTGGTGAGAAACCCTATGGATGTGATCAGTGTGGACAACACTTCTCTCGAATGTACAGCCTTAAAATACACCAGAGAATTCACACTAGAGAGAAACCCTATGGATGTGATCATTGTGGACAACAGTTCTCTCTACTGGAGAGCCTTAAAACACACCAGAGAATTCACACTGGAGATAAACCTTATGGGTGTGATCAGTGTGGACAACGCTTCTCTGTGATGTCCAACCTTATAAGACACAAGAGAATTCACACTGGAGAGAAACCTTATAGCTGTGAACAGTGTGGACAACACTTCTCTCAAATGGCCCACCTTAAAACACACCAGAGAATTCACACTGGAGATAAACCCTATAGCTGTGAACAGTGTGGACAGCACTTCTCTCAAATGGCCCACCTTAAAACACACCAGAGAATTCACACTGGAGATAAACCCTATAGCTGTGAACAGTGTGGACAACACTTCTCTCTGATGTCCAGCCTTAAAACACACCAGAGAATTCAAACAGGATATAAACCTTATGGTTGTGATCAGTGTGGACAACACTTCTCTAAAAAGTCTGAACTTAAAACACACCAGAGAATTCACACTGGAGAGAAACCTTATGGTTGTGATCAGTGTGGAAAACACTTCTCTGTGATGTCCAGCCTTAAAAAACACCAGAGAATTCACACTGGAGAGAAACCTTATGGGTGTGATCAGTGTGGACAACACTTCTCTGTGATGTCCAACCTTAAAACACACCAGAGAATTCACACTGGAGAGAAACCTTATGGTTGTGGTCAGTGTGGACAACACTTCTCTCTAATGTCCCACCTTAAAACACACAAGAGAATTCACACTGGAGAGAAACCTTATGGTTGTGATCAGTGTGGACGACACTTCTCTCAAATGTCCGACCTTAAAACACACCAGAGAATTCACACTGGAGAGAAATCTTAATTTGGTCAATGTTGAATTCATTTTACTCAGTTAAGCAACCTAAAATGCCATACATGCACAAACCAATGACAAATGATTGTGAACTGTGTGACACTCGTTACATTATAAAGGATGCTTTCATTTACAATAAACAACTCTAGTCATGTCCTTGTGTGGATGAGTTCCTCTCATATCAATCTTGCTAGTCAAGCAGAGCCATTAAGATAGATAGGCCACTCTATTTCCTATTTTACAAGATTGCTCCAAATTCCTTCAGAACAATACAATGGTGAGGTGAAGGAATAACCGATTGCTAAATTCTGTTCATAGTCTTCATTGTACATCACAGCATCTTCATTTATTTGACACATATCTTGTGTTCTGTAGAATTACACGGTCTTATATCTCCCTCACCCACTTCACACCTGCACTGCAACATTCCTTTTGTCTTGTGAATGATCACTTAGCTGTCTTTAGAAAATGACCTTTATCCATGCAAATGTGGTCATTGGTTACAATTAGATGTGTCACTGTCTCACCAGGTGTGTGAACAACTGACAAGCGTAATTTGACCTCAAATAACATGCTTTTGTGGATTAACATGGTCATATTTTGTTTCCAAAGGAACATTTTGGAATGTTAAAGTTACACATGTGTATACATAGACTATTTAGGGAAAATCAAGGACGGGGAGCCATCTGAGAGCTTCATGCTCAAAGTTAAATGAGTTCTGTCAGTTTTGTCAAAAATCTGTCATTTTGACATTCATTTATTTCACTTGAGTAGCTACCTTCACTTTTAGTTTTTAGTCTGGTCTGATTCTCTACATAACTGTTGTTATTGCTGTACAGTCTTACTTGGGGGAATATTAAAACATCACAGACATTGCACTAAAAGAAACACCCCCTTGTTGTTCTGTATTTAACTCTTTGTAACCTGAAAGTTTGCTGCTTCTGTCAAGTTTGAGCCAAGCATTTATAATGAATCCTCTGATTGTCTTACAAATAAAAAAGTGCTCTGAGGCCTACTTTTTGACTGAGTCTACCACTTTCTTACAGGAAACATAGACATTACATAGTTACTCATATGCACTTGTTTCTTGCAAGTTGGTAATGTTGTATTCAACATTACCATTAATGCAACCATTAATGTTGTATGCAATGTTACCACCACACTCTGACTCCGGTGCGATATCCTCATTTTTACCACTCAGTGTTTGACCCATTACCTTTATAAATGTTGTTGATCACAAACCACCAAATTACTACTTTGAATGGTCATTGCCACAAGATAAAGATGAATGAAATGTGTCAAAACTAAACGATGATGAACTCACTGCCTTCATAGATAATACATCAGCACCTTGGATGTGTATATGCCCTCTACATATTTTTAGTCAACCTATATTTATTTCATCCTGGGTGTCTATGGGCCTGTTCACCAGTTGCATTCTGGGTGATCACAAGTGGACATCTCTTATACAGATGTATGGAGACTGGGGTTAAAATTAACAGGGAGCAAACGTAACACACTCAATAATTCTAATCAGAAACAAGCTAGAGGGGTAGTCTTCTTCTGCACATGTTCAGTAGGGTCCTCTCTCTGCCTATGGAAGGGTAGAATGATCATTTCATCTCAGCAGAAGTTTTCAACAAAAACTGATTTTGAGGTGCAAACGTACATTTTTGAATGTAGTATTTTCCTTCTGCTGTATAAAGTTAAGATGACCGCTAATTTAAACTTCTTTAAAAATCTCTGTGTTTTGGTCACAAATAACAAACGCCAGCAGCCTATGCTAGTATAGGTGTTTTTAGCTAGAATTGATTTAATCATGGTTGCCCCTTTGGGGGCAATTGTAACACAGTGACCGGGGTCAATTGTAACAATGTGTTTTCAATGAAAGCAGATTTTTTTTTGTCTGGGATTACATATTTTTAAATGGATTTAAAAGAACATGACATTTTCCTTATATTCAAGAAGAAAAGTTACATGAAACTAACTGGTTTCTTCCCCAACCACTTTTCACCAACGTTCATTCTTGTGTACTTATTACAAAATAAGCTTGTACTGTGAAATAAGAATAATACATGAATTCAATTTAGATCTGCATTACTTTACCAGAGTTTTTTTTTTTTTTTGAGAGAGAGATAACAGATGCATTCACCTTAGCCATCAGCCTTGCATAAAGACAATAGTATATTGTAATCAGCCTGCTAGGTGACAAAAGACTTGGCACACTGGAGAGAGGCCCGGTGACTTGTTTTGGTTCAACACGGTCTCACTCCGAAAACGTAGCCGGTTGCCTTTTTGTCAGAACCCCGCGACGGAGCCGAATGCCGTCGCTGGACGCCAGCGACGTAATTATGTGCCTTCCACGGTCACTCATAGACATTCATTGAGGTCCAAAGACGACACATTGCGCCGTCACAGGCGGGCCATTGATAATGCATTGGCATTTCAAAACGTGCGCTAAGAAGCTTGTTTGAAATGCACCAGACCACACGCCACCACCCACAAAAACCTGTAAATATTCTGAGTATTTACATACTAGTTTGGTCATTTTTCGATGAGTATTTGTTGAGAACGACACTTTTATTTAACTTTTGTATACCCGTGACGTCACGTCAGATTACTTCCGTATGACTTGATTGACAGTAGTAAAGATCCGATCAAAACTATTTATTTTAATCTAATAGATCTATATAAATGATCTGCTTGTCCACTAATCAATTATTCTGGCACTTAAATGCCTAATGTATGAACAATTCTAGCAATAAATAATTATTTGTAATTTCTTGATTCCTAGCACTCATAAAATCCCGCCTACTGCATCCGGATGTTCACCACGTCCACATACATGAAAACAAACATAACGTTTCCGTATCCGTTCTGAACCGGAAATGTGGTTATAGGCACATTTCACGTTCTGTAAAGGTTCTGGCCTTCTTTTAAAGCTTTTTGAAACAAATAGCAGCAGTCTTTTGCAGTCGCTTAGGAACAAATAGCAGCATTTATTTTTTCTCAAAACGATTTCATGTTTTTTGTAACATTTAGGACGTAAACAATCATATTGAGGGGCAGTTGTGCAGCAAAAACGTCATTACCAGTGTTGCCAGATTCTGTGAGAGAAACAAGCAACCACTGGTCTAGGAAAACAAGCCCAAAAGAAGCAACTATGGGCCACATGACTCATGAGCACTTCAAACATATACGTCAGCTGCTTGAAAATAGAAGCTCACAACGTGTCGTGATGCGACGCGTTGTGAGCTTGTAGATCTGCTATTTTCAAATTCATTTTTTGGGGAAATTATAATAAGCATACCTGGCAACACTGGTATGCATATGTGCGTCTATGCCTCCCATGATGCATTGCATTGTTTTTCAACTACATCGCGGTAAGTGAAGTCTTGTTACTTTTTCATTTATTTAATAGAAATACATGTTAAATCTGCACCCCCACCACCACTAAATCATAGAACCACAACACAGGGTTGTTGCTAACATGTTAGGGTGTGTACAGTAGCAAGTTGGTTGGTCTGTATAAGTTTAAAACTGTTTTACAGTGGACATATCCCTAAGCTAACAAGCCATAACAAACAAACACAACAACATGAGCTCGGCTATTTGTGTGTGTCCCTCTTCATTTGTGTTTAGTTATGTATTCTATATGCCATGTTTGTTTGCACAACACTAAAGGCAAAACGAAATGTAATCATTGTTTGTGTTTCCCATTCTGAGTGTACAAATGGATGTTTTATTATGAATAGAATACAAAAGGATCCTATTGAGCCATAGTGCTTTCTTGTGGTTTAAGGGTTTGGCCATTTTTCATATACCCTGTGCTAAGTTTGTTTATAAACAAGCTACGTGCTTAACTGAGCTATCCAGTTTAGTAGACCTTGTATTGCGAATTTGTACTTCCATGTACTGTTATGTACTGCCATGTACTGTTCTCATGTCTTACTAAATAAAGTACATCAATCAATCAATCAATCAATCAATCAATAAAGACCAAGAGATCCTGAATATCAGTGCTTATATTGTTTAGTTACAGAACTGTAAGGGTCCATTTGGTGGCCACTGGAATATTTGATCTTAAGTATTATGCATTTATATCTTCATTTCCCTCCCCCCTTTACAGGTTTCTTTCTTTGTCATTCATCACCTTGTTCCAGTGAGTACCAACAACTTAAAACACAATAACACAACCACACATCTTTAACTCACAGCAAATACATGACAGAAATTGGAATAATGTGTGTTCAGTGTTGGACAAACTAAACAAATGTAGCACTCTATTCTACTAAGTTATTCTTTATTAAAGCTCTCTTACAAAATAAGTAGCTACACTTCTATTTGACTCTGAGTGATTGAATGAAACACAGAAATGTAAATGCTACAAATGGATGCACGTGGATAATTCTCTATGAATACCAACTGTACTCAACTCATTTGGTGTGCTGTTGAAGATGTATTGATGTAGCTTTTGTCAACCTGGTGAAGAAAATAGATAGAAACTTGAAAGCTACATCATTCTGAAAATAGTTGTAAAGGTTTTGAATGCCAGACTCTCACTTACATATGTTTTTAATTAAAACATTTGAGTACTTTATCCACCACTGGTTCTACACACCCTGCTTTCAAGTTTAGTCCCATTGTCATACAAAGTGTTTTGTTTTGTGCAGCCATTGTTCTGCAACCTGTTAAGTACTGGGAGCTGATGGTACTGTAGGTGTTGCACGCTATATGAGCAAATCAAATAACAGCATTTATTTTAATTTTATTTATTATTATTTTCTAATCAAACTGATCCCAATCCTGTTTTTTGTTTTGATCCAGATTTGAGTAGGTTTTCCTGATCTCATCAGATATCAGAGTGCTCCCAATCCTGTTTTTTGGTTTTGAACTACCCAAAATCCAATCTAGATAGGGATTAAAAGTTTTTAACTTAATGAGAATTAACACTTTACCCAATTTTATTGTAGGGTTTTATCTTAAATAGCTGATCTAAAAGCTCACAACACATTGCTATGCAACATGTTGTGAGCTTGACGATCTGCTATTTCTGAATAGCAAATTAATATAATTTGGGGTCCTTGACATTAAACATTTACGGTGCCACAGCCAGAAGAGTGTATTTGGTTCCTTCTGTACATTCTTACAATTATTATGAATAAATACATTGTGTAAAATTCTGGTTATTTTCTTTGTCTCAACAGTTCCAAAAATGACACGACCGAAGAAAAAGACATGTCCCAAATGCCAAGCCAATATGGAGGCCAGGAGGATGTCCTGTGGGACATGTTATTCTCTCCAATCAAAACCAGCAGTGGCTGCCAAAGTACTCAAGTATGGCCCAGAGTGGGCCAAAAGAATTGTTAAAGACAAGAATGTGTCTCGCCAAGTGGACAATATGTGCAGTAAGTAAAACTATACGTAGATCCTTCTAAAAAACATGTAAAAGTTGTAAGAAAATATATATTTTTACCTTGATGATTATTATATCAATACAGCTCATGAATAAATCTCAAAATATTAGAATATTACATAAGACCAATCATATAAACAATTTATAATATAGAAATATCAACCATCTTCAAGGTATGTTAATTTATGGACTCAATACAGTATTTTTAGGTTGGCTCAGACAGGGTGCCTTTTTTCCATGTGAATAATCGCATCCTGTGTGCAGTGGCCTTTATAGTGTCCCCCCCCCCAGCTGTCAGCTTATTACATGGTCTTAGCTAGGTAGGTAGGTACTTTATTCTTCCCCGAGGGGAAAGGCAGCTCTCATAGAGACATCAATAAAAACACATTAGATGAAACAAAAAAATGAATAATAAATAAATATGCATCTAAGCATCGTCAACCTACAATATTAAGAAGACAGACCAAACACTACTCAAGAGTCCGATGGCTTGCATCCCACATCCCCCATCCTAATCAGCCTGATCAAGCCAACCAGATGAGGACTTGTACAGTCTTATTGCTGCAGGCAGAAAATATCTCCTATAGCGCTCCTTCTTGCAACTTGGGACTGACTGTTACATGTAACAGTCTGTTGCTGAAGGAGCTTTTCTGCCCTGCCACAGTAGTAGGGAAGGAGAGGGATTGTCCATGATGGCCACAGTATCCAAAGTGGTACCGAGGACAGAACCAGCTTGATTCAGCCTCCTGCTGTCGCCTTCCTTGATACTACCCCTCCAACATACCGCCGCATACAGTACTGCGCTGGCCACTACTGATTGATAGAACATGTTCAGCAGAGTCCTACACACCAAAGGAGCTGAGCCACCTCAGGAAGTAAATCTGCCCCCCGCCCTTCTTGTATAGGACATCTGTGTTCCCAGTACAGTCAAGTTTATTGTCCAATTGCATGCCCAGATGCTCTGGACTACCTCCACATCTCCCTCGATGGAAATGGGAGACAATGGGGGAGCCACCATCTTCCTAAAATGCACCACCATCTGCTTTATTTGGCAATTTTAGTAACAGGTGGTTCTGTTTGCACCACCTGACAAAGCTGTTCACCAGTCCTCTGTACTCCATCTCTTAACCTCTACTGACACATGCCACAATAGCTGAATCATATTCTGCATATTTCTGCAAAGGACAAGTTGCTGGACTTATATACTTGGCTGTCCTGTATATTGCTATTCTGTGTTAAATGTTTGTTTTTATGTGAATATAAATGAATGTGTTAGTGTCATCCACATTGGCTTTTAAATGTTTTTATTTTATTTGTTTTTGTGAGCTTGCAGATCTGGTATTTTCTGCATCCAAGTATGTCATATGTTGTAGTATAAATGAGGCTTTTAAGAGTTTCAGAAATGAATGACTTAGACGTGTTCCCAGAGAACATATAGGTTATCCCGGTCTGAATGGGTTGTGTACATTCATTGAAATTAGCCAAACTATAATTATTGTCAGCGAAGATTTGTAGTGTAGAGTGGCAACAGGAGGGGGCCTAGTATAGAGCACTTTGGAATCAACTAAGTATAGGTTTTAAGTGGTTAGGCACTTAAACCCTATATACTTTGTTGACTGGAGTCCCCCATGGATTTGTACTTGTTCCCTTTACACCCAATCACTACAGCATCACTAAAGACACATAGATTTGGCTAATTTGCCCAATTTTTGTCCACAGCTAGGCGTTTATCTTGTGCTGCTTGTTGTGACTCTGGCATAGTTGTACAACTTAACAGCATTACCCCACATTGTCATTGTTTTATAGTAAGACTTTATGATGTCACGTGAAGGCTTGACCAATCATGGAGACACCTAGCCTGGGATCCAGCCTGATTCGCTACGTTCGGCGGACTTTTTTCTCTCTCTCCGCTTATCAGTCTAGAATGCCTCCTATCTCCAAGGGAGGCGGGACATGACAAACGTTTCGAGTCGTGCCGTGGCTTCTGATTGGTCTGTGGTGCGGGGCGGGACAAAAAAAACAGTGGGATCGTTGTGATTCGTCATTCGTTTGAACAACATCCAATCAGCAACGACGTTGCCTAACGTAACATATGTAGTTCCAGTGTAGTTCTGCAAAACGAGTCAATGGGGTGCGTTCCAGACTGAGAAGCGAAGAGAGAAAAAAAAGTCCGCCGAACGTAGCGAAGCAGGCTGGATACCAGGCTAGGAGACACCACCCTTTTCCCCTCTGATGGGCTATGGGCATAAACAGCCCCTCTCTGATTGGCTATGGGCATAAACACAGATGCATAGAGATTCAGAAAATGTATAGATAGATGTAAAATACTGCTGACATTTACAAAGCATCATGGCTTAATGAACTTGTCTTTTCATCCTTCAAGTTTACAAGAAATGTTCCCAGATGAAAAGGTCCCAGGTCTACCCATATAAGGAGATAACAGGGAGAAGGACAAATGAGGTAAAAAAATATAGAACCCTATCTGTCTGTGTGTGTCTCTCTCTCTCTCTCTCTACACACACACACACACACACACACACACACACACACACACACACACACACACACACACACACACACACACACACACACACACACACAGGCTACATACACACACATAGGGGACATTTCTGTTTGGTCGATTATTGCTCTATTGTAACAAAGGTTCTTGGCAATAACTGTTATACCGTTGGGACGCATGTTTATTTACTATTTAAATGGTTCCCCATTTGTAGTGAAGATGCAATTATGGGATGAGCATTTATGGGTTGTGGCCACTAAAAATGTGACAAATCAGTCAGGGGGTCAGGGTTCCTACAAGGGTTTATTAAAACAACCCACTGTTCCAGTAAGTTAACTTCACGTCACCAGGCTTTCTGCTTTTCAATAGTGTGAGGAACTGTGAGGTCATTTTACTGCTCAGTGCTCAGATCCTGTTCAGACTACTTTAACCAGTAATTTGCACAAACCAGTTCTACACAAAGAGAGGCCGTTTCTGTACCCGCTCTAGACTCCAAAAAGTCCTGATGCTATCGCACATCACAATGGTTTGATGTGCAGATGGCGATTTAATAGACATCGTCCAAGGCTAATAGTCTCACAGTGTATAGATAAAGGAAGCAGGGAGAGTATTGGAGCAAAGGTCTGACCTGCCCAGGAATCAACCTGGGGACTCAGTGTCAGGCGGTAGTATTTCCCATAACCACTTGGCTGTCGGCCCCACAGAACCATGTTAATTTGTATATTTGTCTTAAGGCTGATCATGACTGAGACAAGCAAAGGTACTAAAAATAATGGTATACCTTACCCAGTGATTTCTTATACTGTGTGTGTGTGTGTGTGTGTGTGTGTGTGTGTGTGTGTGTGTGTGTGTGTGTGTGTGTGTGTGTGTGTGTGTGTGTGTGTGTGTTTTTTTAGGGCAACAAAGAAGTGTTGGTGCATTGGGCGCCTTGTCCTGCATGGTAAGACATTTTTGATATTATTCAATTGACACTGTTTGCCCTACCAGAGGCAGTTGTTTCTGGTTGATCCCACAATTCTTTCTTCCCTCTCAAATTTGCCTTACTATTTAGGAAGGTTACACCTCATCTGTGTGGTGTTGCAGACCTGCCGATGGCCCACATTTTCACATCAAAGTACGCTGGTACAACGTGTCCAGTTAAAGTAGGCAAAATGAAAAGCTGACGACCTAACTTCCAGGTGCTTTTATCTCTCTCCCTCACTCTCTGCTGTGTGCAGCTGTGTGCTGTTCAGCGTAGAGCTTAAGATCTCAGCCCGAGGCCGACGGGTCTGCGCGGCGAGGGCTGGGCCGGGCCCAATTGGTCACGTATTTGTCGGGCATTGGGTTGGGTCACTTTTTGCCAGATCTGAAAGGTATGGCCTACACGAGCCTTTGTCACCATTTTGTCCATACATGGTATGTCTGGTTGTGGTTATGTTTCTTCTGCATGAATAAATAGGCACAGACTACATGGTATGTCTGGTTGTGGTTAGGTTTCTTTGTCGGGTTGTGGTTAGGTTTCATCTGCATGAATAAATAGGCACAGACTACTCATGACATCACTATTATGTTACAAGTATAAATACAGATGGTATATATAAAACGTAAGACAAATATTTCAATTAGACCTTCAATGTCAAATATCCTGAAATATCGATCAATTACATTTTATTATCCATAAATTAGGGTTCCCCCTATCAGTATATCGAACAAAGTTCGATTCATTTAGCAAACCTTGCCGATGGAGTCCATTAAGAGGAAGAGGAAAAGAGAGATAGAACAGGGTACCTCCTTGACTGATGTTGATGTTGATTTGGTCTACCTCCCTAACGTCAAGGAAAAGCACCTTGATTTCTCTGAGATGAAAGGCGAAAGACGGAAAGACGAAAGTGAGGGAGACTTCACTTTCGTCTTGAGGGAGACTTTCGTCTCCCTCACTAACGAAAAGCACCTTATGTGAAGTCCGGCTTAGGTCTGGCAGAACCAGGTCTCCTGGTCTTGTTTTTATCAGGCAGGCAAGCGCAGCGCGGTATCATGATGTCTCTGTGACTATGTAAGCTGCGCTCATAACTGTGGCTGTGAGTTATGAGCTACTTGATACAGTTGAGCATGTGTGACTGTGTGTGCTGTGGCGCAACAGTTGAGCGTGTGTGTATGTGGCGGTGGCCGCTGTGGCGTCTGCATGCATGCAGTGCCCAAGTGGAGCGGAGGACATTGTTGAAACCATCCACGGTCACTTTTGTATATCCTAATAATATTATAGACGTGTGAACTTTGTAGCTATAATAGCCTGTACACCTGTTGCCTGATTTAGCGGCGGCCGTCAGCCGTGTTCTCCAGCGAGGCTCCGATGTTTATTGTTCCTTAATTAGGACGGTGCTTGCTACAAGCTGGGTTTTTGTTTATATATAAAGACAGTTGGAAAAGGGTAGAATGACTCTGTTCTTCGAATCACCAATATGTAATGACAAAAATATAAGGCTGCATGCAACAATTATACTTCTTTAGAATGTCAGGCTTCGGGCTGTGTTGGGCTCCAATTGTCAATTATGTATCGTTTCTGTCGGGCTGGGTTGGGCTGGGCTCACATATTTAGGCCCGATTAAAGCTCTAGCTCAGCGTATGGGCTTGATTGGCAGCTGCAGTCCACCGGCCTCAGCAGTTGAATTGGAAGCTTCTGTGTAATTTGCTTGTACAGCTTGAATGTACAGGAAGGTTACAAAATTCACATTGTTGGATTCTAGTAATTAATGACTGTTAGTCGACTAATGTTGTTAATGACTTCTCTTTCAGACTTCAGATATGGACTGTCTGTCACCAGTACTAGAGTAAATTGTTTTATGAGGAACTAATCTAAATTCACATCAGTCAAAATCAAAATAATGAAATTACCAGAAGTGGAATGTTGGCCGCTATGCTTCTTGTCTTATCTTTTTTACATGTAGGCATTAGGCAATAGACATACATGTGCATTAGGGCTGCATGATACTGATGCAAACACTTTTTCCCCTCGACACCAAATCTCGTCACCAAAAATTGATAATCTACAAACTCACGTCACGTCTCAGTGCGAGGCATTGTGAGGTTGTAGATCTTCTCTTAGAATGTTTCAGGTGGTTAATATAAAAATAAAAGGTGTCCCAGTGCCCCTTTTGAAGACCCATGGGATAAATGAATTTCTCTAAATAATGTATTTATACTTTACAGTGACAAAATCTGGGAAGACACATGGGAACCAGCCAAGAAGTTTCCAGAGGACAGGGCCAACCAGTAACCTCACGCCTAAAGGGTACGGTCCGATGAAAGTATGGCTGCCAGCTGATAACCCTCCCCGTATCCGCCTTCGTCTCACCCGATTGGACAGAGGTGGAAAACCAGCATCTACGCCATACTTTGAAACCACTACATCTCAGAGGACAATATTGTACTTTTACTTTGTGTTAATATTTATTTTGGAGATTTTGTTTATTATTAGAAAACATACATTAACCACTTCAGCCTTATTTCGGCCATTTGAAAATAGTCGATCTACAAGCTCACAATGGGTTGCGATGCGACACATTGTGATCTGTCTTGTAGATCTGCTATTTTCATATTACATTTGGAAACTTGAAATGGGACATTCTGCAAGATGAGCACTTTTAGTTTTGGAATACTTTGGAATACATGCCAATGCTTTTGCACTATTACTCAAGTCACATTTAACAGAGTATATTTCTACATTGCTGTATTGATTCTTTTACTTAAGTGAAACGTGAGTTCTTCCACTGCCTATTTTGTTCTGTGCAATATGTTTTCTTTGTTTCTTTCTTTGGTGCCATTAAAAGCCTTTTGCACTTTGAATGTTGTTTCTTCCAAGATGTCAATCTATACCAATCAACAGTGATATTAACTGTCTTTTGTCAATGAATGAATGTATCCTAGATATACTGGATATGAGCCAGATACTGTATGTAGGCAATACAGTGTCAGCTGCAGATAGACTATACAACTGTATGGACAGTTGTTTATTCAGACTCATTATCCAAGAAAACATATGTTTTACAAAATGAAATGAAGGTGATGCAAGGAGATACACACTTTTGATAATACATCATTTGCCAACCATGGAAACAATGAGAATTTAAAGCCATACACCCAATAACTTAATGGTTCAGACAATGATGATAGTTATCTATAAGAGGCTATGCATCATATGCCACTCATCTAGACTGTGGCAAAACAAAGCATCATGAAGCTGGAGTTTGGAAGCGCTTGTTTGGAAAATCCTCCTAACTCCTCACTCCTACTGACTCCTCATACCCTCTTTTGTGTGTAGACTGCTAGCCATGCATGAAAATCAATGTTATTTCTATATTCCTGAGGGGTTAACGTGTAGACAATAAACTGAATGGGATCCAGGATTTGAAGCCTGGAGAAGAGGAAGATGCCTCAACAAGTGTTACAGAGAATGACCTGTTTGACAGATTTGTTTTGCATCATAGCCCACAAACAAACAAGGAACAGACTGAGAGGTGTTCGGACCTTTTTGATAAAAGGTAAAATGATTGTCATTTTAAAGCCCAAACCACACCAATGATTTGCGATGCAACTCCTTGCAACTAAACAGTTTTATGGACATGTCACACCAATGCAACTCCTTGGAACTGCCATTGGGGATAATGGTTGCGAGCAGTTGCAAGTAGTTGCATGAAACCGTTTGGTTGCAAGGAGTTGCATCATGCTAGCCAGGGGAATGAGGCTTAGGCTTAGGTAACCCTAACCTAACCCTAAACTACGTATCAGCTCCAACATGTAGTTTTCCTAATTGTAATGGATGACTATGTAAGTAAGGCACACATCAATATCTCAAACACATTTGGTTACTAAATAATTCCTGAAACATCTGTTTGACTGATTTTATCTAGGATGGCTCTGAAATGGTCTGAGAATGTATGACTGTTAGACTCATAGCTTGGAAGGAGATGGACATTAAACTTTGTCATAGGTCAACAGCAAATCCATAATTTGAAAGGCCTTGCCCTACATAGAAACATATTTCATTGTAAATATTATGGGTTGTTCCTGCTCATCACAGGTGCCCTTTGAACATTGTTCAAAGGGCAATAGACGATCTACAAGATCACAACGGGTTGCCGATGCTACTCATTTGAGCTTGTGTGAATCGGTTATTTCAGGCACAGTCCTATGTGTTATTATGGATCCCATCAACGTTATAGGATAGACCCGCCTCACCTGTGTCTTGATTGGCTCCTTGGCAGGCCTAGTTGTACTGAGGTTAGGGTTATGGTAAGGTTTAGGCATAGTCTTACTGAGGTTAAGGGTTAAGGTGCAGGTCAAGGGTATGCTTGTGACATCATTGTACCTGGAAGTTATGCATGAACGTCTATTGAGTGGCAAAATACAGCGTCAGTGGGAGTTTCCCAATGAGCTCTTCCAAACTCCAATGCTTCATGATGCTTTATGTTTTGGCACTCAGTGTAGATGAGTGGCATATGATGCCTACCCTTTATTACTTTTTTAAAAATTATTTGTTTTTGGGCTTTTATGCCTTTATTGATAGGACAGTATAGGCTGACAGGAAATGGGGAGAGAGATGGGGGGCGACACACAGCAAAGGCCGCCAGGATCGGGACTCCAACCCGCGACACGCTGCCAGGCATCAGAGCCTATGTGGTATGCACCTGGACCGCTAAGCCAGCACGCACCCCATACCCTCTATTACTTTATTAGTCTATTACACTATTACACTACTACACTATTACACTATTACACTAACCTTGGTGTCATGTTTGACACAGAGCTGTATTTTGACATTCCCAGGCCCCATGTGGCCAGCTTTCTGATACTCATTACTTTCATATACACCCACCTTGGTAACACTTGCTATGCATAATGTCTTATAACAGGGGTCTTCAACGTTTTCATCCCAAGGACCCCCTAGCTGAGAGAGAGATGAAGCAGGGACCTCCATACATTGCATACAATTGTGTTGCAGATTACACGTTTTCATAGATTTCATAGATAGCTTCATTGACTATCATCAGTGCTGTGTAAATTAATATTTTTGGTTCATTTCATACATTTAACCACTTAAACATTCAAAACTTGGTACTTGATTTGCTTCTTTTGCCCTCGACACCAAACCACTTTGCCGAAAATAGCCGATCTACAAGCTCACAACGCCTTGCAGCGTGAGGCGTTGTGAGCATGTAGATCTGCTATTTTCAGCTAATGTTCATAAGAATAGAGATGCTAGGGTTCAGGTTATTAATGTAAAAAAAAAAGATCCTATCACAAAGATTTGCCGGACCCCCTGGAGTAACTCTGAGGACACACTAGGGGTCCCGGGCCCCTTTATAAGACCCCTGTCTTATAAGCATAGTTATAATGCATTATAATCTGCTTATGAGTGCTACTATACTATTACACTGTACTATTACAGATTCATGGAATGTATTGTTGTAGTATATTCCCACTGCCAGCTAAAGCCAGTAATCACCTTTAAATGTAATATTTTGGCATCATGTGGTAATAGGCTGGTCTACAATGATTCACATAAAATATGTTTATTGTGCTCCAGAAATGTCCCAACTCTCCACCTTGAATGTCCACACATTTTGTCCTTCAGCTAGTGGGAATGAAAGCATGACTTGCGGTTTTGTATGAACAAAAATGTTCTGTGAACAAAATGCTTCATAAGAACATTCAACGGACATTTACTGAAAAATGTATTACTTGCATAGAATACAAACAATACACGAAGGCATTTCCTGGTGTTCTATAAGTAGCTTTAACTATCTTTTAATCAGAATCAGTGTTATTGGCACATTACATCAGTTACATCATTACGTCAGTTGCCCAGAGGCAGCACAGTCAGCCAGCAGTTACAAGATGACAGATACACAACAAGGACTGTCAGATACAGCAATAGAGATGAATACATTCCAGAAGGACCAATATAAGGAGGAGGCAATGGAATAACAAGGAAGGTTTAACTGCCTTTTATTAAGGTGCAGAGAACTATATATCAGACAGCATTTCCGTGTGAATCACACCTTCATATGGTCCAGAAGTACCATCAATAATAAACAGTATACAATATATACAAACATGTACCCTGCAAAACACAGATCACATTCGCACAATGGAAAAGAAGCCCCTGGGCCTTTTTATTTTATTTTTTTGTCATTACATTAGCATAAACGTACTGTACTGCCTGTACTGTTAAAAGTATTAACAGGAAAAGGGACCACTTCACCCATTCATACAAACATACAAACACTTCAGAAGCATTTCACCTGCCCCCGCTACTGTTCTCACAAAGACACAAAGGGACCCGCACACAGAACACATTCAAATGCATACTTCCCATTTTCTCAAATTCTAAGCCTGTGCACTAAAAAGGTCTGACACAGACATTATCCTCTCAAACATCAAATGCGTAAATGTATGAAGCAGTCAGGATGTAACCATGTCCATTATGGTCATATAGTGGCCTACCTGCAGCACACACTGTGCAATCGACATACGTTTGTACTATAGCACAAAACACTGGTCAGTGGTCAGCATGCAAGCTGATGTAACAAGTTTTGGTGAACGGTTACGGAAAGCAAAAAAACGTTGTCATCCTGTACAACCAACCATCCAAAATATATTTTGGGTATATGGAATGTGTTCCAGGGCCACAAGAAAACTACACATTTGGCCCACAGGACTCCAGTTCTATAGACGGGTTTCATGTTTGTAAACATTGAGAGGATATGACCGCGCAGAGGAGGGGGTAAGCCTATGGGTGCGTTTGGAAATTACGCACCGGAGCACACTCGCCTATTAGTTTGTATTGGCCAGTGCGCTCACTGCCGCTCAGGGCTGTATTTTCGAACGCGCCTTTCCCCCAGGCATGCGCAGATTGCGCATTCTGCTCTGTGATGACGTCGCGCGGAAATCCGTCTATATCACTGGTTTAGATGGATGTTTACTATGATATCATGCTCTTGAAATATATATCTTATTTCAGGGGTTGACACTAAGGTGTCAGAGGCATTTGCCTGTCGGGCAAGGACAGGTCATGTTCTACTTTCCCAAAGGTCATTATGGAATGATACGTAACATTTTGATTACCGTTCATTTTTTACTTTCTGGGGCTGTGCGATAACAAATGTCATACCTCAATCTTTAAGCAAAATACATACATAGCTATGACTATGGGTTCACACTTGCCATTTTATATTTTTAAGTGTAGCAACAGTGAGAACAGCACATTATAGGCAAACAGTGCTCTTATTTTACATTCCACAGACCAGAAGAAAGAGTGCTCTGGCCACGTTCAGGTGTTTAGGCAGATATTGTGATGATTCCGTTGGCGTCCGCTCTCAAACAGCGGAGAGGGGACGTGCTCTCTGCATCCTCATACGTTCTTCATAAATGGTTGGATTGTGTTCCTTGCTGAGGGCCAGAGTCAATGGCCTCCTCTCTCCTTCTCCTACCCCATGCTCCATCTGACACAACACAGCCCTGCTGTCCCCAGTCGGGCAACCTGAAAGCAAACTCCACCTGACAGAAAGTTTTATTTACCTGCCAGGGGCAGTTTAGTAGTCCGCAAAGGGGAACAATCCACACAAATCGTGGTAATCCAACATTGGGAAAGTAGTCCATCAAAGTGGTCCAGTGTGGCTGTAAAAAAAGGCCTGTAGGTAGGAGTGGTTGAGAGAGAGCGAGATAGACATGACCAGAGGAGAGCCAAATGAAATGGTCTGCAATGGTTGCCTATTCCAATTCGTCCTCAGACATGTCTGAGTCACTGTCATCATCATCAGCATCATCTGTGTTGTCCAAAAAGGTGACGTTCTCTGCATCAGTTCATCAACTTGCATGTAATGTTCCCATGCCAGCATCATCCCTTTTCGGTTTTCCCACTGCTTACGGAGGATTATGCACTGCAGTCCTTTCAGACCCTCGAAACTTAGTTTCCACGGTGAGCCTTGGGGTAGAACACAAGACAAAACCTGTGTTAGTAACAGTCATCAGTGGTATGTATTATATTCATGAAATATTGTAACACTTGCTATGCATCCCATGCCTATAATGTGTTATAAACATACTTATACAGTTGTAAGTATAGCACTCATGAATAATGCCTTATAACAATAACAATAACACATTAGAGATTTGTATAATGACGTATAAGGCCATGTAAAATTAATTGGAGTAAGCTTCTAAAACTATAGTTACAGTTATAAGCAATCATAACTGCAATCATAAACCATTGTATGATGACACTTCCTAAGAATCCCATCTTAATTCTCATAGTAGTAATGCTTTATAATCACGCTTATAATGCATTATAATATTTGTTAAAATCCATTATACTGTCATAACTGTCTATGCAAGATCATAGAGACCTATAATACTTGACCTTAAGTCACCTTATAAGGGCCGATGCGTACTCCACTTTTAGAGCAGAGTTAAAATCGGTTTGGCTCTGTCCAAACAACGTCATTCAGAGGTTCGAAGGGTGCTGCCGAGATGTTGTGACACCCGAAACGAACCGATTTAAACTCGGCTCTAAAAGTGGAATATGCATCAGCCCCAAGTCATCATGTAATGCTATTTGTGTTATGATAACTGTTAAAATGCATTAAGATTATTTTGTGGGTGTTTATTATTATAATTATACAGTGTTATACGCAGATTAGAATATATTAGAAGTATGTTTATAATGAATTATAGACATGGAATGCATAGCAGTTGTTACAAAAATAATTTATTGCAAATACATACTCATTGGCCCAGAAGAAAAACTGCACGACAGCTCCTTCAGGTCATGGTCATACGCTGAAAGACTTTTCCAGTGATGTTCCATCTCAGTCACCAGGATTTTCTTCTCCTCTGTGAGTCGCCTTCCTGCCATGATGACGTCATAACGCCCGTCTCTTTGTTCTGAGATCGACAGAATCTGGAATGCATTTATGACAAAGATTCACAGGGAAAATGAGCAGTGTTAGCCACTTAGACACTTGTAAACACACCACTCAAAGTTGCCTCTCCCAAACTCAACAAGCAAGTGTGTATATTATGTGGAATTATGGGTCAGATTTGTTGGAAGCAGTCAACAGACTAGTGTACATACCACTGTGATGAAGCTGCCATGGCCATGCTGTATCAACAGATATGATGGTTTCCATGCTCAGGTGTTCTGCGCTAGGAACCAACCTGTTGTACTGTTCTACAACAGAAGCTAGGATCTCCTTCTCCTTCCTCATCTGTCGAAGGATCCTGGCACGAGCTTTTGTTCCGTCAGTGTCTTTATGCAGACGCTGAGACCTCCTTTTGAGCCCAAGCACCAGCATCTCTATCCTATTGGCCAAGGCATCAGGCTCATCAGCAGTAGTTGTTGGTGCTGCAGAAGAGAGGAAATAGGTGGGTACAAAACCACAGTATAAGACACAAGGATTAGGAACCCAATGTCAGTGAACTCCAGGTAACGTGACCATATCACCCCCATCTTAGCTGTCTTCACTGGTTACCCGTTCGATTTTAAGTTTTGACTTATAACTTTTAAAGCTGTGAGCAAATAATATGTGCATTAACAATAATCAATTCCTCACCTTCTGCCCACTCCTTCACCCAATCCTCCAACTGGCTCTCTGACACTGCTAATTCCACCTTTAGGGATTCCAGGTTCTGCTGTTGGCTTTGAAGACCTTTAACGGCCTACAATGACAAAGAATCAAAGACAAGAAAACAAATGTTGTCTCATACACGTAAAATACTGCCACATGTAATATTAAAAATCTTAAAGAACATCACTGATATCATTACCTTCTGATATTGGCGAGACAGCGATGTGGCTCAAACTGTACAACTTCCCACTGAAAGTAGCTCTTCTGGAAGGCATCTGTTGAGATCTTCCCTGTCTATTTCAAAATAAGGATATCAACAGTTTATAATGGGCAGGCAATAAATAAGAAACAAATTCAATGCACATGACAAAAAGAAAAAAATATATACTGTTGGCTAACTAAATTAAATACTCACACGGCCAAAGTGAACAGTTCGCTGATCAAGCATTCTTAAAAATGCCTGGCAGGACAGTCCTGGTGCAGCCATCTTCATTTTCTCAAATGAGAAAAATATATCTGTGGCATAAACTGTTGCGAAATTAAGTGTAGCAGGCCAGCAGTTACTGCAAATGAGATCGTCCACTCCAGCAGTCCAAGTGGCTTGGCATGACTCGCAACTCAGGTCAGGCATGCTGAGATCATATCGCCCTAGAAAATCAAAGACACGCACACTGTAATGTAAAACCTAGCATGGCATAAATTAGTCAATAGGCATACGTTTGATTTCATAAATACACCTATGACAAGCCTTGTGGGTAAGTAAAAATACCAAGTAAAAATATATTTTTAAGATGCTTTAAAAAAAAAAAAAAATCCTTACCATCCATTGTGATCACAGCAACAGCCTTTCCTGGGTTGACCCTCAATGCCTCCGATGCACAACCACAGATATTTGCAGGTATCCGCACAGGTACAAAGCACTCTGAAAAAGATCATTTGTGTCCAATAGGAAATAGAACATTACGATTGCTGGAACCACTTGAAGAGACTGAAAGAAGAGTGAGAAAGGTTAAAAAGATTCCATGACCGTAAGACAGGACAAAAAAATGCATTGTTTAGTGGTCAAAGTAATGAGATTAATGAGTCAGAGAGGATATGATATGGTGTACTCACAAACAAGAACTTACCACAACGGCAATGAGCCTCATCTACAATGCAGGTGGTTGGAGGCAAAGGCTGGAAGAACCCTGCATTCATGGCATCCCTGTTGTGCATCACGTTTCTAGTGTCTGTGTGCGTTTTGATGTCACATTCGGCACACAGGAATGGCCGTGGTTCACAGCCATGACAGCAGACAGCAGCTGGACTGATGGCACACTGTTGGCACATGTGTGTGCCTACATGTGCCCTCGCTGCAACGCGGTTAATCAGCCAGGGTCTCTCTGCCCGCCATCTCTCTAAAAGAGAGTGGTTCCGCGTACTCCAGTCGGAGGAAGCCTGGAGAGGAGCTGGGGTTGGTGCTTCCTCGATGTCAGCCGATGCAACGCTCAGGGAGTGCTGGAGCTCTTGTATGAAACGCTCTGTTAAGATAGTATGGGATATTGAAAAACAACATTAGGTTATGTTTTACATTTACAATATAAAAAGTATAATAATGGCTGTGAAAAGGTTAGTTGCACATTTATTCTGGTAAATGTGCAATACAAACATATAATTAACATTCAAACTCATTGACAGATTATTAGAATATATCATGAACATATTGCTTTGCACTAATGAAATACACACCAACGGCATTTGGAGCAAAGGAGACCTCAGCATTAGTGTCAGGAAAATCGTTGGGAGGAACAGGTTTCTGACCACAACCACCTGGATGAGCCTTCCGACTTGGACCAGCTACAACAGGAAAAAAAAAACACTGTCATCAACATTTACTCTCTCCTCAACATTTACTCACTGGCCTGGCATGTGCACTTAAGCCTTTCCAAATTGTCTAGAATGCCGCAGCATGATTGGTCTTCAACCAGCCAAAAATGGCACGTCGCTCTGGATTAAGAGCATCTGCTAAATGCATGAATTGTAAAAACTATAACTAACTATATAACTACACTATCCTATTTGCTGTAACACTAGTGTCAGCCTGGTTATTATCATGAGGACTATTAGACTTTTCCCAAACCATAACGTGGACAGTTCAGTCGCCTATGAATATGCAATCAAATAGGAATGATTGCTGTAGGTTGATTTAAAAAAATGTCTAGCTGTCCATTGGCAAGGCACTCAGGACATCTTTTTTAAAGGAAGCCTTATCAAGTTAAATGTTGTTATATCCACAGTGATTTTCAATGTTTATTACATTCACACACATCAACACAGACGGCAAAGCAAGGCACCAATCTGCTCATCAGGAGCAGTTAGGGGTTCAGTGTCTTGCCCAAAGTCAAGTGGACACTTCACATGCTCTGAAAATGTATGCGATCCACACATATGACCACTGAACATGGCAGCTGAGATAGGCTGCCGGGTTTAGTGGTCAGATGGGTGGATCGCAAAAGCTTTTGAAATTTTAAAGTGGATTTTATAATCGGCCTCAGGTCTAAATGAGTTAATGGTATAACAATACTGACCCTGATTTCTGGTTGATCCTGGCAGGGATGACATTTCTATTGCTGTCTCTCTTTTTCCACCTTACGGTTGGTCCAGGTGCCTTTGCCTTCTTCGCTGGAGTTGGTGGTGCTCTCCATTGTGACTCTGGAGGAATCAAGGCATTTAGACTTCTGGCCACAGCTGCGGCATTTAAACTCCTTTCAAGTTCCGTAACCATGGCTTTTGGATCACTCATGGTGACGGGTAACAACAAATAACAGACAAAGACAATGATAAGACAAACAAGGGTAAACACACACACACACACACACACACACACACACACACACACACACACACACACACACACTAAGAGAAAGGTGTGGGGGGGGGGGGGGGGCGAGAGAGAGAGAGAGAGAGAGAGTACGAGAGAGAGAGAGAGTGGCTCTTAAAAGTGCCTTTTGGGTTGTTTGTTTGTTTGTTTGTTTGTTTGTTTAGGAGAGTTTGGTTGGAAGGATCTGTAAGAGAAAGCAACATATTCAGAATTACAATGAACAAAAGGAGAAACAGCCCTAAACCAGATATACAGAATCTTATACTTGCCCAAAAACACATCACGATACCTTTAATAGCTGCATACACTGAAATCCTGAGATAAACTCTGAGAGTGTACAGAACCGAATAGAACAGGGGTCTTCAACGTTTTCAGGCCAAGGACCCCCTAGCTGAGAGAGAGATGAAGCAGGGACCCCCTCTATATTGTATAAAATTGTGTTTCAGATTAAACTTTTTTGGTTTACTTTGTCTGCTTTTTCCCCCTCTATACATATAGCCTCTTTGCCAAAAAATAGCCGATCTACAAGCTCTCAAGCGCGAGGCGTTGAGAGCTTGTAGATCTGCTATTTTCGGCTAATGTTCCCCTCAGAAAAGGAATTATAGGGTTCAAGTGGTTAATGTAAAAAAAAATCCTATCACACAAAGATTTGGCGGACCCCCCTATAGTAGCTCTAAGGACCCCCTGTTGAAGACCCCTGGAATAGACCCTTATAGACCATATCCACACAGCGGCCATATTGCCAATGAAATGCCACCCCAGTTGCCACAGCAACGCAATGTTAAATTCCAAAATGGCCGCCGTGTGAATATGGACTATGGCAGTGGTTCTGGTTCTGGCTTTTCATGTGAAGCGCCCCAAATTAATATGTAACATATCAGTTTTAAGAAATAGATCCATAAGCTCACAACACGTCACATCGCAATGCTTTGTGAGCTTTTTGATCAGCTACTTTCGAATATCCAAACAACAACAACATTAACATCATAATACATTTAAATTAAGTGATTAAATAGTTCCTGTTTTAAAAAAATCTTTATTTAACTCCTGGTACCAGCTTTATAGTTGAATCCTCTGCCCCCCGCCCCCACCCATCTTCTCTTATTCAACTGACCTTTATCCCAACATGTTTTGCATTGCACCTCTGTATGGTATATATAATATGACTGTTCAATTGAGTACAATGGACCAAAATGTAAACAAGCCCCTGGGGCTTATTGTGTTCATATTTTAGCATAACATTTGACTGTACTACTAGTACTGATTGATTAATTGATTTAATACTTTATTAGCAGTACAGGACAGTAAAGTTCTATAGGATTTAAACCACAAGAAAGCACTATGGCTCAATAGGATCCTTTTGTATTCTATTCATAATAAAACATCCATTTGTACACTCAGAATGGGAAACACAAACAATGATTACATTTCGTTTTGCCTTTAGTGTTGTGCAAACAAACATGGCATATAGAATACATAACTACACACAAATGAAGAGGGACACACACAAATAGCCGAGCTCATGTTGTTGTGTTTGTTTGTTATGGCTTGTTAGCTTAGGGATATGTCCACTGTAAAACAGTTTTAAACTTATACAGACCAACCAACTTGCTACTGTACACACCCTAACATGTTAGCAACAACCCTGTGTTGTGGTTCTATGATTTAGTGGTGGTGGGGGTGCAGATTTAACATGTGTTTCTATTAAATAAATGAAAAAGTAACAAGACTTCACTTACCGCGATGTAGTTGAAAAACAATGCAATGCATCATGGGAGGCATAGACGCACATATGCATACCAGTGTTGCCAGGTATGCTTATTATAATTTCCCCAAAAAATGAATTTGAAAATAGCAGATCTACAAGCTCACAACGCGTCGCATCACGACACGTTGTGAGCTTGTAGATCTACTATTTTCAAGCAGCTGACGTATATGTTTGAAGTGCTCATGAGTCATGTGGCCCATAGTTGCTTCTTTTGGGCTTGTTTTCCTAGACCAGTGGTTGCTTGTTTCTCTCACAGAATCTGGCAACACTGGTAATGACGTTTTTGCTGCACAACTGCCCCTCAATATGATTGTTTACGTCCTAAATGTTACAAAAAACATGAAATCGTTTTGAGAAAAAATAAATGCTGCTATTTGTTCCTAAGCGACTGCAAAAGACTGCTGCTATTTGTTTCAAAAAGCTTTAAAAGAAGGCCAGAACCTTTACAGAACGTGAAATGTGCCTATAACCACATTTCCGGTTCAGAACGGATACGGAAACGTTATGTTTGTTTTCATGTATGTGGACGTGGTGAACATCCGGATGCAGTAGGCGGGATTTTATGAGTGCTAGGAATCAAGAAATTACAAATAATTATTTATTGCTAGAATTGTTCATACATTAGGCATTTAAGTGCCAGAATAATTGATTAGTGGACAAGCAGATCATTTATATAGATCTATTAGATTAAAATAAATAGTTTTGATCGGATCTTTACTACTGTCAATCAAGTCATACGGAAGTAATCTGACGTGACGTCACGGGTATACAAAAGTTAAATAAAAGTGTCGTTCTCAACAAATACTCATCGAAAAATGACCAAACTAGTATGTAAATACTCAGAATATTTACAGGTTTTTGTGGGTGGTGGCGTGTGGTCTGGTGCATTTCAAACAAGCTTCTTAGCGCACGTTTTGAAATGCCAATGCATTATCAATGGCCCGCCTGTGACGGCGCAATGTGTCGTCTTTGGACCTCAATGAATGTCTATGAGTGACCGTGGAAGGCACATAATTACGTCGCTGGCGTCCAGCGACGGCATTCGGCTCCGTCGCGGGGTTCTGACAAAAAGGCAACCGGCTACGTTTTCGGAGTGAGACCGTGTTGTTTGGTTCACGCCTAAAGATGAACTCCTGCTCTAGGACAAAAGCCAGCATACTTACAGTGTTGACTGATCAACACATCAATAGCAGAAACATCAGACAACCCAATGAACATTGTGGCTATCTCCCGGCTCCACTGTGTCTCTCTCCCTTCAAATATAATCAATTAGAATGAGCTTGTACATTTCGTTTTTTAGTCTTCATAGTACATATATACATGTATTATAAACACTTCCAGGACCCCCAGGACCCGATTACACGACACCGTCCAGCCGTCATCCTCAATTCTATTCAGAACTATTTTACAAGATTGCTCCAAATTCGTTCAGAACAATACAACCTGGTGAGGTGAAGGAATAACTGATTGCTAAATTCTGTTCATAGTCTTCATTGTACATCACAGCATCTTCATTTATTTGACAAACATCTTGTGTTCTGTAGAATTACAAGGTCTTTAGAAATATCTCCCTCACCCACTTCACACCTGCACTGCAACATTCCTTTTGTCTTGTGAATGATCACTTAGCTGTCTTTAGAAAATGACACCAAGTGTATTCCATGTGATGACATTAAATTGCCAGAAACCCAGTAAACCAAAACATTGCAAACTGCATCTTGACTTTAAATGTTTATTACAAACAAGTCAAAAGACAGTCTACATAACTACAGTCATGATATTGCACACCACCACCTAATGACTTTGGTCGTTATAACAAGATAAAGATAAGGAATATTTGAAAACTAAACTACTAAATAGTATTCTGTTTAGTGCACTAACTGATGGCCAGACATCAACTTACTGTGATTGTATCATTATTACCTTTCTACAAAGTTAAAACATCTTTCTATACAAGAAAAAGAAGGGGGGGGGGTCAAGAATAAACCAAGAAGGGTTTATTTGTCACTTACTTAGTACAATACGTGAAATATTGATGTTCAGCAAGGACAGTGATAACACAACAATGCAATATAACAACTAGGTGTATTGAAGTTAAACATTTCATGATGACAGGTATGGTATCTAAAGCAGCAAGGAATATACAAGAAGGTTAGCTTGGTTACTGTTGTTTTCAACTGTTGACTTTCTAAACTGAGCAACTATCTCAGATATGAAAGTGTTGACTCTTAGCTCAGGTCTCCTGTCAAAAACCTCCTTACACATGGGACACTGATACAGGTCACTACGATCCCAGTAATGTGTAAGACAGGTTTTGCAGTAGTTGTGTCCACATGGAGTGGCGATTGGATCAGTGAACACATCCAGACAGAACACAGAAACTGCTCTTCAGACAGGAGACTGCTGGCAGAGGCCATTTCTATACACAGTGAAAGAGTGAAACACTGGAAATATATACGTAGATCTTAATTGAAACTCTTTTTAAACGCCAAAATCATAAAGGCAGGGATATTAGAATATCTGCTTAAATGAGTAACTGATCAGTAAAAGTATTGCAATTCAAAGGCTAAATTAAACTGGAGAACATTCCTGTGTTTTAATTCAAGCTTAGTAACCACATATTTAATATTTTGCCTTAAGACAAGTATAGAATAGAAAAGTATAGAATAGAAAAGTACAATATAGAATGGAATAGAAAGTGTTGCAGAGGCTGAGTGCCCGACTGACATTTAAAGAGGCGGTGCCATGGTTTTGCACTTTTTCTGTTTTTCATGTGTCTATGAGGTTGATATAACTTCATTGAGCCCCCTGGTGGTGTTTTTAAGGTGTTTTATGTCTAAGGCCGGGCCTTCTGTTGGTCATGAGCCACAGCAGCCATCCACAGTCTGATTCAGATTAACTGGAAATTTACAATCAGTTTTATTTGTCACATCTCACATTTTCTCACTGGAGTAAAACAGTGGGTTGCATCCGTTTTTTTTGTGCACGCTCCATCTTTTTGTAGTGTTCCATGAGAGGAGAGTAGAGTGAGAGTAAAGGGAAGAGATAAAAACAGGTTAAATAGAACATAAAGATACATGTAAACAGATAGCGTATGTGAAAGCAAGTATATACGCACGTAAGTCACGTATGTCGCACGTAATTTGGGGCAGCACTTCTGGGGAGGGGGAAGGGACGCGGGGGAGTCATTTTGTTTTTTGTTTAAGTTTGAGTGTAATTCTTTTCATTTTACCTGTTTATTTTGTGTATATGTCTGTTTGTTTTTTGGGGAAAAAAAGGAAGAAATCCATGTAAGTGAACGGAAAACGTATAATCCTATCCTGTTTTTCACAATAAAAATATTTGAAACAAAGGCCTACAGTATAAAGCAGAGAACCAACATTGTCCCACCCTGAGCAAGCATTCTTGCGACGGTGGCAAGGAAAAACTCTTGGCTATCTTGACCGGGATACCCCAGAGCTCTATACTAGATCTGCTAGTATGTCCCTCTTCCCATTTTCGGCTAGACTTCTCAAATGTATCTGTGCTTTAAAACACAATGGTAGTGTAACTTTGACAAAATAAAAAAAATTAAGGCAACGTAAAGTGCACTGTGCTGCATTAGAGTTTCCAGTTTTTATACTTTGATGAAATGAATGGAAACCAATGGCTTCCTCTGACAACCAAAGACTATTAGTGGAATGTTTGGGGAAGTGGCTGGGCGGTAATGTAGAGTAAACCTAACATGCAGTGGTTCCCAACCTTTTCTGGATCAGGGCCCATGCACTTGAAAATCTTTAATGTATTCGCGGCCCACCCATCTGACCACTTGTTAAGTGGTCAGATATGTGGGCCAGTGCCGGCCCTGAGCAATTTGGTTGGATTTTACCTGCCCCACCCCATCATCCCACTCTGCCACGTACAGAACACATGCACAAACTGCAGCAGCCCCTGCACAAATCAGTGTTTTAGGTATGCATGGCAATCGCTTGTATTGGTGTGTGATGTCAGCCCTGATCTCTGGTCAACCTATAAAAGGTGTGGAAATCACTGCAAGCTTCCACTTTATTCAAGTACTGTGAGGGATTTAGTTAGTTCTCTGAGACCGAGACGCACAGAGAGAGAGAGAGAGAGAGAGAGAGAGAGATAGAGAGAGAGAGAGAGAGAGAGAGAGAGAGAGAGAGAAAGGGGGAGAGGAATGAGGTCCCAGTCTCTCCATACTCAGGTCCCCTCTTCTGAGGGCCCATGTGCCTTGACATCTGGGTTCTACCTCCACGAACACATGAAGAGGAGCCACAATGACCTCTGCTGCCAAATGCTGAGCTATGGACAGATGACCTCAGCAGCCTGTCAGAAAATCACCACCAGCGGCTCTCTAACCAGCCTTAAACAAGGAGAGACAGATGAACCAACATCTCACAGTCATCAACAGTTTACAGAGACTTTAACTCAGCCAGAAGTGAAGACTCATCGGTTGACTCACACAGGAAAGAAACCCCACATCTGTAAACAGTGTGACAAGAGTTTCAGCAAGTTATCTCACCTGAAGTCGCACCAGCCCGTCCACACTGGAGAAAAACCTTACACCTGTAAACAGTGCAACAAGAGTTTCAGTCATTTTAGTGACCTGAAGAAGCACCAGCTTGTTCACACTGGTGAAAAACCCTTCCACTGTAAACATTGTGACAAGAGTTTCAGTCAGTCAGGTACTCTGAGGACACACCTGCGTACCCACACTGGAGACAAACCGTACACCTGTAAACAGTGCAATAAGAGTTTCAGTCGTATAGATGGCCTGAGGACACACCTGCGCTTCCACACCGGAGAAAGACCTTTCTTCTGTAAACAGTGTGGCAAGAGTTTCAGTCAGTTATGTCACATGACGACACATCTGCGCATCCACAATGGAGAGAAACCTTTCCTCTGTCAACCGTGTGACAAGAGTTTTAATATTAAGTAATCTGAAGAGACACCAGCGTATCCATACTGTAGAGAAGCGTTCCACAGTGAACAGCGTTACAAAATAACCACACGGTTATATGATATGAAGGATCTAAATGTGGAATGTGGAGATACTGTGTGTGCCTCAGCTCCTCAGATAATGCTTGTTACCACAATTTCTCTTACTCCTTTTCTCCCTGTGCCTCATCTCCTTTCGTGTATCGTCGTCATATGTCCAGCTCAGTGTCGCAAAGCCACGCTCTCGTCTCTGGTCCCACTTGGAAGAGGCCAGCGTCTGAAGGAGGTCTGTACAGAGAACAGGTGGTGATTATGTGGGCGGCAGTCTGCTGCTGACCACATAATCAGTCACATCACTTGTGTCATCTTTTATTCTGATGCATACGGTCTTGACAAGCTTTGATCACATGAACCCTATAGCGTCCCTGTTCTGTCACAATAGGCCAACATATTTGGCTATTTTCGGTGAAGAGATTTGGTGTAGAGGGAAAAGGGAGGGGGCCAAGAATAGACGCCTTCAGATTCTTCAACAACAATGCAGGCAGAGTTATTCGATTACTGTTTTAACAGAGGGAAATGTATCCCGTAGTTTGAATACAAGAACGCTCACCCCAAAACATTCACCCCCGTCCGTGTCCGTGTCCTGAGGTGAAGGAAGACGCTCCACCCCGAATGTTTAAAATTGGCCTCATAAAGTGTTCATTTTGACAGCAAATTCTGATTTAGTCTTAATCTTTTGAATAACACACCATTTAGTTTTAGTCCTATTTTAGTCTTCTGAAATTGTTTAGTCTCAGTCTAGTCTCAGTCGACTAAATATCAAAGTGTTAGTCCTTTAGTTATAGTCTTAGCGCTATATTAGGCCGCTTTACATTTTAGCCTATGACTCTTGAACCGTAGGTCATATAATAAAAATCACACCCTGTGTGAAGGTAGCGGCGCCTTTGATACATTTTGTCATCGATATGTGTTTATAATGTGTTTATTGTCACGTGAAGCTTGACCAATCACTTTGTTGACGCACCTGACCAATCAGAACGTTGACATACGCACACGGACAAAGTCAGGTATAGAGCAGGATCCGCTCGCGCCGCTAAAAAGAAAATACAAATAAAAATGATTTTGAAGATTTCAAATGTCTCACAGACAGGGGATACATTTTAAGATAAGTACTTGCTTCAATGAAGAACTACAGTATTTACTATAACTAGAGGTTTGGGCCCTCACATCTAGAGATCGGGCCCTCACAGCTACGGTGCACCGGTGATCCAACAGATATGGCCATAAATGGAGATCTCTATCTGTCAGTTCTTGTCCCTTTCATGGGACACTGCGTCTATGTCAGACACTGCGCCTATGTCACACATGCACAGTGGGGTGGGCCTAGCGGCCAAAAAAAAAGGTGGCTAAAATGTGCCTGAATAAAAATAATGTAGTTTTATATTAACTGTACAATATGTAAGTACATTGAAGGTGGGCAAAGAAGCCTACGCATTAGCCAGAGCACTGATCAATAGTCAGTCTGTGGCAAGTTTGGAGGCATGTGGAGTGCTCGTGTGCTGGTCAACCCGGGACGTACACCACAGTGTGGGCATTTTAATTAAAGTTGTAGGATTAGTCTTTGGCTGTACTTCAGACACGTAAAAGTACGTTCTTGTGTTTCAACAAAATAGATATTTTAGTTAAAACACTGAAAATGAGCATGCAAATCAACCCTTCCATATTCAACCCTTCCCTATACGCATTGTCTTAAATTAAAATGAACCTTTCCGTATGTAAAGCAGATGATAGTGTAATCTGTGTTATGGACAGGACAGATGATCAGAGGAGAGGAGTTTTTACCATTAAAATTAGGATTAGGACCAAAATTAAAAGTGCAGCCAATGGGAGATAGATATGAGCTCTAGCCTCCACATCATAAAAGGAGACCAAACCCTCCTCATAATCCACAAACACTACAACTTTCTGGAGCTTCTCTACGGGGAGGAGGACTGAAGCAGGGTTAGCAGCAGCCCTGTACTCATTTCTATTCTTCAACAGTATAGTCCCGTAACCGTCGGTGGGGCTCAGTGAGAATGATTGCCTGTTGACGGACTCTCTGGCCACTCCTATAGACCAGTCAGTCTTCCCTTTAACCTGAACCTCATACAGTAGTAAAATCTTCCCGACGAGAAGCTTTGTTTTCCCAAGACACAGGCATATTGAGATAATCTCTCTGTGTTGTCTGTGAGGTTCTTATTTAAGTCTAAGAATATGGCTTAATCCTCCTCAGCTCAGTATCACACAGCTTCTCCATCTCTTTACTGAGTGTTTTGTCCAGCTGACTCGAGCTGAGCCACAGCTGTCCTCACAATTCCCTATATGAAGACGGATGGACAGTGACCGTGGTCCAGTCCTTGGTGGGTGGAGGGGTGTTGTTGATGGATGTGAAGTTCTGGAGGAGGTGGAGGTGGTCTGAAAAAGGCTTTATCTTAGCTCCTGAGCACCTTTTTCTACTATGTATTTTTGGCTGGCAAAATGTTTGAAAATAGCAGATCTACAAGCTCACAACACGACTTATTACTGAAAAAGGCTGTATCTCAGCTCTTGAGCACTTTTGTTTTACTATGTATTTTTGGCTGTCACAGTTCGCAATATTTTTTTTACATCATTGTACTGCAGAACAGCTCAAGGACCCCCTAAATTATATGTATTTGGCTGCGGACCCCCATCTCAAAATATTTTGTTCCAGGGACCCCCAGAAGCAAAGATTCGAGTTACAAATGTTCGCTTTAAAAAACATACATTCAAAGATTTCCACAAATGTTCACGTTTTTTGTGCTGCGCTATAAGCTTGTAGATCTGCTATTTTTGAATAGCCAAAGTATAAAATATGAATAAAGGGGTTAAAATGATTGTGACGCATTATTAACACATTTTGCTGGGGACCCCCTGGTACCCACCCAAGGACCCCTGGGGGTCCTCGGACTCCACTTTAAGAACCGATGCTTTACAGGGTCAATGCGTTTGTGTTGTTTAAACACGGTGACTCTCTGATGAGGCTCTAGGTGAGTCTCACAGTACATAATGTCACAGGAGACTTCATCTGGTTTAGCAGGTTCTTGGTTACTGTTGTTTTTAACCGCTGACTTTCTAAACTGAGCAACTATCTCAGATATGAAAGTGTTGACTCTAAGCTCAGGTCTCCTGTCAAAAACCTCCTTACACATGGGACACTGACACAGGTCACTACGATCCCAGTAATGTGTAAGACAGGTTTTTGCAGTAGTTGTGTCCAAATGGAGTGGCGATTGGATCAGTGAACACATCCAGACAGATAGAACACAGAAACTGCTCTTCAGACAGGAGACTGCTGGCAGAGGCCATTTCTACACACAGTGAAAGAGTGAAACACTGGAAATATATACGTAGATCTTAACTCATTCACTGCCACTGACGTAAAAAACGTATTTTTTTCCAATTACCAAATCTGCCACTGACGTAAAAAACGTAATTTTGCAAAAAACGTTGATTTTAAAAGATCTCACCGTCCTTCATCTCTCGAAGTGACACATTTCATTGTAGCATCGTTTCCGCCTGCTTCCTGTTTAAGTCCCCCTCTAAAACGGCATTATCTCGGCTTTGTTTTTCTCTACTGCTACTACTGCAAAATGGAAAGTCGCCAATTGAAAATTCCTTCTCTGGGCCACTCACACAACTACCCTCTGTGTCTATAAGCAGTTGAATACGCGATCATGAGGGATTTATCGAGGTCTGTGGCGAGGTGAAAAAGTAAGTGAGTTTTCCGTTCACATGGCGAACCATGGTGTTTTTACGCTGGGCTGCCCAGCCTTTGTTGCCGTAATGGTAATTTAAATAAATTACATTTAATTATAGTGCCAAAACACAAGTTGTCTCAAGACACTTTACAAAGGCCTACAGTAACAATTAAACGCTGACTCAACGAGATGACAGAATCTTTACATTAAGAAAGAATCAGATTTATACTCAAAGGCAAACTGAAAGATTTTGAAAAGATTTGGAAGCCTTTAGTCTCCCTTCTTAAAGGTTGAATTAGGCTAATCCTTGTGGATGACCCGTGTCGCACGTAATTTGGGGCAGCACTTCTGGGGAGGCGGAAGGGACGCGGGGGAGTCGTTTTGTTTTTTGTTTAAGTTTGAGTGTATTCTTTTCATTTTAGCTGTTTATAACCAATGGCTTCCTCTGACAACTTAACACTATTAGTGGTATGTTTGGGGAAATGGCTGGGCGGTAATGTATAGTAAACCTAATGGCAGTGGTTCCCAAACTTTTCTGGAACAGGGCCCATGCACTTGAACATTTTGAAAGCATTCGCGGCCCACCCATCTGACCAAATGTTAAGTTGTCAGATACGTGGACCCCTGAGCAATTTGGTGCACCAAGGCAGGATTGTACATGCCCCCCCCTCATGTTCTGCCTCTTACAGAACAAATCTCACTGCAGCAGCCCCTGCACAAATCGGTGTTTTAGGTATGCATGGCAATGGTCTGTATTTGTGTGTGACGTCAGCCCTGATCTCTGGTCAGCCTATAGAGCGTCGCAGTTCCCGCCCACTTCCAGTTGCCGGAAGTAAATACTCAATGCATTTATCCCATTGACTTTTCCGAAAATATTTATATAAATTAATTTAAGCCAAGAATCAAGCTATCCAGGATGCTGGTGAATCAGGACCATAAAACGTTTGATTCTGTGAAAAAACTTTTTTGAAAACGGCAAAACAAAGGGTATTTATTAAACATAGTATATCATATCATTAAATATAACATTTTAAAAAATCACAGAAAAAAAGGTTTTATGGTCATGATTCACCAGCATCCTGGATGGCTTGATTCTAGGCTTAAATTCATTGATATAAATATTTTTGGAAAAGTCAATGGGAAAAATGCATTGAGTATTTACTTCCGGCACCCGGATTCTGTGCAACTGCGATGCTCTATAAAAGGTGTGGAAATCACTTCAGACTTCCACTTTATTCAAGTGTAGGGTTTAGTTTCTCTGAGACCGAGACGCATACACAGAGAGAGAGAGAGAGAGAGAGAGAGAGAGAGAGAGAGAGAGAGAATGAGGTCCCAATCTCCCCATACTCAGCTTCCCTGTTCTGAGTGTCCATGTGCCTTAACGTCTGAGTTCTACCTCCATAAACACATGATGAGGCCTCAAAATGACTTCTGCTGCCAAATGCTGAGCAATGGACAGATGACCTCAGCAGCCTGTCAGAAACCATCACCAGCGGCTCTGTACCTAGCCTTAACAAGGAGAGACAGATGAACCAACATATCAGTCATCAACAGTTTACAGAGACTTTAACTCAGCCAGAAGTGAAGACTCATCAGTCGACTCACACAGGAAAGAAACCCCACATCTGTAAACAGTGTGACAAGAGTTTCATTCAGTTAGGTGACCTGAAGAGACACCAGCGCGTTCACACTGGAGAAAAACCTTTCCTCTGTAAATGTGCGACAAGAGTTTCAATCGTATAGATGGCCTGATGACGCACCTGCGTGTCCACACCGGAGAAAGACCTTTCTTCTGTAAACAGTGTGACAAGAGTTTCAGTCAGTTATGTAATCTGAGGAAACACCTGCGCCTCCACAATGGAGAGAAACCTTTCCACTGTCAACAGTGTGACAAGAGTTTTAATAACTTAAGTAATCTGAAGAGACACCAGCGTATCCATACTGGAGAGAAACGTTCCACAGTGATATGAAGGACCCTCTAAATGTTGAATGTGTAGATATGTGCCTCAGCTCCCCAGACAATGCTTGTTACCACAATTTCTATAACTCCTTTTCTCCCTGTGCCTCATCTGCTTTTGTGTATCGTCGTCATATGTCCAGCTCAGTGTCGCAAAGCCTCTTCCAAGTGGTCCCACTTGGAAGAGGCCAGCCTCTGTAGGAGGTCTGTACAGAGAACAGGTGGTGATTATGTGGGCGGCAGTCTGCTGCCGACCACATAATCAATCACATCACTTGTGTCATCTTTTATTCTGATGCATACAGTCTTGCCAAGCTTTCATCACATGAACCCTATAGCGTCCCTGTTCCAACATATTTGGCTATTTTCGGTGAAGAGATTTTGTGTAGAGGGAAACGGGAGGGGGCCAAGAATAGACGCCTTCAGATTCTTCAACAACAATGCAGGCAGAGTGATTCGATTACTGTTTTAACAGAAGGAAATGTATCCCGTAGTTACAAAACAAGAACGCTCACCCCAAAACACTCACCCCCGTCCGTGTCCGTGTCCTGAGGTGAAGGAAGACGCTCCACCCCGAATGTTTAAAATTGGCCTCATAAAGTGTTCATTTTGACAGCAAATTCCGTAGGTCATATGATAAAAAGAAAATACAAATAAAAATTATTTTGAAGATGTCAAATGTCTCACAGACAGGGGATACATTTTAAGCTAAGTTCTTGCTTCAATGAAGAACTACAGTATTTACTATAACTAGAGGTTCGGGCCCTCACATCTAGAGATCAGGCCGCTTTGCGGCCCTCACAGCTACGGTGCACCGGTGATCCAACTGATATGGCCATATATGGTGATCTCTATCTGTCAGTCCTTGTCCCTTTTATGGGACACTGCGCCTATGTCACAAACTGCGCCTATGTCACACATGCACAGTGGGGTGGGCCTAGCGGCCAAAAAAAAAAGGTGGCTAAAATGTGCCTGAATAAAAAGAATGTAGTTTAATATTAACTCTACAATATGTAAGTAAGTACATTGAAGGTGGGCAAAGAAGCCTACGCATTGGCCAGAGCACTGATCAATAGTCTGTGGCAAGTTTGGAGGCAAGTGGAGTGCTTGTGTGCTGGTCAACCCGGGACGTACACCACAGTGTGGGCATTTTAATTAAAGTAGTAGGATTAGTCTTTGGCTGTACTTCAGACATGTAAAATTACGTTCTTGTGTTTCAACAAAATAGATATTTTAGATAAAACACTGAAAATGAGCATGCAAATCAACCCTTCCATATTCAACCCTTCCCTATACACACTGTCTTAAATTAAAATGAACCTTTATACGTATGTAAAGCTGATGATAGTGTAATCTGTGTTATGGACAGGACAGATGATCAGAGGAGAGGAGTTTTTACCATTAAAATTAGGATTAGAAGTGAAGGTGCAGCCAATGGGAGATAGATGAGCTCTAGTCTCTACATCATAAAAGGAGACCAAACCCTCCTCCTAATCCACAAATACTCCAACTTTCTGGAGCTTCTCTACGGGGAGGAGGACTGAAGCAGGGTTAGCAGCAGCCCTGTACTCAATTCCATTCTTCAACAGTATAGTCCAGTAACCGTCGGTTGGGCTCAGTGACAATGACTGCCTGTTGACGGACTCTCTGGCCACTCCTATAGACCAATCAGTCTTCCTGTCACAGGGCAACCCGTGCCTTATAGACATTAATAAGGCACTTTGCCTGCACACACACTGCCCCGCTGCTTCCCAATGCATTTACCAGCAAGCCGGCTATAGAACAGTATTCAGTAGTGTTGTATTGCATGTTTTCCGTACATGTATATATCTGAAGACATTCTGACACTCAGTGACTGAAAGGGTTTTTAAATGTTTATAGTTTGACACTATGTGGGGAAGTTGAATTGTTTGAGAGGTCACCTGTCTCTCCTCTGCAGTGCTGGCAATCCTGTTGACTGGAATGGGCCAAGCACTGTAGAGGAGGAGAGGTGTGACCATTCAAATTATTAATTTGAATGGTCATTGCCACAAGATAAAGATGAATTAAATGTGTCAAAACTAAACGATTATGAACTCACTGCCTTCATAGATGATGCATCAGCACCTTGGATGTGTATACTATGCCCTCTACATATTTTGAGTCAATCTAGATTTATTTCATCCTGGGTGTCTATGGGCCTGTTCACCAGTTGCATTCTGGGTGATCACAAGTGGACATCTCTTATACAGATGTATGGAGACTGGGGTTAAATTAACAAGTAGCGAACGTAACACACTCAATAATTCTAATCAGAAACAAGCTAGAGGGGCAGTCTTCTTCTGCACATGTTCAGTAGGGTCCTCTCTCTGCCTATGGAAGGGTAGAATGATCATTTCATCTCAGCAGAAGTTTTCAACAAAAAATGATTTTGAGGTGTAAACGTACATTTTTGAATGTAGTATTTTCCTTCTGCTGTATAAAGTTAAGATGACCGCTAATTTAAACTTCTTTAAAAATCTATATGTTTTGGTCACAAATAACAAACGCCAGCAGCCTATGCGAGTATAGGTGTTTTTAGCTAGAATGTGGGATTTAATCATGGTTGCCCCTTTGGGGGCAATTGTAACACAGTGACCGGGGTCAATTGTAACAATGTGTTTTCAATGAAAGCAGATTTTTTTTGTCTGGGATTACATATTTTTAAATGGATTTAAAAGAACATGACATTTTCCTCAGATTCAAGAAGAAAAGTTACATGAAACTAACTGGTTTCTTCCCCAACCACTTTTCACCAACGTTTTTTTTTTAGAGAGAGAGAGAGAGAGAGAGAGAGAGAGAGAGAGAGAGAGAGAGAGAGAGAGAGAGAGAGAGAGATAACAGATGCATTCACCTTAGCCATCAGCCTTGCATAAAGACAATAGTATATTGTAATCAGCCTGCTAGGTGACAAAATACTTGGCACACTGGAGAGAGGCCCGGTGACTTGTTTTGGTTCACGCCTAAAGATGAACTCCTGCTCTAGGACAAAAGCCAGGATACTTAAAGTGTTGACTGATCAACACATCAATAGCAGAAACATCAGACAACCCAATGAACATTGTGGCTATCTCCCGGCTCCACTGTGTCTCTCTCCCTTCAAATATAATCAATATATATATATATATATATATATATATATATATATATATATATATATATATATATATATATATATATATATATATATATATTGAGGATGACGGCTGGACGGTGTCGTGTAATCGGGTCCTGGGGGTCCTGGAAGTGTTTATAATACATGTATGTACTATGAAGACTAAAAAACGAAATGTACAAGCTCATTATGGCGGTTCATTTAAGCAGCCTCAGTTCTCTGTTCAGTCTACGTGCTTCGCTGTCTAAGGTGGGTGTACAGTGCTTGTTTTCAAATTCCCTCCACCTCCCCGGCCTCCTCCCCGTGGCATTTAGTTATTATTGTTATAGGTTGATTCTGTGTCGTACTATGGTTCTATAATTCTGTGTATTGAACTGTGTTCTATGGATTGTACTATGATTGTGGTTGTTTAATTATGCATTGAAGGTTCAATGTTATGTAAAACTGTATTTTATGCTCTGCTCTGGGGGATTGTGATTGAAGATCTGTGTCATGTTTGCACAGGAATCGGTAATCTCATGAGCAGAGTCACACCGCCAAACTTGAATGCAATATCATTGCATATATGGGTAATGGTTAATAAATGGTAAATGGTTCATTATTCTGTCTGGTTATCTCTGAGCTGAAGTGTCTAAATGAAGTACAGTTAATATGAAAACAACATTATTTTTATCCAGGCACATTTTAGCCACTTTTTTTTGTCCACCCTATGTCACACACTGCGCCTATGTCACATATCCACCGCACTGTGCATGTGTGACATAGGCGCAGTGTCCCATAAAAGGGACAAGGACTGACAGATAGAGATCTCCATATATGGCCATTTAAGTTGGATCAACGGTGCACCGTAGCTGTGAGGGCCGGCCCGATCTCTAGATGTGAGGGCCTGAACCTCTAGTTATAGTACATTACATTACAGTCATTTAGAAGACGCTTTTATCCAAAGCGACAAGTGCATTCAACATAGGTAGGGAACAAAACTACTAATCACCAGAAGCATTAAGTGCATTCTCTTCTAAAACAAGCAACCAAGAGTATACCTAGCGCTAAAGTAAAAGTGCAATTTCATAAACAGATGCGCCAAAATAAGAAAATCAAATGAGCAAGAGCGAGTGTGTCGAATAAACAAGATCAAATAAAACAAGAAAACAAGTTGCTCGATTCAGTATTTAGATATTTGATATTCATTTTATCAGACACGCCCCCTTCCCATACAAACCCATTGTAACTTCAAACTCCATTTTAACCATTTTAAATTCATCGAAAACACCCGAAATGACCCAAAGTGTTTTGAAAGTGAAATATCCCTTTAGGGTCAAATTACGCTTGTCAGTTGTTCACACACCTGGTGAGACAGCGACACCTGCAGCTCTAATTTCAATCAATGGCCACATTTGCATGGATATAGGTAATTTTCTAAAGACAGCTAAGTGATCATTCACAAGACAAAAGGAATGTTGCAGTGCAGGTGTGAAGTGGGTGAGGGAGATCTAAGACCTTGTAATTCTACAGAACACAAGATGTTTGTCAAATAAATGAAGATGCTGTTTTTTAAATTGATTGAATTTTTTATTAGGCAAAAGAATGTAAAACAACACAGTTACATGTAAAATACTTTTGTCTAAAAGGTCCGACCAAAAAAGTCCTTGCGGACTTGTTTCCGTTGGGGTCCTTGAATTCATTTCATAGACATATATAGTAGCAACCAAACAGTTCAAAAATCAACATAAAAGATAAAAAGAAAAAATACCACTATGTAAAAAAAAAGCATGAAAAATACAAAATATATACAAAAAAGTGGGGGGTCTACCGGGAAACTGGTACTACCTCCTCCTATGGCCTCCAGAAAAAGTTTTTAGGGCTGTTTTAAATGAGCCCAGCGAACTGCACTTTTTGAGGGATGGGGTTAGACTATTCCATATCTTAGAGGCTGTGCTGTAGAAGGAGAATTTGCCCATGTTTGTTTTACGGGTGGGTGGTACCAGATTGTTGTTTATGCTCCCTCTAGTTTCGTGACTGTGCGTGCAACTAACTTTTTGGAGGTACTCTGTGAGGTACAATGAAGACTATGAACAGAATTTAGCAATCAGTTATTCCTTCACATCACCAGGTTGTATTGTTCTGAAGGAATTTGGAGCAATCTTGTAAAATAGGAAATGGAATGGCCTATCTATCTTAATGGCTCTGCTTGACTAGCAAGATTGAGATGAGAGAAACTCATCCACACAGGGACAGGACTATAGTTGTTTATTGTAAATGAAAGCATCCGTTAAAATGTAGCGAGTGTCACACAGTTCACAATCATTTGTCATTGGTTTGTGCATGTATGGCATTTTAGGCTGCTTAACTGAGTAAAATGAATTCAACATTGACCAAATTAAGATTTCTCTCCAGTGTGAATTCTCTGGTGTGTTTTAAGGTGGGACATTAGAGAGAAGTGTTGTCCACACTGATCACAACCATAAGGTTTCTCTCCAGTGTGAATTCTCTGGTGTGTTTTAAGGTTGGACATCACAGAGAAGTGTTGTTCACACTGATCACACCCATAAGGTTTCTCTCCAGTGTGAATTCTCTGGTGTGTTTTAAGGCTGTACATCACAGAGAAGTGTTTTCCACACTGATCACAACCATAAGGTTTCTCTCCAGTGTGAATTCTCTTGTGTTTTTTAAGGTTGGCCATTTGAGAGAAGCGTTGTCCACACTGCTCACAGCTATAGGGTTTCTCTCCAGTGTGAATTCTCTGGTGTGTTTTAAGGTCGGATATTTGAGAGAAGTGTCGTCCACACTGATCACAACCATAAGGTTTCTCTCCAGTGTGAATTCTCTTGTGTGTTTTAAGGTGGGATATTAGAGAGAAGTGCTGTCCACACTGATCACAACCATAAGGTTTCTCTCCAGTGTGAATTCTCTGGTGTGTTTTAAGGTGGGCCATTTGAGAGAAGCGTTGTCCACACTGTTCACAGCTATAGGGTTTCTCTCCAGTGTGAATTCTCTGGTGTGTTTTAAGGTGGGACATTAGAGAGAAGTGTTGTCCACACTGACCACAACCATTAGGTTTCTCTCCAGTGTGAATTCTCTTGTGTGTTTAAGGTTGGACATCACAGAGAAGTGTTGTCCACACTGATCACACCCATAAGGTTTCTCTCCAGTGTGAATTCTCTGGTGTTTTTTAAGGCTGGACATCACAGAGAAGTGTTTTCCACACTGATCACACCCATAAGGTTTCTCTCCAGTGTGAATTCTCTTGTGTGTTTTAAGGTTGTACATCACAGAGAAGTGTTGTCCACACTGATCACAACCATAAGGTTTCTCTCCAGTGTGAATTCTCTGGTGTGTTTTAAGGTCAGACATTTTAGAAAAGTGTTGTCCACACTGATCACACCCATAAGGTAGCTCTCCAGTGTGAATTCTCTGGTGTGTTTTAAGGTTGGTCATTTGAGAGAAGTGTTGTCCACACTGTTCACAGCTATAGGGTTTCTCTCCAGTGTGAATTCTCTGGTGTGTTTTAAGGCTGTCCAGTAGAGAGAACTGTTGTCCACACTGATCACATCCATAGGGTTTCTCTCTAGTGTGAATTCTCTGATGTATTTTAAGTTTGGACATGCAACTGAAGTGTTGTCCACACTGATCACAGCAGTGTTGTTTTGGTTTAGTCAAGCTTCTTTGTTCATTCTCGGCTGGTAGCACAGGGAAGCCAGGCTGATTCATCACTGGATTGCACAAAGACAAAGGAAACATGGTTGAGAGATGGGAATAGAGTACAAATATACAACTTAATTACATAGTTAATACTTACTTAATACATACTTAATTACATAGTTGTTCCCTAGAAAATTGGGAGTTAACCCATATATATATAGCAAACAAGCAACAAATAAAGGAGGCAAAGCAGCAATAAAGAGCAGAAATAATCTACAGCAAAGCTACAGGTCGAATTAAAATGAAACACAAGTTTAAGTTTAAAAAGTGTAAGATTGAGACAAGTAGTGAGACTGCTTATTTTAAAACTTGAAAAGTAAAGTAATACAACATAGAGAAAGTAACATACCATTTTCTTTGGGTCCCTCCTGTTCAGCAGAACTGTCTCTGGTTGGGTTGAGAGAGTTCATCTTCAACTGTATTCTGGAGTCCACAGTCAGATCTGATCAGAATTGATTGATATCCTGGAGGAGTTGTGGATACATTACAACTACAAGCTCTTGTTATACTAGAGAGCCTGGGGTGGAGCCAGTAACTGCTTTGAATGATTGGACAAAGAGAACAATACAACCAAGTCTCCACCAATCACAACCTAACATACTTTTACACCCCCTACATGTCTCACCCCCCTTAATGGCTCTGCTTGAATGAATAGCAAATGTAAATGAAAGCAGGACATGAGGAATCGTTAGCAGTGATGACCGTTACAGAAAAAGGTGAAATTATATGTATATTTTTAGTTTTCATATAAGAGATAGTTTGAGTGAAAGTTCTATTTATGTAATGTAACTTAATTCATAACATTACATTCACAAATGTGAACTGTGACAATAAAACATCTAATTTGGTCAGCTGTTGCACCTTGACACACCCTGACCTCTCACCATGACACAAGGGTCAATAAGCAGAACATTGTAGATCCCATCTTAAGACCAGACTCAGATAAGATAATTATTTCATATTCACTCATATATTATATTCATTAATGAGTGAATACAACATTGTTGAAGTCTGAAGATACTGATTGTCTGTGTACTGTGCATGCATTTCATAATATATGCTGTTATAAATACAGGGTCTCATATTCATATATTGTATATCAATCTTATAGTAATTAAGACATATTTGAATTACTTAAATATTACAAATCCATTCATCCACAAATGGATGCTCTCTGTTCTCTTGTAACAGAAAGTCAACAGTTTCTAGGGAGGGGTGGAGCACATATTGGGATATACCTTTATACCTTCTGACTTCTTGTATATTCTTTGCAGCTTAGATACCATATCTGTCATCATGAAATGTTTAACTTCATTACACCTAGTTGTTATATTGCATTGTTGTATTATCACTGTCCTTGCTGAACATGTCCCATCAATATTTCACTTATTGTACTAAATAAACCCTTCTTGGTTTATTCTTGATCCCCCCCCCTCCTTTCTCTTGTATAGAAATATATTTTTTTAACTTTGTAGACTTTTCAAGGTAATAATGATACAATCACAGTAAGTTGATGTCTGGAGGTGCCGCCAGTTAGTGCACTAAACAGAATACTATTTAGTAGTTTAGTTTTCAAATATTCCTTATCTTTATCTTGTTATAACGACCAAAGTCATTAGGTGGTGGTGTGCAATATGATGACTGTAGTTATGTAGACTGTCTTTTGACTTCAAGATGCAGCTTGCAATGTGTTGGTTTACTGGGTTTCTGGCAATTTAATGTAATCACATGGAAGACACTTGGTGTCATTTTCCAAAGACAGCTAAGTGATAATTCACAAGACAAAAGGAATGTTGCAGTGCATGTGTGAAGTGGGTGAGGGAGATATTTCTAAAGACCTTGTAATTCTACAGAACACAAGATGTTTGTCAAATAAATGAAGATGCTGTGATGTACAATGAAGACTATGAACAGAATTTAGCAATCAGTTATTCCTTCACCTCACCAGGTTGTATTGTTCTGAAGGAATTTGGAGCAATCTTGTAAAACAGTTCTGAATAGAATAGACCCTTTGCTAAGCCCCACCATTCCACTCTGTAGACTTTTCAAGGTAATAATGATACAATCACAGTAAGTTGATGTCTGGAGGTGCCACCAGTCAGTGCACTAAACAGAATACTATTTAGTAGTTTAGTTTTCAAATATTCCTTATCTTTATCTTGTTATAACGACCAACGTCATTAGGTGGTGGTGTGCAATATGATGACTGTAGTTATGTAGAATGTCTTTTGACTCGTTTGTAATCAACATTTAAAGTCAAGATGCAGCTTGCAATGTTTTGGTTTACTGGGTTTCTGGCAATTTAATGTAATCACATGGAAGACACTTGGTGTCGTTTTCTAAAGACAGCTAAGTGATCATTCACAAGACAAAAGGAATGTTGCAGTGCAGGTGTGAAGTGGGTGACAGAGATATTTCTAAAGACCTTGTAATTCTACAGAACACAAGATGTTTGTCAAATACAATGAAGACTATGAACAGAATTTAGCAATCAGTTATTCCTTGTAAAATAGTTCTGAATAGAATTGAGGATGACGGCTGGACGGTGTCGTGTAATCAGGTCCTGGATGTGTTTATAAAACATGTATATGTACTATGAAGACTAAAAAACGAAATGTACAAGCTCATTCTAATTGATTATATTTGAAGGGAGAGAGACACAGTGGAGCCGGGAGATAGCCACAATGTTCATTGGGTTGTCTGGTGTTTCTGCTATTGATGTGTTGATCAGTCAACACTTTAAGTATCCTGGCTTTTGTCCTAGAGCAGGAGTTCATCTTTAGGCATGAACCAAAACTTTTTAAAGAATTACATTTTAAAGAAATTTAAATTAGTGGTCATCTTAACTTTATAGCAGAAAGAAAATACTACATTCAAAAATGTACGTTTACATCTCAAAATCTGTTTTTGTTGAAAACTTCTGCTGAGATTGTTTTGACACATTTAATTCATCTTTATCTTGTGGCAATGACCATTCAAATTAGTAATTTGAATGGTCACACCTCTCCTCCTCTACAGTGCTTGGCCCATTCCAGTCAACAGGATTGCCAGCACTGCAGAGGAGAGACAGGTGACCTCTCAAACAATTCAACTTCCCCACACAGTGTCAAACTATAAACATTTAAAAACCCTTTCAGTCACTGAGTGTCAGAATGTCTTCAGATATATACATGTATGGAAAACATGCAATACAACACTACTGAATACTGTTCTATAGCCGGCTTGCTGGTAAATGCATTGGGAAGCAGCGGGGCAGTGTGTGTGCAGGCAAAGTGCCTTATTAATGTCTATAAGGCACGGGTTGCCCTGTGACAGGAAGACTGACTGGTCTATAGGAGTGGCCAGAGAGTCCGTCAACAGGCAGTCATTGTCACTGAGCCCAACCGACGGTTACTGGACTATACTGTTGAAGAATGGAAATGAGCAGGTGAAATCCAACATAAATATAAACCCACACCTCTCCTCCTCTACAGTGCTTGGCCCATTCCAGTCAACAGGATTGCCACAGGGGATTGACTTCCCCACAGAGTGTCAAACAATAAACATTTAAAAACCCTTTCAGTCACTGAGTGTCAGAATGTCTTCAGATATATACATGTACGAAAAACATGCAATAGAGGATATGCGCATGCTTAAAGTGAATGGCACATCGAGTGGCAAATCGAGTGGCAAAGCAACATGCAAAGTGAGTTTAACATTGTTTAATGTTGTTTAATGCAATCAGATATGACTTTTCTGTTTGGATGCATGGGCTGTCAAGGCCAGAAAGTATTTTTTTTGACACTCAGTAGGCATTCCTGCATAACTTCCGGAGTTGGTGATGATGTCACACGCATATCCTCTATACAACACTACTAAATACTGTTCCTAGCCGGCTTGCTGGTAAATGCATTGGGAAGCAGCGGGGCAGTGTGTGTGCATGCAAAGTGCCTTTAATGTCTATAAGGCACGGGTTGCCCCGCGACAGGAAGACTAACTGGTCTATAGGAGTGGCCAGAGAGTCCGTCAACAGGCAGTCATTGTCACTGAGCCCCAACGACGGTTACTGGACTATAGTGTTGAAGAATGGAAATGAGTACAGGGCTGCTGCTAACCCTGCTTCAGTCCTCCTCACCGTAGAGACGCTCCAGAAAGTTGGAGTATTTGTGGATTATGAGGAGGGCTTGGTCTCCTTTTATGATGTAGAGGCTATTCCACTGGCTGCACCTTCACTGAGACATTCTATCCATTCGTTGTCCTAAAACTATTTTTGGGGCGGTGTAGCCGCCCCCTATAAGTGAGTTTTGGACACCGACCAAAAGATTTGTATACCCCCTAACCCTTCCATTGTTAATGCAAATCGATACTTTTGCAAAGTCAGCCAATCACATTACAGCTAGTGTCATCACCACTAACTGTAATGTGATTGGCTGACTTTGCAAATTCAGGACTGTGATTGGCTAGCGAAACACATGACACATGTGCAGCCCTATGAATAGCAGTATGGACTTTAAAAAAAGGCAATTATCCTTTTTTTAAAGTGAGTCATGTTGTGATGACCACACACCGCCCACTTCACACTGGGTGTGATTTTTAATGGTAAAAACTCCTTTCCTCTGATCATCTGTCCTGTCCATAACACAGATTAGACTAATCATGAGCTTTACATACACGTATAAATGTTAATTTTCAGTGTGTATAGGGAAGGGTTAAATATGGAAGAGTTGATTTGCATGCTCATTGTCTCCGCCAGAGGTGGAGAGTATGTTTTCGTTCCCGTCACGCTGTGTCCCCCCCCCCCCTAGCCAAGCTAACATTGGTCAAGCTTCACGTGACACGTGACAATATGTTGTCACCAATGCTTTTGATTGGCTAGCGAGACGCATGACGAAATAAAATCCTATAAATAGGTGTGTCACTTCCAAAAAACATTTATGTTTTTGGAAGTGAGGTAACATTGGTCAAGCAAACGGGATCAAGCTAACATTGGTCAAGTGACACGTGACAATATGTAATATAAATAGGTAAGACAGGATTAATCAGGAACAGTACTGGCGGAGACCTGTGCTCCGAGGAGCACATTTTCTAGTTTTTAGTGTTGTAGGCCTATCTAAAAGATCTATTTTGTTGAAACTGCTGACATACTGTAGGCACAGTGTGTGACTGTAGGCACAGTGTGTGACATAGGCGCAGTGTCCCATAAAAGGGACAAGGATTGACAGATAGAGATCTCCATATATGGCCACATCAGTTGGATCACCGGTGCTAGTTATAGTTATATATATAGTAAATACTGTAGTAGACATTTGAAATCTTGTCTACATTTTTATTTGTATTTTCTTTTTATTATATGACCTATACGCTTCAAGAGTCATAGGCTAAAATGTAAAGCGGCCTGTTATAGCGCTAAGACTAAAAAAAAGTACTAAAACTTAAACTTAATCGACTGAGACTAGACTGAGACTAAAATAGGACTAAAACTAAATGGTGTGTTATTGAGAAGACTAAATCAGAATTTCCTGTCAAAATTAACACTGCATGAGGCCAATTTTAAACATTCGGGGTGGAGTGTCTTCCTTCACGTGTCTTCCTTCACCTCAGAACACGGACACGGACAGGGGTGAGTGTTTTGGGGCGAGTGTTCTTGTATTCAAACTAAGGGATACATTTCCCTCTGTTAAAACAGTAATCGAATCGCTCTGCCTGCATTGTTGTTGAGTTGAAGAATCTGAAGGCGTCTATTCTTGGCCCCCTCCCTTTTTCATGTGATCAAAGCTTGGCAAGACTGTATGCATCAGAATAAAAGATTAAACAAGTGATGTGATTAATTATGTGGTCGGCAGCAGACTGCCGCCCACATAATCACCACCTGTTCTCTGTACAGACCTCCTTCAGAGGCTGGCCTCTTCCAAGTGGAACCAGAGACGAGAGCGTGGCTTTGCGACACTGAGCTGGACATATGACGACGATACACAAAAGATGAGGCACAGGGAGAAAAGTAATTGGAGAAATTATTGTAACAAGCATTATCTGTGGAGCTGAGGAATCTCCACATTCCACATTTAGAGGGTCCTTCATATCATATAAGCGTGTGATTATTTTGTCACTCTGTTCACTGTGGAACGTTTCTCTCCAGTATGGATATGCTGGTGTCTCTTCAGATTACTTAATTCATTAAAACTCTTGTCGCACTGTTGACAGTGGAAAGGTTTTTCTCAAGTGTGGAGAAGCAGGTGTCTCCGCAGGTTACACGACTGACTGAAACTCTTGTCACACCGTTGACAGTGGAAAGGTTTCTCTCCATTGTGGAGGCGCGGGTGTGTCCTCAGGTTATATAACTGACTGAAACTCTTGTCACACTGTTTATAGAAGAAAGGTGTTTCTCCGGTGTGGACACGCAGGTGCGTCATCAGGCCATCTATACGACTGAAACTCTTGTCGCACTGCTTACAGAAGAAAGGTTTTTCTCCAGTGTGAACACGCTGGTGCTTCTTCAGGTCACCTAACTGACTGAAACTCTTTTCGCACTGTTTACAGTGGAAAGGTTTTTCACCAGTGTGGAGGCGCAGGTGTGTCGTCAGGTTACATAACTGACTGAAACTCTTGTCACACTGTTTACAGAAGAAAGGTTTTTCTCCAGTGTGGGTGCGCAGGTGTGACTTCAGAGTATCTGACTGACTGAAACTCTTGTCGCAATGTTCACAGTGGAAAGGTTTTTCTCCAGTGTGAACACGCTGGTGCCTCTTCAGGTCACCCAACTGACTGAAACTCTTTCCACACTTTTTACAGAGGAAAGGTTTTTCTCCAGTGTGGACAGGCTGGTGCGACTTCAGGTGAGATAACGTGCTGAAACTCTTGTCGCACTGTTTACAGATGTGGGGTTTCTTTCCTGTGTGAGTCAACCGATGAGTCTTCACTTCTGGCTGAGTTAAAGTCTCTGTAAACTGTTGATGACTGTGAGATGTTGGTTCATCTGTCTCTCCTTGTTTAAGGCTGGGTACAGAGCCGCTGGTGGTGATTTTCTGACAGGCTGCTGAGGTCATCTGTCTATTGCTCAGCATTTGGCAGCAGAGGTCATTGTGGCTCCTCTTCACGTGTTTATGGAGGTGAAACTCGGATGTTAAGGCACATGGACCTCATTTCTCTCTCTCTCTCTCTCTCTCTCTCTCTCTCTCTCTCTCTCTCTCTCTCTCTCTCTCTCTCTCTCTCTCTCTCTCTCTCTCTCTCTCTCTCTCTCTCTCTCTCTCTCTCTCTGTGGGTCTCTCGGTCTCAGAGAACTAACTAAATCCTACACGGTACCTGAATAAACACCTTTTATAGGCTGACCAGAGATCAGGGCTGACATCACACACAAATACAAACCATTGCCATGCATACCTAAAACACCGATTTGTGCAGGGGCTGCTGCAGTTTCTGCATGTTTTCTGTACGTGGCAGAGCAAATCCTGCCTAGGGCATCAAATTGCTCAGGGACGGCACTGGCCCACATATCTGACCACTTAACAAGTGGTCAGATGGTTGGACCACGAATGCATTCTAGATTTTCAAGTGCATGGGCCCTGATCCAGAAAAGGTTGGGAACCACTGCATGTTAGGTTTACTCTACATTACCGCCAAGCCATTTCCCCAAGCATACCACTAATAGTGTTTGGTTGTCATTGGTTTCCATTCATTTCATCAAAGTATAAACACTGGAAAGACTAATGCAGCACAGTGCACTTTACGTTGCCTTAATTTATTTATTTTTTGTCAAAGTTACATTACCGTTGTGTTTTAAAGCACAGATACATTTGAGAAGTCTAGCCGAAAAATGGGAAGAGGGACATACTAGCAGATCTAGTATAGAGCTCTGGGGTATCCCGGTCAAGATAGCCAAGAGTTCTTCCTTGAAACCGTCGCAAGAATGCTTGCTCAGGGTGGGACAATGTTGGCTCTCTGCTTTATACTGTAGGCCTTTGTTTCAAATATTTTTATTGTGAAGCACAGGATAGGATTATATATTCTCCGTTCACATATGCCTACATGGATTGCTTCCTTTTTTTTCAAAAGCAAACAGACATATACACAAAATAAACAGCTAAAATGAAAAGAATACACTCAAACTTATACAAAAACAAAAGGACCCCCCGCCCCCCTTCCCCCTCCCTAGAAGTGCTGCCCCAAATTACATGCGACACGGGTCATCCACAAGGATTAGCCTAATTCAACCTTTAAGAAGGGAGACTAAAGGCTTCCAAATATTTTCAAAATCTTTCAGTTTGTCTTTAAGTGTAAATCTGATTCTTTCTAAATGTAAAGATTCTGTCATCTCGTTGAATCAGAGTTTAATTGTTACTGTAGGCCTTTTTAGTGTCTTGAGACAACTTGTGTTTTGGCACTATAATTAAATGTAATTTAATTTAATTACCAGACTTTTGAACAAGGCATGAACACCTCCTGCCTGAGGTGGGGTTTTAACCATGTGAAATATGTAGTATTTTACCTTTCCATGCTGCACAAGCTGGTCTTTCAAACATCACCTTGAGAAATATTGTACATGATTTTGGCTTTTAAAAAGAGTTTCAATTAAGATCTACGTATATATTTCCAGTGTTTCACTCTTTCACTGTGTGTAGAAATGGCCTCTGACTGCCAGCAGTCTCCTGTCTGAAGAGCAGTTTCTGTGTTCTATCTGTCTGGATGTGTTCACTGATCCAATCGCCACTCCATTTGGACACAACTACTGCAAAACCTGTCTTACACATTACTGGGATCGTGTATGAGACTCACCTAGAGCCTCGTCAGAGAGTCACTGTGTTTAAACGACACAAACTAATTGACCCTGTAAAGCATTGGTTCTCGACGTGGGGTCCGGGGACCCCCAGGGGTCCTTGGGTGGGTACCAGGGGGTCCCCAGCAAAATGTGTTAATAATGTGTCACAATCATTTTAACCACTTTATCCATATTTTATACTTTGTCTATTCAAAAATAGCATATCTACAAGCTCATAGCGCAGCACCGAGTGCCGCGCTATGAGCTTGTATATCTGCTATTTTTTTTTAAATCGTGAACATTTGTCCAAATCTTTGAATGTGTGTTTTTTAAAGCGAACATTTGTAACTCGAATCTTTGCTTCTGGGGGTCCCTGGAACAAAATATTTTCAGATGGGGGTCCACAGCCAAATACATATAATTTTGGGGGCCCTTGACATAAAAAAGTTTGAGAACCACTGCTGTAAAGAACCCGAAATACTTTATTTGCATGAAACATGACAGACCTCTGGAGCTGTTCTGCAGTGCCAATGATATAAAAAATGATTGCGAACTGTGCCAGCCAAAAATACATAGTAAAAAAAAGTGCTCAGGAGCCGAGATACATGCCTTTTTCAGTAATAAGTTAAACAAGAAGTGAATGGAGCAGCAAATCTTCAAATGATGATATCTTGGGTTCTGAACGTTTTTTTCCAAAAGCGATGCAACGCGCTGTGAGCTTGTAGATCTGCTATTTTCAAACATTTTGCAAGCCAAAAATACACAGTAGAAAAAAAGTGCTCAGGAGCCGAGATACAGCCTTTGTCAGACCACCTCCTCCAGAACATCACATCCATCAACAACACCCCTCCACCCACCAAGGACTGGACCACGGTCACTGTCCATTCGTCTTCATATAGGGAATTGTGAGGACAGCTGTGGCTCAGCTCGAGTCAGATGGACAAAACACTCAGTAAAGAGATGGAGAAGCTGTGTGATACTGAGCTGAGGAGGATTAAGCCATATTCTTAGACTTAAATAAGAACCTCACAGACAACACAGAGAGATTATCTCAATATGCCTGTGTCTTGGGAAAACAAAGCTTCTCGTCGGGAAGATTTTACTATGAGGTTCAGGTTAAAGGGAAGACTGACTGGTCTATAGGAGTGGCCAGAGGGTCCGTCAACAGGCAGTCATTGTCACTGAGCCCCACCAACGGTTACTGGACTATAGTGTTGAAGAATGGAAATGAGTACAGGGCTCATATCTATCTCCCATTGACTGCACCTTCACTTTGGTCCTAATCCTAATTGTAATGGTAAAAACTCCTCTCCTCTGATCATCTGTCCTGTCCATAACACAGATTACACTATCATCAACTTTACATACGTAGAAAGGTTCATTTTAATTTAAGACAATGTGTATAGAGAAGGGTTGAATATGGAAGGGTTGATTTGCATGCTCAATTTTCATTGTTTTATCTAAAATATCTATTTTGTTGAAACACAAGAATGTAAATTTACATGTCTGAAGTACAGCCAAAGACTAATCCTACTACTTTAATTAAAATGCCCACACTGTGGTGTACGTCCCGGGTTGGCCAGCACACGAGCACTACACTTGCCTCCAAACATGCCACAGACTATCGATCAGTGCTTTGGCTAATGCGTAGGCTTCTTTGCCCACCTTCAATGTACTTACATATTGTACAGTTAATATAAAAATACATTATTTTTATTCAGGCACATTTTATCCACCTTTTTTTTTTTGTCCGATAGGCCCACCCCACTGTGCATGTGTGACATAGGCACAGTGTGTGACATAGGCGCAGTGTCCCATAAAAGGGACAAGGACTGACAGATAGAGATCTCCATATATGGCCATATCAGTTGGATAACCGGTGCACCGTAGCTGTGAGGGCCGCTTGATCTCTAGATGTGAGGGCCCGAACCTCTAGTTATAGTAAATACTGTAGTTCTTCATTGTAGCAAGTACTTAGCTTAAAATGTATCCCCTGTCTGTGAGACATTTGAAATCTTGTCTACATTTGTATTTGTATTTTCTTTTTATTGTATGAACTATACGGTTAATATAGGCTAAAATGTCATAGGTCATAGGCTAAAATGCAAAGCGGCCTGTTATAGCGCTAAGACTAAGACTAAGACTAAAGGACTAAAACTTTGATATTTAGTCAACTGACACTAGACTGAGACTAAACAATTCCAGAAGACTAAAATAGGACTAAAACTAAATGGTGTGTTATTCAAAAGACTAAGACTACATCAGAATTAGCTGTCAAATTGCTGTAGAGTGTCTTCCTTGACCTCTACACCAAATCTCTTCACTGAAAGTAGCAAAATATGATTGCCTATTGTGACAGAACAGGGACGCTATAGGGTTCATGTGATCAAAGCTTGGCAAGACTCACTGTGATGTGAAGTGATGTGATTATGTATGTGGTCGGCAGCAGACTGCCGCCCACATAATCACCACCTGTTCTCTGTACAGACCTCCTTCAGAGGCTGGCCTCTTCCAAGTGGGACCAGAGACGAGATCGTGGCTTTGCGACACTGAGCTGGACATATGACGACGATACACGAAAGAAGATGAGGCACAGGGAGAAAGGGAGTTCGAGAAATTCTGGTAACAAGCATTATCTGAGGAGCTGGGGCACCTATCTCATCTCCACATTCAGAGGGTCCTTCATATCATTTAACCGTGTGATTATTCTGTCACCCTGTTCACTGTGGAACGTTTCTCTCCAGTATGGATACGCTGGTGTCTCTTCAGATTACTTAAGTTATTAAAACTCTTGTCACACTGTTGACAGTGGAAAGGTTTCTCTCCATTGTGGAGACGCAGGTGTTTCCTCAGATTACATAACTGACTGAAACTCTTGTCACACTGTTTACACAAGAAAGGTCTTTCTCCGGTGTGGACACGCAGGTGTATCCTCAGAGTATCTGACTGATTGAAACTCTTGCCACACTGTTTACAGTGGAAGGGTTTTTCTCCAGTGTGGATACGCTGGTGCCTCTTCAGGTGACCTAACTGACTGAAGCTCTTTCCGCACTTTTTACAGTGGAATTTTTCTCCAGTGTGGATACGATGGTGCCTCTTCAGGTCACCTAACTGACTAAAACTCTTTCCACACTGTTTACAGAGGAAAGGTTTTTCTCCAGTGTGGACACGCAGGTGTGACTTCAGAGTACCTAACCGACCAAAACTCTTGCCGCACTGTTTACAGTGGAATGTTTTTTCTCCAGTGTGGACAGTCTGGTGCAACTTCAGGTGAGATAACGTGCTGAAACTCTTGTCACACTGTTTACAGATTTGGAGTTTCTTTCCTGTGTGAGTCAACTGATGAGTCTTCACTTCTGGCCGAGTTAAAGCCTCTGTAAACTGTTGATGACTGTGAGATGCTGGTTCATCTGTCTCTCCTTGTTTAAGGCTGGGTACAGAGCTGCCGGTGGGGATTTTCTGACTGGCCGCTGAGGTCATATGTCTGTTGCTCAGCATTTGGCAGCAGAGGTCATTGTGGCTCCTCTTCATGTGTTTATGGAGGTAGAACTCAGACGTTAAGGCACATGGACACTCAGAACAGGGGCCCTGAATATGGGGAGGATGGGACCTCATTCCTTCCAGGTGCGGTAGTATAGGTTTGTTGCTGCAAGATTTGTCCTATACGCACGCTCTCTCTCTCTCTCTGGACGTGTGTCACGGCCTCTCAGAAAATTAACTCGATCCTTCACAGTATTTGAATAAAGTGGAAGTCTGAAGTCATTTCCACATCTTATATGGGCTGCCCAGAGATCAGGGCTGACATCACACACAAATACAGACCATTGCCATGCATACCTAAAAACATCGATTTGTGCAGGGGCTGCTGCAGTCTTTGCATGTGTTCTGTACGTGGCACAGCAGTGTCGTTTTGGTTTAGCCAAGCTTCTTTGTTCATTCTCTGCTGGTAGCACAGGGAAGCCAGGCTGATGATTCAACACTGGATTGCACAAAGACAAAGGAAATATGGTTGGATCAAACATGCAACAAACAAAGGAGGCAAAGCAGCAATGAAGAGCAGAAATAATCTACAGCAAAGCTACAGGTCGAATTAAAATGAAACACGAGTTTAAGTTTAAAAGGTATACAATTGAGACAAGTAGTGAGACTGCTTAATTTAATCTTGAAAAGTAAAGTAATAAAACATTTGTACGACAGAGCAGGGAAATTAAAACTAGAAAGGAGGTAGAGAAAGTAACATACCATTTTCTTTGGGTCCTTCCTGTTCAGCAGAACTGTCCCTGGTTGGGTTGAGAGAGTTCATCTTCAACTGAATTCTGGAGTCCACAGTCAGATCTGATCAGAATTGATTGATATCCTGGAGGAGTTGTGGATACACTACAACTACAAGCTCTTGTTATACTAGAGAGCCTGGGGGTGGAGCCAGTAACTGCTTTGAATGATTGGACAAAGAGAACAATACAACCAAGTCTCCACCAATCACAACCTAACATACTTCTACACCCCCCTACATGTCTCACCCCCCTTAATGGCTCTGCTTGAATGAATTGCAAATGTAAATGAAAGCAGGACATGAGGAATCGTTAGCAGTGATGACCGTTACAGAAAAAGGTGAAATTAGATGTATATTTTTAGTTTTCATATAAGAGATAGTTTGAGTGAAAGTTCTATTTATGTAATTGTAACTTAATTTGTCACATTACATTCACAAATGTGAACCTTGACAATGAAACATCTAATTTGGTCAACTGTTGCACCTTGACACACCCTGACCTCTCACCATGACACAAGGGTCAATAAGCAGAACATTGCACATCCCATCTTAAGACCAGACTCAGATAAGATACCTATTTCATATTCACTCATATATTCATTAATGAGTGAATACAACATTGTTGAAGTCTGAAGATACTGATTGTCTGTGTACTGTGGATGCAGTTCATAATATATGCATGTATACATACAGGGTCTCATATTCATATATTTTATATCAATCTTATAGGAATTAATACATATTTGAATTACTTTAAGATTACAAATCCATTCATCCACAAATGGATGCTCTTGGTTCTCTTGTAACAGAAAGTCAACAGTTTCTAGAAGGTTGCATGGATGGAGCATGTCTGGGGGAGGAGGGGTGGAGCACATGTTGGGACATGTAGAAAAATATTTATGGAATAAATAATGTAATTATATATATATATATATATATATATATATATATATATATATATGGTGTTGAAGCCAGTTGGTACACATTGCTTTATGCCTTCTGACTTCTTGTATATTCCTTGCTGCTTTAGATACCATACCTGTCATCATGAAATGTTTAACTTCAATACACCTAGTTGTTATATTGCATTGTTGTGTTATCACTGTCCTGGCTGAACATCAATATTTCACTTATTGTACTAAGTAAGTGACAAATAAACCCTTCTTGGTTTATTCTTGACCCCCCCCCTTCTTTTTCTTGTATAGAAAGATGTTTTAACTTTGTAGAATTTTCAAGGTAATAATGATACAATCACAGTAAATTGATGTCTGGCCACCAGTTAGTGCACTAAACAGAATACCATTTAGTAGTTTAGTTTTCAAATATTCCTTATCTTTATCTTGTTATAACGACCAAAGTCATTAGGTGGTGGTGTGCAATATCATGACTGTAGTTATGTAGACTGTCTTTTGACTTGTTTGTAATAAACATTTAAAGTCAAGATGCAGTTTGCAATGTTTTGGTTCACTGGGTTTCTGGCAATTTAATGTCATCACATGGAAGACACTTGGTGTCATTTTCTAAAGACAGCTAAGTGATCATTCACAAGACAAAAGGAATGTTGCAGTGCAGGTGTGAAGTGGGTGAGGGAGATATTTCTAAAGACCTTGTAATTCTACAGAACACAAGATGTTTGTCAAATAAATGAAGATGCTGTGATGTACAATGAAGACTATGAACAGAATTTAGCAATCCGTTATTCCTTCACCTCACCAGGTTGTATTGTTCTGAAGGAATTTGGAGCAATCTTGTAAAATAGTTCTGAATAGAATTGAGGATGACGGCTGGACGGTGTCGTGTAATCGGGTCCTGGGGGTCCTGGAAGTGTTTATAATACATGTATATATGTACTATGAAGACTAAAAAACGAAATGTACAAGCTCATTCTAATTGATTATATTTGAAGGGAGAGAGACACAGTGGAGCCGGGAGATAGCCACAATGTTCATTGGGTTGTCTGATGTTTCTGCTATTGATGTGTTGATCAGTCAACACTTTAAGTATCCTGGCTTTTGTCCTAGAGCAGGAGTTAATCTTTAGGCGTGAACCAAAACAAGTCACCGGGCCTCTCTCCAGTGTGCCAAGTCTTTTGTCACCTAGCAGGCTGATTGCTTGTTTCTGATTAGAATTATTGAGTGTGTTACGTTTGCTCCCTGTTAATTTTAACCCCAGTCGCCATACATCTGTATAAGAGATGTCCACTTGTGATCACCCAGAATGCAACTGGTGAACAGGCCCATACACACCCAGGATGAAATAAATCTAGATTGACTCAAAATATGTAGAGGGCATAGTATACACATCCAAGGTGCTGATGTATCATCTATGAAGGCAGTGAGTTCATAATCGTTTAGTTTTGACACATTTAATTCATCTTTATCTTGTGGCAATGACCATTCAAAGTAGTAATTTGGTGGTTTGTGATCAACAACATTTATAAAGGTAATGGGTCAAACACTGAGTGGTAAAAATGAGGATATCGCACCGGAGTCAGAGTGTGGTGGTAACATTGCATAAAACATTAATGGTTGTATTAATGGTAATGTTGAATACAACATTATCAACTTGCAAGAAACAAGTGCATATGAGTAACTATGTAATGTCTATGTTTCCTGGAGAAGAAAGTGGTAGACTCAGTCAAAAAATAGGCCTCAGAGCACCTTTTTATTTGTAAGACAATCAGAGGATTCATTATAAATGCTTGGCTCAAACATGACAGAAGCAGCAAACTTTCAGGTTACAAAGAGTTAAATACAGAACAACAAGGGGGTGTTTCTTTTAGTGCAATGTCTGTGATGTTTTAATATTCCACCCAAGTACGACTGTACAGCAATAACAACAGTTATGTAGAGAATCAGACCAGACTAAAAACTAAAAGTGAAGGTAGCTACTCAAGTGAAATAAATGAATGTCAAAATGACCGATTTTTGACAAAACTGACAGAACTCATTTAACTTTGAGCATGAAGCTCTCAGATGGCTCCCCGTCCTTGATTTTCCCTAAATAGTCTATGTATACACATGTGTAACTTTAACATTCCAAAATGTTCCTTTGGAAACAAAATATGACCATGTTAATCCACAAAAGCATGTTATTTGAGGTCAAATTACGCTTGTCAGTTGTTCACACGCCCGGTGAGACAGTGACACATCTAATTGTAACCAATGACCACATTTGCATGGATATAGGTCATTTTCTAAAGACAGCTAAGTGATCATTCACAAGACAAAAGGAATGTTGCAGTGCAGGTGTGAAGTGGGTGAGGGAGATATAAGACCTTGTAATTCTACAGAACACAAGATATTTGTCAATAAATGAAGATGCTGTGATGTACAATGAAGACTATGAACAGAATTTATAAATCAGTTATTCCTTCACCTCACCAGGTTGCATTGTTCTGAAGGAATTTGGAGCAATCTTGTAAAATAGGAAATAGAGTGGCCTATCTATCTTAATGGCTCTGCTTGACTAGCAAGATTGATATGAGAGAAACTCATCCACACAAGGACATGACTAGAGTTGTTTATTGTAAATGAAAGCATCCTTTATAATGTAACGAGTGTCAAACAGTTCACAATCATTTGTCATTGGTTTGTGCATGTATGGCATTTTAGGTTGCTTAACTGAGTAAAATGAATTCAACATTGACCAAATTAAGATTTCTCTCCAGTGTGAATTCTCTGGTGTGTTTTAAGGTTGGACATCACAGAGAAGTGTTGTCCACACTGATCACACCCATAAGGTTTCTCTCCAGTGTGAATTCTCTGGTGTGTTTTAAGGCTGAACATCACAGAGAAGTGTTTTCCACACTGATCACAACCATAAGGTTTCTCTCCAGTGTGAATTCTCTTGTGTTTTTTAAGGTGGGCCATTTGAGAGAAGCGTTGTCCACACTGCTCACAGCTATAGGGTTTCTCTCCAGTGTGAATTCTCTGGTGTGTTTTAAGGTCGGACATTTGAGAGAAGTGTCGTCCACACTGATCACAACCATAAGGTTTCTCTCCAGTGTGAATTCTCTTGTGTGTTTTAAGGTGGGACATTAGAGAGAAGTGTTGTCCACACTGATCACAACCATAAGGTTTCTCTCCAGTGTGAATTCTCTGGTGTGTTTTAAGGCTGAACATCACAGAGAAGTGTTTTCCACACTGATCACAACCATAAGGTTTCTCTCCAGTGTGAATTCTCTTGTGTGTTTTAAGGTGGGACATTAGAGAGAAGTGTTGTCCACACTGATCACAACCATAAGGTTTCTCCCCAGTGTGAATTCTCTGGTGTGTTTTAAGGTGGGCCATTTGAGAGAAGCGTTGTCCACACTGTTCACAGCTATAGGGTTTCTCTCCAGTGTGAATTCTCTGGTGTGGTTTAAGGTGGGACATTAGAGAGAAGTGTTTTCCACACTGACCACAACCATAAGGTTTCTCTCCAGTGTGAATTCTCTGGTGTGTTTTAAGGTTGGACATCACAGAGAAGTGTTGTCCACACTGATCACACCCATAAGGTTTCTCTCCAGTGTGAATTCCCTGGTGTTTTTTAAGGTCGGACATTTGAGAGAAGTGTCGTCCACACTGATCACAACCATAAGGTTTCTCTCCAGTGTGAATTATCTTGTGTGTTTTAAGGCTGGACATCACAGAGAAGTGTTGTCCACACTGATCACACCCATAAGCTTTCTCTCCAGTATGAATTCTCTGGTGTTTTTTAAGGCTGGACATCACAGAGAAGTGTTTTCCACACTGATCACACCCATAAGGTTTCTCTCCAGTGTGAATTCTCTGGTGTGTTTTAAGGTTGGACATCACAGAGAAGTGTTGTCCACACTGATCACACCCATAAGGTTTCTCTCCAGTGTGAATTCTCTGGTGTGTTTTAAGGTCAGACATTTTAGAGAAGTGTTGTCCACACTGATCACAACCATAATGTTTCTCTCCAGTGTGAATTCTCTGGTGTGTTTTAAGGTTGGTCATTTGAGAGAAGTGTTGTCCACACTGTTCACAGCTATAGGGTTTATCTCCAGTGTGAATCCTCTGGTGTGTTTTAAGGTGGGCCATTTGAGAGAAGCTTTGTCCACACTGTTCACAGCTATAGGGTTTCTCTCCGGTGTGAATTCTCTGGTGTGTTTTAAGAATGGACATCAGAGAGAAGTGTTGTCCACACTGATCACACCCATAAGGTAGCTCTCCAGTGTGAATTCTCTGGTGTGTTTTAAGGCTGTCCAGTAGAGAGAACTGTTGTCCACACTGATAACATCCATAGGGCTTCTCTCTAGTGTGAATTCTCTGATGTATTTTAAGTTTGGACATGCAACTGAAGTGTTGTCCACACTGATCACAGCACTTTAAGTATCCTGGCTTTTGTCCTAGAGCAGGAGTTCATCTTTAGGCGTGAACCAAAACAAGTCACCGGGCCTCTCTCCAGTGTGCCAAGTATTTTGTCACCTAGCAGGCTGATTACAATATGCTATTGTCTTTATGCAAGGCTGATGGCTAAGGTGAATGCATCTGTTATCTCTCTCTCTCTCTCTCTCTCTCTCTAAAAAAAAAAAAACTCTGGTAAAGTAATGCAGATCTAAATTGAATTCATGTATTATTCTTATTTCACAGTACAAGCTTATTTTGTAATAAGTACACAAGAATGAACGTTGGTGAAAAGTGGTTGGGGAAGAAACCAGTTAGTTTCATGTAACTTTTCTTCTTGAATCTAAGGAAAATGTCATGTTCTTTTAAATCCATTTAAAAATATGTAATCCCAGACAAAAAAAATCTGCTTTCATTGAAAACACATTGTTACAATTGACCCCGGTCACTGTGTTACAATTGCCCCCAAAGGGGCAACCATGATTAAATCCCACATTCTAGCTAAAAACACCTATACTAGCATAGGCTGCTGGCGTTTGTTATTTGTGACCAAAACATATAGATTTTTAAAGAAGTTTAAATTAGCGGTCATCTTAACTTTATACAGCAGAAGGAAAATACTACATTCAAAAATGTACGTTTACACCTCAAAATCAGTTTTTGTTGAAAACTTCTGCTGAGATGAAATGATCGTTCTACCCTTCCATAGGCAGAGAGAGGACCCTACTGAACATGTGCAGAAGAAGACTACCCCTCTCAAACTCAAACTCATTTGTAACTCAAATCTTTGCTTCTGGGGGTCCCTGGAACAAAATGTTTTGAGATGGGGGTCTGTAGCCAAATACATATACATTTTGGGGTCCTTGACATGAAAAAGTTTGAAAACCACTGACATAACACAAGTAAAAAAAAAAAACAGTTTTAGAGTTGTTTTAGGATTTAGAAGACATTTTGTAGAATCGGCCTCAGGTCTTCTGGTGTGTGATAACCAGTGTTGGACAGCAACATTGTACATTTACTTTACTGAAAGTTCTTATGTCATCTGTTTGAAGTGTTCACAGAATAATTCATATGCTCTCACTTACGTTTCACCATTGGTTTCCAGCAGGTGAGATACAAGTAGTCTTACAAGTTGCTTTCTCTGATTGTTGGTGATGGAGCGCTCTTCCAAACTCTGTAATATTTCTTTCCCCTTAGCAGTGCCTTGAAGAATAGGACGAATTGCCTATAAAACATAGAATGAATCACAATGAAAAACTGACAAAACTCTTTGAGGACTTTTTTTCCTCAAATGTTTAAGCTTGTAGGTTCAGGATTTGTATAGCCCCCTCATCCTGTTATTACACTGGCCAGGGGCGCAGTCCACAGAAAGAGAAAAGAAAGACAAGACAAAAGACATGACAAGATAAAGATTGTCTAGTTTTACCTTTTTTTGTGTATTGTTTTGTTAAGTGTGGGTGGATGTGCTAAGCTCTTGTACTGTGCTCTGGTGGGGGTGGGGTTGTAGATTGAGGACAGCACTGTTGATTGCTGTCCACATGGCAAAGTTAAAAAATGAAAAATAAAGTCTTTAAATAAATGACAAGATAAAGAACTAGACTAAGACAACAATAATTCAAGTCACACTGTCAGTCAGTCACAACAGGAGGGAGTAGAAACTAAACACACAAACCCACAAATGCAAAAACAGCAAGTGAACCTAGGAGTATGTTTTAGTGCAAATATCTCATCAAATAATTTGACAATGGTGCAAATACATGTTAAATTAACAAATCATTGAATAAATTAAAATTCAGTATCATTAGGATTGCATTTTCACTTGGATTTCTTTAGTCAATACTTACAAATGATGGTTGCAGGTTCAGAGTTACAGTTAGGAGATTTCCTGATGTGGATTCCTCCACTGGTGTTACTGAAGTGTCTGCAGAACTTGGAAAACCCTCTGCAGAACTTGGTGTGTTAGAGGCAATGGCAGTCTGTAGAGAATCATAGTGAAGTTAAAGGATGATTCCAAAGACATGTGACATGTGACACATGTCAAGGTATGAAACAAATAAGTAGACAGAGCAGAGAAGAAACTAAAACAAGCTCACAACACAATGCGTTGTGAGCTTGTAGATCTGCTATTTTTGTAGATTTTGTTGATTAAAAGAAAAGTCTTTAAGTACAGAGCTAACTCACGTCCAGTATACTATGTCCATTGGGGTTAGGTGGTTAATTACCTAGTCAAAATAGAGACTAAACTGGATATGGCCTTCTGCTTTTAATAACAAAATAATAATTAATAGTTACATCTCAACATTGTCTCAATTAAAATGAACTTACCTTTAAATGTGTCAATCAAGTTCTCAAGCTGCCATGCAGTCAAGGTCTCTGTGACAAACGTGTCCATGGTGACACCCTCACATTACTAGAATGAAATCAGATTAAGTACATTAGAATTTCACAAGACTGAGCGATGTCCTAACATGTATTGTAACCTTAGCTACCAATTTTTGGGGGCATTCTCAAATGTTAGAGCTGCAATGCATAACTTGTTTTAATTAATAAAATGTCATTTTAAACAGGCACAGTACAGTACAGTAGCTGTTAGTAGGGCTGTCACGATTATGAATGTCTGGAGACGATCATTAATTGTCATACAAATAATTGTGATTAATGAATATGTTGTCTATTTTTTTATCTCTCTTTCTTATATGCCACTATCATAGCATAAGCTTTAATAATACACAACATTTCATCCTCCATGACACAAACTAGTTATCCTAGCACATCCGAAACGAGACAAGGTAAAGAAAGCAACTCTCGTTCATACTTCTGGCAGTGTTGCCAAATCGGTTTATTTATAAGCGACTTTGGGCTTGTTTTTCTGTAAAGTAGCCTGTAAATATTGGGAGTCCTTTACATCAGTGGTTCTGAAACTTTTTCACGTCAAGGACCCCCAAATTGACAGTTATTAGCCCGCGGACCCCCATTTGAAAAGATAAGCCAGGGACCCCAATAAGAGAAGGTTTATATGGCTTTCTAGCAGTGATTCTCAACCATTTTAATGTCAAGGACCCCCAGTTTGACATGCATTAGGCTACGGACCCCCATTTAATGGCATTTATACCACGCGGCCTTTAATGTCCCCCCACTTTTCAGCTATCCACTTCTTTTTTATATATATAAAACATAAAAAAAATAAAAAATCGTCTTTTTTTTTTGCCTCCGCCCACCCCACCGTTCCCATTGTCAAGCGGCCCCAGCCAGACATGCTAATTGCCTCTAATAAACAAGTTGTGATCTCTGTGGCTGTGCTAAACATGTTCTGCAGGTTTTGGCTTTGCCGTCTGCCCTTATTGAAATGAAGGGTCGCTATGCTGTGTCCCTCGACTCCCTCGTCCTGCACTAAGATCGTCTCTCACTGCATGCACTGAATACCAGTGGTGGAAAAAGTACTCACATGTTTTACTTAAACAAAAGTATAAATTCTGCGATGTAAAAATACTCTGTTACAAGTAAAAGTAAGGTATTCAAAATGTACTTGAGTAAAAGTAGAAAAGTATTGGTATCAAAATGTATTTAAAGTAAAAGTACTCATTATGCAGAAGGTCCCATTTCACAAGTTTTCAAATGTGTAAAATGTATAAAAATTCTTTGAAAAAAGCAGATCTACAAGCTCACAACGCGTCGCAAATCTGCTATTTTCAAATTGCCAAAGTATATAGACTGTATAAGTGGTTTTGTAATAATAATCAAAATCTATAGTAAATAAAGTTATCAAAGAATTGTAGTGGAGTAAAAGTACAATATTTGTCTATAGTGTAACAGTACTCTACATTTTTTGATTCTACATTACATTGATACTTTTACTTAAGTAAAATATTTGAGGATGGGACACACTGAAGGATGGGTAGAGTGTTGTTAATGTTGTTTTATGGTCATTTATGAATGAATTAAGCCCAAAAAAATCGCGCGCGCTTCGCGCGCATACATGCCCGCGACGCAGTGGGTGGGGAGGGCGGGGGGGAGTCATGACGTCACCACTTGGCCACGCCCCCCGCTATGACGTCATCCCTGTCCCCCCACTATTTAGCCCCTTCCGGCTAATTTATATTATAAAATCAATATTAATTTAACGGGTCCATTTGGTTCAATTTGTACAGAACCAAATGAGTTACAGAACCATAAGGGTCCATTTGGTTCCTATCCATCATTTAGCTGGGGACCCCCTGGAACCGCCTCAAGTACTCCTGGGGGTCCGCAGACCCCACTTTGAGAACCAATGCTTTACATGAACATCTTATAGAATCACTGCTCGAAAACAACATTAGACAATAAAGTTTGACTGAGCTGGCCTAGTTGCTTATTTTAGGCTTCTTTTTATAGACCTGGTTGCTTGTTTTTTCGCAATATCTGGCAACGCTGGCTGCTGGTTTGTTTACTACTTTAGGCGCGCAATGCCCAATATAAAGCAATATAAAGCAGACCAGTGATAGAGCTCACTCTCACGAAAGAACAATCTCTCCATAAAGACATTTAAATCATTCACGATGTATTATTATTGCCCCCCTCCTCGCCATGGTGTTGTTACAGTAGCATCCTATGCTAAGCTAACCGGTGGTAACACTTTGTGATGGGAAACCTAACTTCGCACTACACCAAAAGCAACAGTGACTTGCCGGGCGGGTGTTACATCGAAGTTGGTTCCCAAGGAAAATCTTTTCGGTTACATACTAAAACAAAGCCATTAAAGTAATTTAACTCACGATATCCGTCGTCCCCCTTCTTATCCGACTCCAGATAAACTCTGCAAAATGGACAAAAGATAAAAAATATATATATTTTGTCAAGAACATCGCTGGTAGGGAATGAATAACGTTTCCAAATGAAGCAAATGTAACATTATGTTGTTGGTGATTTCAGTCACTCACTCCTAAAAAATACACTTGAATAGTTGTTAACTTTAATGATTAATGTGATGAATAAATAACCCTAGTAACCTCAACTTACCTAAATGAATGAACTGCTTTAGACCAACACCGCAACTTCTCTGTGTGTGTGTGAGAGGGAGGAAGTGCGCGCGCGAGCTGCATGCTGGGAAGTCAGATCTGTATTGCCTCCCAAGTCAAAAGCTACTGAAGTGGAGCTTGTACATCTGATAATTTTGCACACGAACCCAAAACTATGTATAGACCTATTTCAGACCTATTTATAGCTACTAAAATAATAATTAATCGCATCACAACATAAATTCAAGGCTCTTTCACTTAATGATTTAGCATTGACAGAAATGTAAAACATTTGTCTGTCACTCTGTCAGTGTCAATAAAGATCTGACAAAAAAATGACAAAACAAATGTTTTATGATCTATCTATCTATCTATCTACGTAAACGTTCAAATGTTTTAAAAAGGTGCTGACCCTATGGCCACGGATGTTACAATTATGTACGGTTCCTTAAAAGTACCCGTATCTTCCGTATTGTTTAATAAAAAGCATTTTAATCTGATTGGTGGCCATTTTATCAGAGAGTTGTAATGTTGCGTGAGTGCAGTACACCTTTCAACCCATAGGGTCACGTGAAAACATATGGAGAAAATGGCCAGCAATTGGATTAGAAGGCTTTTTATTGAACATTACAAAAGATACAGGTACTTTTGAGAACCCATACACGATTTTAACATCTGTGGCCATAAGTTAATAATTTTATATATGAAGTGTGAAGATTTATGTAGATGTACAGGCTGTAAATGCAGAAGTGCAAACACCAGGTTAAAGTTTCGCCATGACTGCCATAATGTATTATGGTTTCCTAGTGCTCCAGCATATACTGCCACCGGACATAAACATTAAAACAGATCAAATAATTAAAATCTGTTTTTTAACACCCTCCCTCACTAATTGGATGACGCTGAGTCGAATCGTGGGTTATATCAATAGTCTACAATTTTTCAATTAGCAGTTATAGATTTTTGAAATATAAAGTTAAGCTTTTTTCACATTTTTCAAAAATATTTTTTTTTAAATTAAGAAACACCTTTTCAGACTCAGAAAAGGACGTTGAATTGAATGGGATAGGTCTCGATTTTTTTTTACTTTTGGGAAAGTGGTTTAAACAAGCGTTAAATTGTCATAAACGTGAGGCTTTTTTCACAAAAATATTTTAATTTTTTAATTATTTTTTTGACCCTTCCAACCGCTTACTGAGATGATTTTGAGTCGAATGGTATGTTACATCAATAGTCTAGAATTGTTTAATAAGAAGTTATCGATTTTTGAAATAGTTCAAGGTTTAGCTTTTCTCACATTTTTTTAAAATATGTTTTAAATATGTTTTTAATTAAAAAACACCTTTCCAGACTCAGAAAAGGACGCTGAATCGAATGGGATAGGTCTCGATTTTTGTAAACTTTGGGAAAGTGGTTTTGTCAAACATTGATTTGTACGTGCGGTATCGAGCACCTAATCTGTGATAAATCAATGGAGATATTTTTTTAAAATCTGAAACTTCTCTCCATCCATGTTGAGAGTAAGCCGGATGTATTGGAACCAATCCTGATTTTTTCTGACACTGATAAGTTCAAAAGTTCACCGAAAAGACTGCAAAGGTCGACGCGGCCGAAACAATTGCATTTTTTTTAATATCTCAAATACGATAAGGACTTAGAGTCCAATGTTTGAATATGTTGTTCAACTTGCCAAGACGCACGCGTGGATATCTTGTTTGTCCCTAACCGACATTTTTACCAATTTCTGAATTTGTCTCTCAGTATGGGTGAACGTTCTACGACTCTATGTACCTTATGTCATTGTCAGAAGCAAACGTTAGAAGTGTCGTAGCGGGACAAACAAGACATCCACGCGTGCGTCTCGGCGAGCTGTATCGTTAAGGAGATATATTGTGTTATTTTGCGAAATAAGTTGAGATTAGTCCCCAGCCATTTGAGGAGAACGGTAAGGCCGTGTGCGAGGAGAGTTATACGAGCACGTTCCGGGTGGCGCGCTGATGCGTATACTGGTGTCCGATTTTGTTTTTACTATTTTTGAACAGTTTTTCGGATACGGATTCCGTATCAGCTCTTCAGCGCGAACGCGCCAATATAAGTTTTCTCTCACACGGATATGTGGTTGCGAAAGCTAGGGTTACGTGCTTTGTTGATTAACTTGGCCACTAGGGGGCGAGAACACGATCGGACAATGGATTATTTATCAGCTCTTCAGCACAAACGCGCCAATATAAATTTCCTCTCACACAGACATGTGGTTCTGAAAATTGGGGTTACGGTCCTTCTAGAATAACTTGGCCACTAGGGGGCGCCGAATCGGACAATGGATTATTTATCAGCGAACGCGCCAATATAACTTTCCTCACACATGTTATTATTATTATTATTATTACCCTTATTATTATTATTACCCTTATTATTGTTATTATTATTATTATTATTATTATTATTATTATTATTATTGGAATACAATACACACGGGGTGCCTTAAATATTATAAAATGCATTACAAAAGCGATATCAGCGTTGCATCATTTCGTTTAAAGTACTGAGAATTGGGAAATACTCCAGTAAAGTAAAAATACCTCAAAATTGTACTTAAGTACAGTACTTGAGTAAATGTACTTAGTTACTTTACACCAACGCCCATATAGAACCACAATGTATACATTTAATTATATAAATATAGGTAAAATATAGGTTACATACCTTGCGTTTTGATGTGAGAAGTGACAAAAAGATGGTTCCAGAATGATGAAAATGAAAATAAAGCAACCTCTGGGTTAGAAATAACCCAGGTAGGTGTTTGAAGACCTAATAACCCCTTTGACCCAGCCCCTGGGTAACCCCTTTGACCCACCAGTATGTTTACAGAACCCAAATAACCCATAATTATGACCCAGCCAAATCAACCCAGCAATGTGTTTATAGAAATAACCCAGCATTTTTAAGAGTGCAGAGTTGCACTCTGGGTATGAGGGCGTGAGTAATTAGCTTGAAGCGAATGAGAATGACAAGGTTGAACGTACTGACTTAAAGGAGTACGACTGTATAACTGATAGCGAATGGGGGGGTTCGGGGAGTATGAATGAAGTATATAAACGTTCTGCCTTCCGTGTCTACATGAACTATCGTTGCACTGGATAATATGTAATATACATTGAAGCACTTCTGGGGAGGGGGAAGGGAGGCGGGGGGGTCCTTTTGTTTTTTTGTATAAGTTTGAGTATTCTTTTCATTGACCTGTTTATTTTGTGTATATGTCTGTTTGTTTTTGAAAAAAAGGAAGCAATCCATTTATTTGAACGGAAAATGTATAATCCTATCCTGTGTCTTCACAATAGAAATATTTGAAACAAAGGCCTACAGTATAAAGCAGAGAGCCAACATTGTCCCACCCTGAGCAAGCATTCTTGTGACGGTGGCAAGGAAAAACTCTTGTCTATCTTGGGATACCCCAGGGCTCTATACTAGATCTGCTAGTATGCCCTCTTCACATTTTCGTCTAGACTTCTCAAATGTATCTGTGCTTTAAAACACAAAGGTAATGTAGCTTTGACAAACAAGAAATTAAGGCAACGTAAAGTGCACTGTGCTGCATTACCTATATCTCAAGTTTCAAGTCTTTCCATTTTTTATACTTTGATGAAATGAATAGAAACCAATGGCAGCAGCCCCTGCACAAATCGGTGTTTTTAGGTGGATGGCAATGGTCTGTATTTGTGTGTGATGTCAGCCCTGATCTCTGGCCAGCCTATAAAAGGTGTGGAAATCACTTCAGACTTTCACTTTATTCAAGTACTGTGTAGGGTTTGGTTTGTTCCTGAGACCGAGACGCACAGAGAGAGAGAGAGAGAGAGAGAGAGAGAGAGAGAGAGAGAGAGAGAGAGAGAGAGAGAGGGGGGAATGAGGTCCCAATCTCCCCATACTCAGGTCCCCTGTTCTGAGAGTCCATGTGCCTTAACATCTGAGTGTGACCTCCATAAACACATGAAGAGGAGCCACAATGACCTCTGCTGCCAAATGCTGAGCAATGGACAGATGACCTCAGCTGCCTGTCAGAAAATCACCACCAGCAGCTCTGTACCCAGCCTTAAACAAGGAGAGACAGATGAACCAACATATCACATTCATCAACAGATTACTGAGACTTTAACTCAGCCAGAAGTGAAGACTCATCAGTCGACTCACACAGGAAAGAAACCCCACATCTGTAAACAGTGCGACAAGGGATTCAGCACGTTATCTCACCTGAAGTCGCACCAGCCCGTCCACACTGGAGAAAAACCTTTCCTCTGTAAACAGTGTAACAAGAGTTTCAGTAAGTTAGGTGACCTGAAGAAGCACCAGCGTATTCACACTGGAGAAAAACCTTTCCACTGTAAACAGTGCGGAAAGAGTTTCGGTCGGTCAGATACTCTGAAGTCACACCTGCGTGTCCACACTGGAGAAAAACCTTTCCTCTGTAAACAGTGCGGAAAGAGTTTCAGTCAGGTAGGTACTCTGAAGTTACACCTGCGTGTCCACACTGGAGAAAAACCTTTCCACTGTAAACATTGTGACAAGAGTTTCAGTAAGTCAATGAAGTCACACCTGCGTAACCACACTGGAGAAAAACCTTACCCCTGTAAACAGTGCAACGAGAGTTTCAGTCGTATAGATGGCCTGAGGACACACCTGCGCTCCCACACCGGAGAAAGACCTTTCTTCTGTAAACAGTGTGACAAGAGTTTCAGTCAGTTATGTCACCTGACAACACACCTGCGCCTCCACAATGGAGAGAAACCTTTCCACTGTCAACCGTGTGACAAGAGTTTTAATGAATTAAGTAATCTGAAGAGACACCAGCGTATCCATACTGGAGAGAAGCGTTCCACAGTGAACAGCTTGACAAAATAACCACACAGTTATATGATATGAAGGACCCTCTAAATGTGGAATATGGAGATACTGTGTGTGCCTCAGCTCCTCAGATAATGCTTGTTACCACAATTTCTCTAACTCCCTTTCTCCATGTGCCTCATCTCCTTTCGTGTATCGTCGTCATATGTCCAGCTCAGTGTCGCAAAGTCATGCTCTCGTCTCTGGTCCCACTTGGAAGAGGCCAGCCTCTGAAGGAGGTCTGTACAGAGAACAGGTGGTGATTATGTGGGCGGCAGTCTGCTGCCGACCACATAATCAAACACATCACTTGTGTCATCTTTTATTCTGATGCATACAGTCTTGCCAAGCTTTGATCACATGAACCCTATAGCGTCCCTGTTCTGTCACAATAGGCCAACATATTTGGCTATTTTCGGTGAAGAGATTTGGTGTAGAGGGAAAAGGGAGGGGGCCAAGAATAGACGCCTTCAGATTCTTCAACAACAATGCAGGCAGAGCGATTCGATTACTGTGTTAACAGAGGGAAATGTATCCCTTAGTTTGAATACAAGAATGCTCACCCCAAAACACTCACCCCCGTCCGTGTCCGTGTCCTGAGGTCAAGGAAGACACTCCACCCCGAATGTTTAAAATTGGCCTCATAAAGTGTTCATTTTGACAGCAAATTCTGATTTAGTTTTTTTTTTTTATTGTTTAGAGACTAAACAATATCAGTCTCAGTCAAGTCTCAGTCGACTAAATATCAAAGTGTTAGTCCTTTAGTTTTAGTCTTAGCGCTATAATAGGCCGCTTTACATTTTAGACTATGACTCTTGAACCGTATAGGTCATGTAATAAAAATAAAATTAAAATAAAAATGATTGTGAAGATTTTAAATGTCTCACAGACAGGGGATACATTTTAAGCTAAGTACTTGCTTCAATGAAGAACTACAGTATTTACTATAACTAGAGGTTCGGGCCCTCACATCTAGAGATCGGGCCGCTTTGCGGCCCTCACAGATACGGTGCACCGGTGACCCAACTGATATGGCCATATATGGAGATCTCTATCTGTCAGTCCTTGTCCCTTTTATGGGACACTGCGCCTATGTCACACACTGCGCCTACAGTATGTCACACACTGCGCCTATATCACACATGCGCAGTGGGATGGGCCTAGCGGCCCAAAAAAAAAGGGACTAAAATGTGCCTGAATAAAAATAATGTAGTTTTATATTAACTCTACAATATGTAAGTACATTGAAGGTGGGCAAAGAAGCCTACGCAAACTCTTGGCTATCTTGACCGGGATACCCCAGAGCTAAAGCAAAGCAAAGTTTGTTGTTTACCCAGGGTGTCGGACTAAGTACGAAACTTGTTTCCAGCCGGACCCTGCATGGAAGCCTTGCTCAAGGGCTATTCAGCGGTGATTCATGATCGGTGTGATGAATTGGGGAATCGAACTAGGGACCTTCCGGTATCAAGGCCGCCCCTCTAACCACTAGGCCACCGCTGCCACAGCTCTATACTAGATCTGCTAGTATGTCCCTCTTCCCATTTTCGGCTAGACTTCTCAAATGTATCTGTGCTTTAAAACACAACGGTAGTGTAACTTTGACAAAATAAAAAAAATTAAGGCAACGTAAAGTGCACTGTGCTGCATTAGACTTTCCAGTTTTTATACTTTGATGAAATGAATGGAAACCAATGGCTTCCTCTGACAACCAAAGACTATTAGTGGAATGTTTGGGGAAATGGCTGGGCGGTAATGTAGAGTAAACCTAACATGCAGTGGTTCCCAACCTTTTCTGGATCAGGGCCCATGCACTTGAAAATCTTTAACGTATTCGCGGCCCACGCATCTGACCACTTGTTAAGTGGTCAGATATGTGGGCCAGTGCCGGCCCTGAGCAATTTGGTTGGATTTTACCTGCCCCGCCCCCCCACTCTGCCACGTACAGAACACATGCACAAACTGCAGCAGCCCCTGCACAAATCGGTGTTTTAGGTATGCATGGCAATCGCTTGTATTGGTGTGTGATGTCAGCCCTGATCTCTGGTCAGCCTATAAAAGGTGTGGAAATCACTGCAAGCTTCCACTTTATTCAAGTACTGTGAGGGATTTAGTTAGTTCTCTGAGACCGAGACGCACAGAGAGAGAGAGAGAGAGAGAGAGAGAGAGAGAGAGAGAGAGAGAGAGAGAGAGAGAGAGAGAGAGAGAGAGAGAGAGAGAAAGGGGGAGAGGAATGAGGTCCCAGTCTCTCCATACTCAGGTCCCCTCTTCTGAGTGCCCATGTGCCTTGACATCTGGGTTCTACCTCCACGAACACATGAAGAGGAGCCACAATGACCTCTGCTGCCAAATGCTGAGCAATGGACAGATGACCTCAGCTGCCTGTCAGAAAATCACCACCAGCAGCTCTGTACCCAGCCTTAAACAAGGAGAGACAGATGAACCAACATATCACAGTCATCAACAGTTTACAGAGACTTTAACTCAGCCAGAAGTGAAGACTCATCATCAGTTGACTCACACAGGAAAGAAACCCCACATCTGTAAACAGTGCAACAAGGGATTCAGCACGTTATCTCACCTGAAGTCGCACCAGCCCGTCCACACTGGAGAAAAACCTTTCCTCTGTAAACAGTGTAACAAGAGTTTCAGTAAGTTAGGTGACCTGAAGAAGCACCAGCGTATTCACACTGGAGAAAAACCTTTCCACTGTAAACAGTGCGGAAAGAGTTTCGGTCGGTCAGATACTCTGAAGTCACACCTGCGTGTCCACACTGGAGAAAAACCTTTCCTCTGTAAACAGTGCGGAAAGAGTTTCAGTCAGGTAGGTACTCTGAAGTTACACCTGCGTGTCCACACTGGAGAAAAACCTTTCCACTGTAAACATTGTGACAAGAGTTTCAGTAAGTCAAGGAAGTCACACCTGCGTAACCACACTGGAGAAAAACCTTACCCCTGTAAACAGTGCAACAAGAGTTTCAGTCGTATAGATGGCCTGAGGACACACCTGCGCTCCCACACCGGAGAAAGACCTTTCTTCTGTAAACAGTGTGACAAGAGTTTCAGTCAGTTATGTCACCTGACGACACACCTGCGCCTCCACAATGGAGAGAAACCTTTCCACTGTCAACCGTGTGACAAGAGTTTTAATGAATTAAGTCATCTGAAGAGACACCAGCGTATCCATACTGGAGAGAAGCGTTCCACAGTGAACAGCTTGACAAAATAACAACACAGTTATATGATATGAAGGACCCTCTAAATGTGGAATATGGAGATACTGTGTGCCTCAGCTCCTCAGATAATGCTTGTTACCACAATTTCTCTAACTCCCTTTCTCCATGTGCCTCATCTCCTTTCGTGTATCGTCGTCATATGTCCAGCTCAGTGTCGCAAAGTCATGCTCTCGTCTCTGGTCCCACTTGGAAGATGCCAGCCTCTGAAGGAGGTCTGTACAGAGAACAGGTGGTGATTATGTGGGCGGCAGTCTGCTGCCGACCACATAATCAAACACATCACTTGTGTCATCTTTTATTCTGATGCATACAGTCTTGCCAAGCTTTGATCACATGAACCCTATAGCGTCCCTGTTCTGTCACAATAGGCCAACATATTTGGCTATTTTCGGTGAAGAGATTTGGTGTAGAGGGAAAAGGGAGGGGGCCAAGAATAGACGCCTTCAGATTCTTCAACAACAATGCAGGCAGAGCGATTCGATTACTGTTTTAACAGAGGGAAATGTATCCCTTAGTTTGAATACAAGAATGCTCACCGCAAAACACTCACCCCCGTCCGTGTCCGTGTCCTGGGGTCAAGGAAGACACTCCACCCCGAATGTTTAAAATTGGCCTCATAAAGTGTTCATTTTGACAGCAAATTCTGATTTAGTCTTTTTTTTTTATTGTTTAGAGACTAAACAATATCAGTCTCAGTCTAGTCTCAGTCGACTAAATATCAAAGTGTTAGTCCTTTAGTTTTAGTCTTAGCGCTATAATAGGCCGCTTTACATTTTAGCCTATGACTCTTGAACCGTAGGTCATATAATAAAAAGATTTTGAAGATTTCAAATGTCTCACAGACAGGGGATACATTTTAAGCTAAGTACTTGCTTCAATGAAGAACTACAGTATTTACTATAACTAGAGGTTCGGGCCCTCACATCTAGAGATCGGGCCCTCACAGCTACGGTGCACCGGTGATCCAACTGATATGGCCATAAATGGAGATCTCTATCTGTCAGTCCTTGTCCCTTTTATGGGACACTGCGCCTATGTCACACATGCACAGTGGGGTGGGCCTAGCGGCCAAAAAAAAAGGTGGCTAAAATGTGCCTGAATAAAAAGAATGTAGTTTTATATTAACTCTACAATATGTAAGTACATTGAAGGTGGGCAAAGAAGCCTACGCATTAGCTAGAGCACTGATCAATAGTCTGTGGCAAGTTTGGAGGCAAGTGGAGTGCTCCTGTGCTGGCCAACCCGGGACGTACACCACAGTGTGGGCATTTTAATTAAAGTAGTAGGATTAGTCTTTGGCTGTACTTCAGACATGTAAAATTACGTTCTTGTGTTTCAACAAAATAGATATTTTAGATAAAACACTGAAAATGAGCATGCAAATCAACCCTTCCATATTCAACCCTTCCTTATACACATTGTCTTAAATTAAAATGAACCTTTCTACGTATGTAAAGCTGATGATAGTGTAATCTGTGTTATGGACAGGACAGATGATCAGAGGAGAGGAGTTTTTACCATTAAAATTAGGATTAGGACCAAAGTGAAGGTGCAGCCAATGGGAGATAGATATGAGCTCTAGCCTCTACATCATAATCCACAAATACTCCAACTTTCTGGAGCTTCTCTACGGGGAGGAGGACAGAAGCAGGGTTAGCAGCAGCCCTGTACTCATTTCCATTCTTCAACAGTATAGTCCATGTAGGTGGGGCTCAGTGAGAATGATTGCCTGTTGACGGACTCTCTGACCACTCCTATAGACCAGTCAGTCTTCCCTTTAACCTGAACCTCGTAGTAAAATCTTCCCGACGAGAAGCTTTGTTTTCCCAAGACACAGGCATATTGAGATAATCTCTCTGTGTTGTCTGTGAGGTTCTTATTTAAGTCTAAGAATATGGCTTAATCCCCCTCAGCTCAGTATCACACAGCTTCTCCATCTCTTTACTGAGTGTTTTGTCCAGCTGACTCGAGCTGAGCCACAGCTGTCCTCACAATTCCCTATGAAGACGGATGGACAGTTACAAATGTTCGCTTTAAAAAACATAGTCAAAGATTTGCACAAATGTTCAAGATTTTTCAAAAATAGCAGATCTACAAGCTCATAGCGCGGCACTCTTTGCCGTGCTATGAGCTTGTAGATCTGCTATTTTTGAATAGCCAAAGTATAAAATATGGATAAAGGGGTTAAAATGATTGTGACGCATTATTAACACTTTTTGCTGGGGACCCCCTGGTACCCACCCAAGGACCCCTGGGGGTCCCCGGACCCCACTTTGAGAACCAATGCTTTACAGGGTCAATTAGTTTGTGTTGTTTATACACAGTGACTCTCTGATGAGGCTCTAGGTGAGTCTCACAGTACATATGTCACAGGAGACTTTATCTGGTTTAGCAGGTTCTTGGTTACTGTTGTTTTTAACCGCTGACTTTCTAAACTGAGAAACTATCTCAGATATGAAAGTGTTGACTATAAGCTCAGGTCTCCTGTCAAAAACCTCCTTACACATGGGACACTGACACAGGTCACTACGATCCCAGTAATGTGTAAGACAGGTTTTTGCAGTAGTTGTGTCCACATGGAGTGGCGATTGGATCAGTGAACACATCCAGACAGAACACAGAAACTGCTCTTCAGACAGGAGACTGCTGGCAGAGGCCATTTCTACACACAGTGAAAGAGTGAAACACTGGAAATATATACGTAGATCTTAATTGAAACTCTTTTTAAACTCCGAAATCATAAAGGCAGGAATATTAGAATATCTGTTTAAATGAGTAACTGGTCAGTAAAAGTATTGCAATTCAAAGGCTAAATTAAACTGGAGAACATTCCTGTGTTTTAATTCAGGCTTAGTAACCACATATTTAATATTTTGCCATAAGACAAGTATAGAATAGAAAAGTATAGAATGGAATAGAAAGTGTGGCAGAGGCTGAGTGCCCGACTGACATTTAACCTCATTTCTTTGCTCCCGGGCTAAGGCCGGGCCTTCTGTTGGTCATGAGCCACTGCAGCCATCCACAGTCTGATTCAGATTAACTGGAAATTCAAAATCAGTTTTATTTGTCACATCTCACATTTTCTCACTGGAGTAAAACAGTGGGCCGGGTTTTTTGTGCACGCTCCATCTTTTTGTAGTGTTCCATGAGAGGAGAGTAGAGTGAGAGTAAAGGGAAGAGATAAAAAACAGGTTAAATAGAACATAAAGATACATGTAAACAGATAGCGTATGTGAAAGCAAGTGTGGTTGCAGATAAGCACAGTGACCCGAGCCTTACAGAAAGTACTGAAAGAATTGGAACACCAAATTGTATAGAACCATTCGATCAGGGGGCAAGTCTGTGTCACTTTAAGTGCAGCAGATCTACGGGCTCTTGAGCTTGTGGGAATATTGAAGTGACACAGACGTGGTCCCGGCCTTAATGGATAAAACATCAAAAGGCAGTTATCAAAAGGCAGATAAAACATCTGGATAAAACATCAGGGGGCAGCTAAAAGCGTCAGAATGTTAGCGTATGCCCAGAATTAGGTGTAAATCAGTAGATCCGCCTGCAGAGCTGTCAGTAAAGCATTACGAATGTCAGCAGAACTGTCAGGAGAACATTACTAATGTCAGAGTACGCCCGAGTGCGCCTAAGCACTAGGGAGACACAAGGGTGACACATGTTAAGAGCAACTAGCGAACACCAGTGCCCTAATAACCCCGTGCCATAGAAACAGTGGAGAAACGCTGACTAACGCTGACTTAGAAGAGTATTAATTAGGGGAAAAGCCAGACCACGTCGCCAAAAGTACCGGGAAGGAGCCTGACAACAACATGTTGTGGCCTCCTCTGTGTTCCCAGGTGGGACACAGAGAAGAGCTGGCAATATCGACTAATGATAATTAGAGACAGTGACAATGAGATAATGGAAAATAACTAAGAGGTAAGGAGGAGATAAGGAGGGGGGAGAGAAAAGATATATATGGTTTTGGGATAGATCGAGGAGGGTCAGAGATATTAGGGAGAGTAGCGCGTCGACATCGATTGCTGTAACGCTGAAGCTTGCTGAACTGCTGTAATAAACTCTTTACTGATATAACTAACTTCAAGTTTGATAGTGCTTCATTCTACCAATCCATCTTAGTTGAAGACCAAAGGATCCCCCAGGTAGATTCGATCACATATTGGCGTCACGGTTACAGGTGTTAAAGAAAGGTTTCGTGGGTTTTGACCGACGCCCCGGAGGGCGCTCCTGGAGCGGCCGGGACCGGACCAGGGCTCTGGCTTCGCCTGTCGAAAGAACTCAAGGCGGCCACCAGAAAAAAGGGGAAGAAGAATCAAAAGAAAATGGAGGGCTGCCCGAAAGGATGGAGTTGGGAAAGATACAAGAGGGATGTTGAAGAAACTCAAGAAATGGTAGAAACCTATCGGGAAAAAGGAAAAATAGTCAAACTGACTAAAATATGGTGGGTAATGGCACACCTTAAGGAACAGCTGGACAGGTATGGATGGAACCTGACACCTCCACAGTGGAAACACATGAACAGACTCGCCGATGATGTCCATATCCCATTACACCCAAGAGAAGAAGAAAGTGTGAGGGACACATTCCACGCCATATACGGTAACCGCAGTAAAGACGCTAAAATCATCAGTGCTGAAAATAAAAATGTGCCGTTCCTCAGCCAAGAAGTAGAAACACAAGGAGGCCCCACATGGTTTGGGGGCTCAACAGGGAACATGTCATTGAAGAGACCATCGCCATACCAAGGAGGCCCCTGGCACGGAAGCAAGTACAGAACCCAATACAGAGGCAGAGGAGGACAAAGAGGAAGTGCCACCAGGGAGTCGAGACAGACAAAAAACCCAGATGAGGGTGAAAAACAACAATCGAGGAGACTCCAGATAGACAAACATCAACAACCATCAACGACCAGAGTTCCAGAAATTCCAACGACCAGAGTTCCAGAAATTCCAACGACCAGAGTTCCAGAAATTCCAACGACCAGAGTTCCAGAAATTCCAACGACCAGAGTTCCAGAAATTCCAACGACCAGAGTTCCAGAAAATCCAACGACCAGAGTTCCAGAAAATCCGATTACGTCACAGGCGCCATGGAAAGAGCGATGCGGATGCAGAATCAGAGGGGCCAGTAAGTCTCTAGCTTCATCTACTCCTCTCTCCCTCCCCTCCACCTCTCTATCCCACTTTTCTCCCCTTTCTCCTAACGAGGTCCTTCTCCTTGTTACCTCTAGCCGCCCCACCTCATGCTCTCTGGACCCTGTCCCATCCCCTCTGCTGCAGTCCACTGCACCTGAACTTCTTCCCTTCTTAACCCACCTTATTAACACCTCTCTGACATCTGGTTACTTTCCCCCTACTTTCAAGACTGCCAGAGTCACCCCCCTCCTCAAGAAACCGACACTTGACCCCTCTGAAGTCAAGAACTACAGGCCGGTTTCCCTTCTATCCTTCCTATCTAAAACTCTCGAACGTGCTGTGTTCAAACAACTGTCCTCGTATCTCCACCAGAACAACCTCCTGGACTCCAACCAGTCTGGGTTCAAAGTGGGTCACTCGACAGAGACTGCCCTCCTGGCAGTGGCGGAGTCACTCCATGCCGCTCGAGCGAACTCTCTCTCCTCTGTCCTGATACTCCTGGACCTGTCTGCAGCGTTCGACACAGTGAACCATCAGATCCTCCTCTCCACCCTCGAGGGGATGGGTGTCTCAGGCTCTGCACTCTCCCTGTTTGCATCCTACCTGACGGGTCGCTCCTACCAGGTGATGCTGGGAGGGTCTGTGTCAGAACCACACAGGCTCACTACTGGGGTTCCCCAAGGCTCGGTTCTGGGTCCTCTTCTCTTCTCTCTCTACACTACATCTCTTGGTGCTGTCATCCGCTCCCATGGCTTTTCCTACCACTGCTATGCCGATGACACCCAGCTGATCCTCTCATTCCCCCCCTCTGACACACAAGTGGAGGCACGCATTGCTGCTTGTCTGGCTGACATCTCGGAGTGGATGTCGACGAACCACCTGAAGCTCAACCTGGACAAGACCGAGCTGATGTTCATCCCGGGGAAGGGCTGTCCTCACCGAGACATGGCCATCACCATTGAGAACGCTGTGGTGACGTCAACTCGGACTGCGAAGAATCTGGGTGTGACCCTGGACGATCAACTGTCGTTCTCGGCTAACATCGCATCAGTGACACGGTCCTGCAGATTCCTCCTCTACAACATCAGGAGAATTCGGCCCTTCCTCACGGAGAAGGCAGCCCAGGTGCTCATCCAGGCTCTTGTCATCTCCCGCCTGGACTACTGCAACTCCCTCCTGGCTGGCGCTCCGGCATCTGCCATCAGACCCCTGGAGCTTGTTCAGAAAGCTGCGGCTCGTCTGGTGTTCAACCGCCCCAAGTTCTCTCACACAACTATCCTTCTCCGTTCCCTGCACTGGCTCCCCGTAGCGGCTCGCATTCAGTTTAAAACCCTGGTGCTAGCCTATAGGGCAGTGAAAGGAACAGCTCCCTCTTACCTCCGGGTATTGGTCAATGCCCACAACCCTGCCCGACCACTCCGGTCTGCCACCAAGGGGCGACTGACTCCCCCGCCACTCAACGGTCCTTCTGGTCGATCGACACGGTCACGACTTTTTTCTGTTCTGGCCCCACAGTGGTGGAATGAACTTCCCACTGATGTCAGGACAGCAGAGTCACTGCCCATCTTTCGCCGCAGGCTGAAAACCCACCTCTTCAGGAAACACTACCCTTCCTCTTTGCCTGGCCTACTTGTTGTTAACTAGTTTAGGAACTATTGTTGTATTGGATCGATTAGCTCGTGCCCATTTGATTTGGCTATTTTATCTCATGTGCTTGAAAGTAGATAGCTGATATATTGCACTTTTACCTTAGCGCTAGGTATACTCTTGGTTGCTTGTTTTTACAGGAAATACACTTAAGACCTCTGGTGATTAGTAGTTTTGTTCCCTACCTATGTTGAATACACTTATTGTAAGTCGCTTTGGATAAAAGCGTCTGCTAAATGACTGTAATGTAAAAGAAGAATCAGAGAGATCATCAGAGGGATCAAAGAAGAAGAATCAGAGACTACTATCTCCTAACAGTGTAAGTAAGGAGGGAAAGAAAATAACCTATGACCTACAACACAAACATTATATAGCAAATACCACAATAATAAGAGGGGTAAAATGATTCTTCCTAAGCATAGGCGATTCCCAACCTCAGACTGCTTGTCGGCTGGGGTCATCGGGAATTGCGGTTGTTGTTTTTGTTTGTTATTTTAGTTTGTTTTTTGTGGAGCCCGAATACTGGGAGAGATTGTTACGCCAGAGACACAGTTTGCGCCAGAAAGGACTCTGAAGATAGTTAGGGAACCAATATAGAAAGAATCATTATTTAGAAAAAAAAAAAAAAAAAAGTGTTGTAGAAGAAAAAAAAAAAATATATATATATATATATATATATATATACATACATATATTCAATGTATTCAATATAAAAGTGTTCAAACACATTACTATTCAATATAAGTGTTCAAACACAGTACTGACACATGTATTTTCTCTCTTTATGTCCATGCTGACGGAGTTCCGGCTGGGGACCATCTTCCGCATTCCGCAGTAGAAATGGACAACTTTCTCTTTATGTCCATGCTGACGGAGTTCCGGCTGGGAACCATCATCCGCATTCCGCAGTACAAATGGGCAACGTAACTTGGCGGTGTATTTCTAAGCACAGCACAAGTGGATGTGGATACTGGACAGTTTCAGAGAAAGTGTCACACAAAAACGTGACAGAGGAGGGGAGATGATTGACTGAGATGATTGAAGGGTACGATCGGTATCAGGAAAAAGAACTGTCGCTTGAAAAGTTTCGAATTATCGAACTCTCGTTTTCGAACCATTGTTTTCTTTCTGAACTATCGCTTTATACTATGGCGCTATACACTATGGAATGGAGTGCGAAGGACACTAGCAGGTTGAGGAGGGAAGGACCACAAGTAGGTTGAGGAGGGCAGATTTTGTATAAGCAAAGACCACGCAGCATGGCAAGCACAAGCACGAAAAAGAAAATGTGTTTAATGTTTCATGTTAAAAGATTTCTAATGTTTCATGTATTCAAGATGTATTCACAAGATTATAATCAAGATTGTATTCACTGTATTATTCATTGCTTTATAAAACAGCATTGAAAAAACAGCAGTCAGTATACAGACATTATACAATTATCAGTTTATCATTTCTTATGTAGAATTGTTGTTTACAAAAAGCACAAATGTGATGACAAACATGTATTATACAAGTGCATCAGCCAAAATTGATTTACGAAGTAATTAGCTCACATTGTGAAATGATAGAAAAATGAGTAATGGTAACGGCATTAATTGTTCAAAGAACGGCAGTAATTGTTAGAAATGTTTAGAAAGAGATAAGTCCTTCCTGGATACAGTATACCATACACATGATGAATGTTTTGACAAAAGGGTGTAGACATAGACAGCATGAAGGGTGTAGACAAAGTATTGTCTAGAGGAGGGATTATGTGGTTGCAGATAAGCACAGTGACCCGAGCCTTACAGAAAGTACTGAAAGAATTGGAACACCAAATTGTATAGAACCATTCGATGAGGGGGCAAGTCTGTGTCACTTTAAGTGCAGCAGATCTACGGGCTCTTGAGCTTGTGGGAATATTGAAGTGACACAGACGTGGTCCCGGCCTTAATGGATAAAACATCAAAAGGCAGTTATCAAAAGGCAGATAAAACATCTGGATAAAACATCAGGGGGCAGCTAAAAGCGTCAGAATGTTAGCGTATGCTCAGAATTAGGTGTAAATCAGTAGATCAGCCTGCAGAGCTGTCAGTAAAGCATTACGAATGTCAGCAGAACTGTCAGGAGAACATTACTAATGTCAGAGTACGCCCGAGTGCGCCTAAGCACTAGGGAGACACAAGGGTGACACATGTTAAGAGCAACTAGCGAACACCAGTGCCCTAATAACCCCGTGCCATAGAAACAGTGGAGAAACGCTGACTAACGCTGACTTAGAAGAGTATTAATTAGGGGAAAAGCCAGACCACGTCGCCAAAAGTACCGGGAAGGAGCCTGACAACAACATGTTGTGGCCTCCTCTGTGTTCCCAGGTGGGACACAGAGGAGAGCGGCAATATCGACTAATGATAATTAGAGACAGTGACAATGAGATAATGGAAAATAACTAAGAGGTAAGGAGGAGATAAGGAGGGGGGAGAGAAAAGATATATATGGTTTTGGGATAGATCGAGGAGGGTCAGAGATATTAGGGAGAGTAGCGCGTCGACATCGATTGCTGTAACGCTGAAGCTTGCTGAACTGCTGTAATAAACTTTTTACTGATATAACTAACTTCAAGTTTGATAGTGCTTCATTCTACCAATCCATCTTAGTTGAAGACCAAAGGATCCCTCAGGTATAAATCTACCCGACACAAGTATATACATGATATTTAGAACGTTTGCATCATATGCAGATGTGTACATGTTATTTTGAAACATTAGCATCATATGCAGGTGGGGAAAAAACAGTAGCAGCAGGTAAAATATTTCTCAAGGTGATGTTTGAAAGACCAGTTTGTGCAGCATGGAAAGGTAAAATACCACATATTTCAAATGGTTAAAACACCACATCAGGCAGGCGGTGTTCATGCCTTGTTCAACAGTCTGATGGTAGTCGAGTAAAAAACGCTTCAGAAATCGGGTGCTCAGGTATTTGATAACGCGATAGAGTTTGCCCAGCTGTTGTTGCCGTAATAGTAATTAAATTAAATTACATCTAATTATACTGCCAAAACACAAGTTGTCTCAAGACACTTTACAAAGGCCTACAGTAACAATTAAACTCTGACTCAACGAGATGAAAGAATCAGATTTATATTCAAAGACTTGGAAAACATTTGGAAGCCTTTATTCTCCTTTCTTAAAGGTTGAATTAGGCTAATCCTTGTGGATGACCCGTGTCGCATGTAATTTTGTATGTAAAGCTGATGATAGTGTAATCTGTGTTATGGACAGGACAGATGATCAGAGGAGAGGAGTTCTTACCATTAAAATTAGGATTAGAAGTGAAGGTGCAGCCAATGGGAGATAGATGAGCTCTAGCCTCTACATCATAAAAGGAGACCAAACCCTCCTCCTAATCCACAAATACTCCAACTTTTTGGAGCTTCTCTACGGGGAGGGGGACTGAAGCAGGGTTAGCACCAGCCCTGTACTCATTTCCATTCTTCAACAGTATAGTCCAGTAACCGTCGGTTGGGCTCAGTGACAATGACTGCCTGTTGACGGACTCTCTGGCCACTCCTATAGACCAGTCAGTCTTCCTGTCACAGGGCAACTGTGCCTTATAGACATTAATAAGGCCCTTTGCCTGCACACACACTGCCCAGCTGCTTCCCAATGCATTTACCAGCAAGCCGGCTATAGAACAGTATTCAGTAGTGTTGTATTGCATGTTTTCCGTACATGTATATATCTGAAGACATTCTGACACTCAGTGACTGAAAGGGTTTTTAAATGTTTATAGTTTGACACTGAAGGAAGTTGAATTGTTTGAGAGGTCACCTGTCTCTCCTCTGCAGTGCTGGCAATCCTGTTGACTGGAATGGGCCAAGCACTGTAGAGGAGGAGAGGTGTGACCATTCAAATTACTAATTTGAATGGTCATTGCCACAAGATAAAGATGGATTAAATGTGTCAAAACTAAACGATTATGAACTCACTGCCTTCATAGATGATGCATCAGCACCTTGGATGTGTATACTATGCCCTCTACATATTTTGAGTCAATCTAGATTTATTTCATCCTGGGTGTCTATGGGCCTGTTCACCAGTTGCATTCTGGGTGATCACAAGTGGACATCTCTTATACAGATGTATGGAGACTGGGGTTAAAATTAACAAGTAGCAAACGTAACACACTCAATAATTCTAATCAGAAACAAGCTAGAGGGGTACAGTAGTCTTCTTCTGCACATGTTCAGTAGGGTCCTCTCTCTGCCTATGGAAGGGTAGAATTTGAGATGTAAACGTACATTTTTTAATGTAGTATTTTCTTTCTGCCGTATAAAGTTAAGATGACCGCTAATTTAAACTTCTTTAAAAATGTAATTCTTTAAAAAGTTTTGGTTCACGCCTAAAGATGAACTCCTGCTCTAGGACAAAAGCCAGGATACTTAAAATGTTGACTGATCAACACATCAATAGCAACACCAGACAACCCAATGAACATTGTGGCTATCTCCCGGCTACAATATCTCTGTCACCCACTTCACACCTGCACTGCAACATTCCTTTTGTCTTGTGAATGATCACTTAGCTGTCTTTAGAAAATGACACCAAGTGTCTTCCATGTGATTACATTAAATTGCCAGAAACCCAGTAAACCAACACATTCCAAGCTGCAGCTTGACTTTAAATGTTGATTACAAGTCACAAGTCAAAAGACATTCTACATAACTACAGTCATCATATTGCACACCACCACCTAATGACGTTGGTCGTTATAACAAGATAAAGATAAGGAATATTTGAAAACTAAACTACTAAATAGTATTCGGTTTAGTGCACTAACTGGTGGCCAGACATCAACTTACTGTGATTGTATCATTATTACCTTGAAAAGTCTACAGAGTGGAGTGGGTGGGGCTTAGCAAAGGGTCTATTCTATTCAGAACTGTTTTACAAGATTGCTCCAAATTCCTTCAGAACAATACAACCTGGTGAGGTGAAGGAATAAATGATTGCTAAATTCTGTTCATAGTCTCCATTGTACATCACAGCATCTTCATTTATTTGACAAACATCTTGTGTTCTGTAGAATTACAAGGTCTTTAGAAATATCTCCCTCGCACACACTTTGCACCTGCACTGCAACATTCCTTTTGTCTTGTGAATGATCACTTAGCTGTCTTTGGAAAATGACACCAAGTGTCTTCCATGTGATTACATTAAATTGCCAGAAACCCAGTAAACCAACACATTGCAAGCTGCATCTTGAAGTCAAAAGACAGTCTACATAACTACAGTCATCATATTGCACACCACCACCTAATGACTTTGGTCGTTATAACAAGATAAAGATGAGGAATATTTGAAAACGAAACTACTAAATAGTATTCTGTTTAGTGCACTAGCTGGCGGCACCTCAAGACATCAACTTACTATGATTGTATCATTATTGCCTTGAAAAGTCTACAAGGTTAAAAAAATATTTCTATACAAGAAAAAGGAGGGGGGGGGGGGTCAAGAATAAACCAAGAAGGGTTTATTTAGTACAATAAGTGAAATATTGATGGGACATTTTCAGCAAGGACAGTGATAATACAACAATGCAATATAACAACTAGGCGTAATGAAGTTAAACATTTCATGATGACAGATATGGTATCTAAGCTGCAAAGAATATACAAGAAGTCAGAAGGTATAAAGCAATGTGTACTAACTGGCTTCAACACCATACCATATATATATATATATATATATATATATATTTAATTACATTATTTATACCATAAATATTTTTGTACATGTCCCAACATGTGCTCCACCCCTCCCTAGAAACTGTTGACTTTCTGTTACAAGAGAACAGAGAGCATCCATTTGTGGATGAATGGATTTGTAATATTTAAGTAATTCAAATATGTCTTAATTACTATAAGATTGATATACAATATATGAATATGAGACCCTGTATTTATAAAATCATATATTATGAAATGCATGCACAGTACACAGACAATCAGTGTCTTCAGACTTCAACAATGTTGTATTCACTCATTAATGAATATATGAGTGAATATGAAATAATTATCTTATCTGAGTCTGGTTTTAAGATGGGATGTACAATGTTCTGCTTATTGACCCTTGTGTCATGGTGAGAGGTCAGGGTGTGTCAAGGTGCAACAGCTGACCAAATTAGATGTGCTGTCAGAGCTGTCAGTAAAGCATTACGAATGTCAGCAGAACTGTCAGGAGAACATTACTAATGTCAGAGTACGCCCGAGTGCGCCTAAGCACTAGGGAGACACAAGGGTGACACATGTTAAGAGCAACTAGCGAACACCAGTGCCCTAATAACCCCGTGCCATAGAAACAGTGGAGAAACGCTGACTAACGCTGACTTAGAAGAGTATTAATTAGGGGAAAAGCCAGACCACGTCGCCAAAAGTACCGGGAAGGAGCCTGACAACAACATGTTGTGGCCTCCTCTGTGTTCCCAGGTGGGACACAGAGGAGAGCGGCAATATCGACTAATGATAATTAGAGACAGTGACAATGAGATAATGGAAAATAACTAAGAGGTAAGGAGGAGATAAGGAGGGGGGAGAGAAAAGATATATATGGTTTTGGGATAGATCGAGGAGGGTCAGAGATATTAGGGAGAGTAGCGCGTCGACATCGATTGCTGTAACGCTGAAGCTTGCTGAACTGCTGTAATAAACTTTTTACTGATATAACTAACTTCAAGTTTGATAGTGCTTCATTCTACCAATCCATCTTAGTTGAAGACCAAAGGATCCCTCAGGTATAAATCTACCCGACACAAGTATATACATGATATTTAGAACGTTTGCATCATATGCAGATGTGTACATGTTATTTTGAAACATTAGCATCATATGCAGGTGGGGAAAAAACAGTAGCAGCAGGTAAAATATTTCTCAAGGTGATGTTTGAAAGACCAGTTTGTGCAGCATGGAAAGGTAAAATACCACATATTTCAAATGGTTAAAACACCACATCAGGCAGGCGGTGTTCATGCCTTGTTCAACAGTCTGATGGTAGTCGAGTAAAAAACGCTTCAGAAATCGGGTGCTCAGGTATTTGATAACGCGATAGAGTTTGCCCAGCTGTTGTTGCCGTAATAGTAATTAAATTAAATTACATCTAATTATACTGCCAAAACACAAGTTGTCTCAAGACACTTTACAAAGGCCTACAGTAACAATTAAACTCTGACTCAACGAGATGAAAGAATCAGATTTATATTCAAAGACTTGGAAAACATTTGGAAGCCTTTATTCTCCTTTCTTAAAGGTTGAATTAGGCTAATCCTTGTGGATGACCCGTGTCGCATGTAATTTTGTATGTAAAGCTGATGATAGTGTAATCTGTGTTATGGACAGGACAGATGATCAGAGGAGAGGAGTTCTTACCATTAAAATTAGGATTAGAAGTGAAGGTGCAGCCAATGGGAGATAGATGAGCTCTAGCCTCTACATCATAAAAGGAGACCAAACCCTCCTCCTAATCCACAAATACTCCAACTTTTTGGAGCTTCTCTACGGGGAGGGGGACTGAAGCAGGGTTAGCACCAGCCCTGTACTCATTTCCATTCTTCAACAGTATAGTCCAGTAACCGTCGGTTGGGCTCAGTGACAATGACTGCCTGTTGACGGACTCTCTGGCCACTCCTATAGACCAGTCAGTCTTCCTGTCACAGGGCAACTGTGCCTTATAGACATTAATAAGGCCCTTTGCCTGCACACACACTGCCCAGCTGCTTCCCAATGCATTTACCAGCAAGCCGGCTATAGAACAGTATTCAGTAGTGTTGTATTGCATGTTTTCCGTACATGTATATATCTGAAGACATTCTGACACTCAGTGACTGAAAGGGTTTTTAAATGTTTATAGTTTGACACTGAAGGAAGTTGAATTGTTTGAGAGGTCACCTGTCTCTCCTCTGCAGTGCTGGCAATCCTGTTGACTGGAATGGGCCAAGCACTGTAGAGGAGGAGAGGTGTGACCATTCAAATTACTAATTTGAATGGTCATTGCCACAAGATAAAGATGGATTAAATGTGTCAAAACTAAACGATTATGAACTCACTGCCTTCATAGATGATGCATCAGCACCTTGGATGTGTATACTATGCCCTCTACATATTTTGAGTCAATCTAGATTTATTTCATCCTGGGTGTCTATGGGCCTGTTCACCAGTTGCATTCTGGGTGATCACAAGTGGACATCTCTTATACAGATGTATGGAGACTGGGGTTAAAATTAACAAGTAGCAAACGTAACACACTCAATAATTCTAATCAGAAACAAGCTAGAGGGGTACAGTAGTCTTCTTCTGCACATGTTCAGTAGGGTCCTCTCTCTGCCTATGGAAGGGTAGAATTTGAGATGTAAACGTACATTTTTTAATGTAGTATTTTCTTTCTGCCGTATAAAGTTAAGATGACCGCTAATTTAAACTTCTTTAAAAATGTAATTCTTTAAAAAGTTTTGGTTCACGCCTAAAGATGAACTCCTGCTCTAGGACAAAAGCCAGGATACTTAAAATGTTGACTGATCAACACATCAATAGCAACACCAGACAACCCAATGAACATTGTGGCTATCTCCCGGCTACAATATCTCTGTCACCCACTTCACACCTGCACTGCAACATTCCTTTTGTCTTGTGAATGATCACTTAGCTGTCTTTAGAAAATGACACCAAGTGTCTTCCATGTGATTACATTAAATTGCCAGAAACCCAGTAAACCAACACATTCCAAGCTGCAGCTTGACTTTAAATGTTGATTACAAGTCACAAGTCAAAAGACATTCTACATAACTACAGTCATCATATTGCACACCACCACCTAATGACGTTGGTCGTTATAACAAGATAAAGATAAGGAATATTTGAAAACTAAACTACTAAATAGTATTCGGTTTAGTGCACTAACTGGTGGCCAGACATCAACTTACTGTGATTGTATCATTATTACCTTGAAAAGTCTACAGAGTGGAGTGGGTGGGGCTTAGCAAAGGGTCTATTCTATTCAGAACTGTTTTACAAGATTGCTCCAAATTCCTTCAGAACAATACAACCTGGTGAGGTGAAGGAATAAATGATTGCTAAATTCTGTTCATAGTCTCCATTGTACATCACAGCATCTTCATTTATTTGACAAACATCTTGTGTTCTGTAGAATTACAAGGTCTTTAGAAATATCTCCCTCGCACACACTTTGCACCTGCACTGCAACATTCCTTTTGTCTTGTGAATGATCACTTAGCTGTCTTTGGAAAATGACACCAAGTGTCTTCCATGTGATTACATTAAATTGCCAGAAACCCAGTAAACCAACACATTGCAAGCTGCATCTTGAAGTCAAAAGACAGTCTACATAACTACAGTCATCATATTGCACACCACCACCTAATGACTTTGGTCGTTATAACAAGATAAAGATGAGGAATATTTGAAAACGAAACTACTAAATAGTATTCTGTTTAGTGCACTAGCTGGCGGCACCTCAAGACATCAACTTACTATGATTGTATCATTATTGCCTTGAAAAGTCTACAAGGTTAAAAAAATATTTCTATACAAGAAAAAGGAGGGGGGGGGGGGTCAAGAATAAACCAAGAAGGGTTTATTTAGTACAATAAGTGAAATATTGATGGGACATTTTCAGCAAGGACAGTGATAATACAACAATGCAATATAACAACTAGGCGTAATGAAGTTAAACATTTCATGATGACAGATATGGTATCTAAGCTGCAAAGAATATACAAGAAGTCAGAAGGTATAAAGCAATGTGTACTAACTGGCTTCAACACCATACCATATATATATATATATATATATATATATATTTAATTACATTATTTATACCATAAATATTTTTGTACATGTCCCAACATGTGCTCCACCCCTCCCTAGAAACTGTTGACTTTCTGTTACAAGAGAACAGAGAGCATCCATTTGTGGATGAATGGATTTGTAATATTTAAGTAATTCAAATATGTCTTAATTACTATAAGATTGATATACAATATATGAATATGAGACCCTGTATTTATAAAATCATATATTATGAAATGCATGCACAGTACACAGACAATCAGTGTCTTCAGACTTCAACAATGTTGTATTCACTCATTAATGAATATATGAGTGAATATGAAATAATTATCTTATCTGAGTCTGGTTTTAAGATGGGATGTACAATGTTCTGCTTATTGACCCTTGTGTCATGGTGAGAGGTCAGGGTGTGTCAAGGTGCAACAGCTGACCAAATTAGATGTGCTGTCAGAGCTGTCAGTAAAGCATTACGAATGTCAGCAGAACTGTCAGGAGAACATTACTAATGTCAGAGTACGCCCGAGTGCGCCTAAGCACTAGGGAGACACAAGGGTGACACATGTTAAGAGCAACTAGCGAACACCAGTGCCCTAATAACCCCGTGCCATAGAAACAGTGGAGAAACGCTGACTAACGCTGACTTAGAAGAGTATTAATTAGGGGAAAAGCCAGACCACGTCGCCAAAAGTACCGGGAAGGAGCCTGACAACAACATGTTGTGGCCTCCTCTGTGTTCCCAGGTGGGACACAGAGGAGAGCGGCAATATCGACTAATGATAATTAGAGACAGTGACAATGAGATAATGGAAAATAACTAAGAGGTAAGGAGGAGATAAGGAGGGGGGAGAGAAAAGATATATATGGTTTTGGGATAGATCGAGGAGGGTCAGAGATATTAGGGAGAGTAGCGCGTCGACATCGATTGCTGTAACGCTGAAGCTTGCTGAACTGCTGTAATAAACTTTTTACTGATATAACTAACTTCAAGTTTGATAGTGCTTCATTCTACCAATCCATCTTAGTTGAAGACCAAAGGATCCCTCAGGTATAAATCTACCCGACACAAGTATATACATGATATTTAGAACGTTTGCATCATATGCAGATGTGTACATGTTATTTTGAAACATTAGCATCATATGCAGGTGGGGAAAAAACAGTAGCAGCAGGTAAAATATTTCTCAAGGTGATGTTTGAAAGACCAGTTTGTGCAGCATGGAAAGGTAAAATACCACATATTTCAAATGGTTAAAACACCACATCAGGCAGGCGGTGTTCATGCCTTGTTCAACAGTCTGATGGTAGTCGAGTAAAAAACGCTTCAGAAATCGGGTGCTCAGGTATTTGATAACGCGATAGAGTTTGCCCAGCTGTTGTTGCCGTAATAGTAATTAAATTAAATTACATCTAATTATACTGCCAAAACACAAGTTGTCTCAAGACACTTTACAAAGGCCTACAGTAACAATTAAACTCTGACTCAACGAGATGAAAGAATCAGATTTATATTCAAAGACTTGGAAAACATTTGGAAGCCTTTATTCTCCTTTCTTAAAGGTTGAATTAGGCTAATCCTTGTGGATGACCCGTGTCGCATGTAATTTTGTATGTAAAGCTGATGATAGTGTAATCTGTGTTATGGACAGGACAGATGATCAGAGGAGAGGAGTTCTTACCATTAAAATTAGGATTAGAAGTGAAGGTGCAGCCAATGGGAGATAGATGAGCTCTAGCCTCTACATCATAAAAGGAGACCAAACCCTCCTCCTAATCCACAAATACTCCAACTTTTTGGAGCTTCTCTACGGGGAGGGGGACTGAAGCAGGGTTAGCACCAGCCCTGTACTAATTTCCATTCTTCAACAGTATAGTCCAGTAACCGTCGGTTGGGCTCAGTGACAATGACTGCCTGTTGACGGACTCTCTGGCCACTCCTATAGACCAGTCAGTCTTCCTGTCACAGGGCAACTGTGCCTTATAGACATTAATAAGGCCCTTTGCCTGCACACACACTGCCCAGCTGCTTCCCAATGCATTTACCAGCAAGCCGGCTATAGAACAGTATTCAGTAGTGTTGTATTGCATGTTTTCCGTACATGTATATATCTGAAGACATTCTGACACTCAGTGACTGAAAGGGTTTTTAAATGTTTATAGTTTGACACTGAAGGAAGTTGAATTGTTTGAGAGGTCACCTGTCTCTCCTCTGCAGTGCTGGCAATCCTGTTGACTGGAATGGGCCAAGCACTGTAGAGGAGGAGAGGTGTGACCATTCAAATTACTAATTTGAATGGTCATTGCCACAAGATAAAGATGGATTAAATGTGTCAAAACTAAACGATTATGAACTCACTGCCTTCATAGATGATGCATCAGCACCTTGGATGTGTATACTATGCCCTCTACATATTTTGAGTCAATCTAGATTTATTTCATCCTGGGTGTCTATGGGCCTGTTCACCAGTTGCATTCTGGGTGATCACAAGTGGACATCTCTTATACAGATGTATGGAGACTGGGGTTAAAATTAACAAGTAGCAAACGTAACACACTCAATAATTCTAATCAGAAACAAGCTAGAGGGGTACAGTAGTCTTCTTCTGCACATGTTCAGTAGGGTCCTCTCTCTGCCTATGGAAGGGTAGAATTTGAGATGTAAACGTACATTTTTTAATGTAGTATTTTCTTTCTGCCGTATAAAGTTAAGATGACCGCTAATTTAAACTTCTTTAAAAATGTAATTCTTTAAAAAGTTTTGGTTCACGCCTAAAGATGAACTCCTGCTCTAGGACAAAAGCCAGGATACTTAAAATGTTGACTGATCAACACATCAATAGCAACACCAGACAACCCAATGAACATTGTGGCTATCTCCCGGCTACAATATCTCTGTCACCCACTTCACACCTGCACTGCAACATTCCTTTTGTCTTGTGAATGATCACTTAGCTGTCTTTAGAAAATGACACCAAGTGTCTTCCATGTGATTACATTAAATTGCCAGAAACCCAGTAAACCAACACATTCCAAGCTGCAGCTTGACTTTAAATGTTGATTACAAGTCACAAGTCAAAAGACATTCTACATAACTACAGTCATCATATTGCACACCACCACCTAATGACGTTGGTCGTTATAACAAGATAAAGATAAGGAATATTTGAAAACTAAACTACTAAATAGTATTCGGTTTAGTGCACTAACTGGTGGCCAGACATCAACTTACTGTGATTGTATCATTATTACCTTGAAAAGTCTACAGAGTGGAGTGGGTGGGGCTTAGCAAAGGGTCTATTCTATTCAGAACTGTTTTACAAGATTGCTCCAAATTCCTTCAGAACAATACAACCTGGTGAGGTGAAGGAATAAATGATTGCTAAATTCTGTTCATAGTCTCCATTGTACATCACAGCATCTTCATTTATTTGACAAACATCTTGTGTTCTGTAGAATTACAAGGTCTTTAGAAATATCTCCCTCGCACACACTTTGCACCTGCACTGCAACATTCCTTTTGTCTTGTGAATGATCACTTAGCTGTCTTTGGAAAATGACACCAAGTGTCTTCCATGTGATTACATTAAATTGCCAGAAACCCAGTAAACCAACACATTGCAAGCTGCATCTTGAAGTCAAAAGACAGTCTACATAACTACAGTCATCATATTGCACACCACCACCTAATGACTTTGGTCGTTATAACAAGATAAAGATGAGGAATATTTGAAAACGAAACTACTAAATAGTATTCTGTTTAGTGCACTAGCTGGCGGCACCTCAAGACATCAACTTACTATGATTGTATCATTATTGCCTTGAAAAGTCTACAAGGTTAAAAAAATATTTCTATACAAGAAAAAGGAGGGGGGGGGGTCAAGAATAAACCAAGAAGGGTTTATTTAGTACAATAAGTGAAATATTGATGGGACATTTTCAGCAAGGACAGTGATAATACAACAATGCAATATAACAACTAGGCGTAATGAAGTTAAACATTTCATGATGACATATATGGTATCTAAGCTGCAAAGAATATACAAGAAGTCAGAAGGTATAAAGCAATGTGTACTAACTGGCTTCAACACCATACCATATATATATATATATATATATATATATATTTAATTACATTATTTATACCATAAATATTTTTGTACATGTCCCAACATGTGCTCCACCCCTCCCTAGAAACTGTTGACTTTCTGTTACAAGAGAACAGAGAGCATCCATTTGTGGATGAATGGATTTGTAATATTTAAGTAATTCAAATATGTCTTAATTACTATAAGATTGATATACAATATATGAATATGAGACCCTGTATTTATAAAATCATATATTATGAAATGCATGCACAGTACACAGACAATCAGTGTCTTCAGACTTCAACAATGTTGTATTCACTCATTAATGAATATATGAGTGAATATGAAATAATTCTCTTATCTGAGTCTGGTTTTAAGATGGGATGTACAATGTTCTGCTTATTGACCCTTGTGTCATGGTGAGAGGTCAGGGTGTGTCAAGGTGCAACAGCTGACCAAATTAGATGTTTTATTGTCACCGTTCACATTTGTGAATGTAATGTGATGAATTAAGTTACATTACATAAATAGAACTTTCACTGAACTAAAAATATACATCTAATTTCACCTTTTGCTGTAATGGTCATCTCTGCTAACTATTTCTTATGTCCTGCTTTCATTTACATTTGCTATTCATTCAAGCAGAGCCATTAAGGGGGGTGAGACATGTAGGGGGGTGTAGAAGTATGTTAGGTTGTGATTGGTGGAGACTTGGTTGTATTGTTCTCTTTGTCCAATCATTCAAAGCAGTTACTGGCTCCACCCCCAGGCTCTCTAGTATAACAAGAGTTTGTAGCTGTAATATATCCACAACTCCTCCAGGATATCAATCAATTCTGATCAGATCTGACTGTGGACTCCAGAATTCAGTTGAAGATGAACTCTCTCAACCCAACCAAGGACAGTTCTGCTGAACAGGAGGGACCCAAAGAAAATGGTATGTTACTTTCTCTATGTTGTATTACTTTACTTTTCAAGTTTTAAAATAAGCAGTCTCACTACTTGTCTCAATCTTACACTTTTTAAACTTAAACTTGTGTTTCATTTTAATTCGACCTGTAGCTTTGCTGTAGATTATTTCTGCTCTTTATTGCTGCTTCGCCTCCTTTATTTGTTGCTTGTTTGCTATATATATATGAGTTAACTCCCAATTTTCTAGGGAACAACTATGTAATTAAGTATGTATTAAGTAAGTATTAACTATGTAATTAAGTTGTATATTTGTACTCTATTCCCATCTCTCAACCATGTTTCCTTTGTCTTTGTGCAATCCAGTGATGAATCAGCCTGGCTTCCCTTGTGCTTCTCTAATTCACACTAAAGAGAAACCCTATGGATGTGATCAGTGTGGACAATAGTTCTCTCTACTGGACAGCCTTAAAACACACCAGAGAATTCACACTGGAGAGAAACCCTATAGCTGTGAACAGTCTGGACAACGCTTCTCTCAAATGGCCCACCTTAAAACACACCAGAGGATTCACACTGGAGATAAACCCTATAGCTGTGAACAGTGTGGACAACACTTCTCTCAAATGACCAACCTTAAAACACACCAGAGAATTCACACTGGAGAGAAACCTTATGGTTGTGATCAGTGTGGACAACACTTTTCTAAAATGTCTGACCTTAAAACACACCAGAGAATTCACACTGGAGAGAAACCTTATGGTTGTGATCAGTGTGGACAACACTTCTCTGTGATGTCCAACCTTAAAACACACAAGAGAATTCACACTGGAGAGAAACCTTATGGGTGTGATCAGTGTGGAAAACACTTCTCTGTGATGTCCAGCCTTAAAAAACACCAGAGAATTCACACTGGAGAGAAACCTTATGGGTGTGATCAGTGTGGACAACACTTCTCTGTGATGTCCAACCTTAAAACACACCAGAGAATTCACACTGGAGAGAAACCTTATGGTTGTGGTCAGTGTGGACAACACTTCTCTCTAATGTCCCACCTTAAAACACACCAGAGAATTCACACTGGAGAGAAACCCTATAGCTGTGAACAGTGTGGACAACGCTTCTCTCAAATGGCCCACCTTAAAACACACCAGAGAATTCACACTGGAGAGAAACCTTATGGTTGTGATCAGTGTGGACAGCACTTCTCTCTAATGTCCCACCTTAAATCACACAAGAGAATTCACACTGGAGAGAAACCTTATGGTTGTGATCAGTGTGGACAACACTTCTCTCAAATGTCCGACCTTAAAACACACCAGAAAATTCACACTGGAGAGAAACCCTATAGCTGTGAGCAGTGTGGACAACACTTCTCTCAAATGGCCCACCTTAAAAAACACAAGAGAATTCACACTGGAGAGAAACCATATGGTTGTGATCAGTGTGGAAAACACTTCTCTGTGATGTACAGCCTTAAAACACACCAGAGAATTCACACTGGAGAGAAACCTTATGGGTGTGATCAGTGTGGACAACACTTCTCTGTGATGTGCAACCTTAAAACACACCAGAGAATTCACACTGGAGAGAAACCTTATGGTTGTGATCAGTGTGGACAACACTTCTCTCTAATGTCCCACCTTAAAACACACCAGAGAATTCACACTGGAGAGAAATCTTAATTTGGTCAATGTTGAATTCATTTTACTCAGTTAAGCAGCCTAAAATGCCATACATGCACAAACCAATGACAAATGATTGTGAACTGTGTGACACTCGTTACATTATAAAGGATGCTTTCATTTACAATAAACAACTCTAGTCATGTCCTTGCGTGGATGAGTTTCTCTCATATCAATCTTGCTAGTCAAGCAGAGCCATTAAGATAGATAGGCCACTCTATTTCCTATTTTACAAGATTGCTCCAAATTCCTTCAGAACAATACAACCTGGTGAGGTGAAGGAATAACTGATTGCTAAATTCTGTTCATAGTCTTCATTGTACATCACAGCATCTTCATTTATTTGACAAATATCTTGTGTTCTGTAGAATTACAAGGTCTTATATCTCCCTCACCCACTTCACACCTGCACTGCAACATTCCTTTTGTCTTGTGAATTATCACTTAGCTGTCTTTAGAAAATGACCTATATCCATGCAAATGTGGTCATTGGTTACAATTAGATGTATCACTGTCTCACCAGGTGTGTGAACAACTGACAAGCGTAATTTGACCTCAAATAACATGCTTTTGTGGATTAACATGGTCATATTTTGTTTCCAAAGGAACATTTTGGAATGTTAAAGTTACACATATGTATACATAGACTATTTAGGGAAAATCAAGGACGGGGAGCCATCTGAGAGCTTCATGCTCAAAGTTAAATGAGTTCTGTCAGTTTTGTCAAAAATCTGTCATTTTGACATTCATTTATTTCACTTGAGTAGCTACCTTCACTTTTAGTTTTTAGTCTGGTCTGATTCTCTACATAACTGTTGTTATTGCTGTACAGTCTTACTTGGGGGAATATTAAAACATCACAGACATTGCACTAAAAGAAACACCCCCTTGTTGTTCTGTATATAACTCTTTGTAACCTGAAAGTTTGCTGCTTCTGTCATGTTTGAACCAAACATTTATAATGAATCATATGATTGTCTTACAAATAAAAAGGTGCTCTGAGGCCTATTTTTTGACTGAGCCTACCACTTTTTTCTCCAGGAAACATAGACATTACATAGTTACTCATATGCACTTGTTTCTTGCAAGTTGGTAATGGTAATGTTGAATACAACATTACCATTAATACAACCATTAATGTTGTATGCAATGTTACCACCACACTCTGACTCCGGTGCGATATCCTCATTTTTACCACTCAGTGTTTGACCCATTACCTTTATAAATGTTATTGATCACAAACCACCAAATTACTACTTTGAATTGTCATTGCCACAAGATAAAGATGAATGAAATGTGTCAAAACTAAACGATTATGAACTCACTGCCTTCATAGATAATACATCAGCACCTTGGATGTGTATACTATGCCCTCTACATATTTTTAGTCAATCTAGATTTATTTCCTCCTGGGTGTCTATGGGCCTGTTCACCAGTTGCATTCTGGGTGATCACAAGTGGACATCTCTTATACAGATGTATGGAGACTGGGGTTAAAATTAACAGGGAGCAAACGTAACACACTCAATAATTCTAATCAGAAACAAGCTAGAGGGGTAGTCTTCTTCTGCACATGTTCAGTAGGGTCCTCTCTCTGCCTATGGAAGGGTAGAACGATCATTTCATCTCAGCAGAAGTTTTCAACAAAAACTGATTTTGAGGTGTAAACGTACATTTTTGAATGTAGTATTTTCCTTCTGCTGTATAAAGTTAAGATGACCGCAAATTTAAACTTCTTTAAAAATCTATATGTTTTGGTCACAAATAACAAACGCCAGCAGCCTATGCTAGTATAGGTGTTTTTAGCTAGAATGTGGGATTTAATCATGGTTGCCCCTTTGGGGGCAATTGTAACACAGTGACCGGGGTCAATTGTAACAATGTGTTTTCAATGAAAGCAGATTTTTTTTTGTCTGGGATTACATATTTTTAAATGGATTTAAAAGAACATGACATTTTCCTTAGATTCAAGAAGAAAAGTTACATGAAACTAACTGGTTTCTTCCCCAACCACTTTTCACCAACGTTCATTCTTGTGTACTTATTACAAAATAAGCTTGTACTGTGAAATAAGAATAATACATGAATTCAATTTAGATCTGCATTACTTTACCAGAGTTTTTTTTTTGAGAGAGAGAGATAACAGATGCATTCACCTTAGCCATCAGCCTTGCATAAAGACAATAGTATATTGTAATCAGCCTGCTAGGTGACAAAAGACTTGGCACACTGGAGAGAGGCCCGGTGACTTGTTTTGGTTCACGCCTAAAGATGAACTCCTGCTCTAGGACAAAAGCCAGGATACTTAAAGTGTTGACTGATCAACACATCAATAGCAGAAACACCAGACAACCCAATGAACATTGTGGCTATCTCCCGACTCCACTGTGTCTCTCTCCCTTCAAATATAATCAATTAGAATGAGCTTGTACATTTCGTTTTTTAGTCTTCATAGTACATATATACATGTATTATAAACACTTCCAGGACCCCCAGGACCCGATTACACGACACCGTCCAGCCGTCATCCTCAATTCTATTCAGAACTATTTTACAAGATTGCTCCAAATTCCTTCAGAACAATACAACCTGGTGAGGTTAAGGAATAACTGATTGCTAAATTCTGTTCATAGTCTTCATTGTACATCACAGCATCTTCATTTATTTGACAAACATCTTGTGTTCTGTAGAATTACAAGGTCTTTAGAAATATCTCCCTCACCCACTTCACACCTGCACTGCAACATTCCTTTTGTCTTGTGAATGATCACTTAGCTGTCTTTAGAAAATGACACCAAGTGTATTCCATGTGATGACATTAAATTGTCAGAAACCCAGTAAACCAAAACATTGCAAACTGCATCTTGACTTTAAATGTTTATTACAAACAAGTCAAAAGACAGTCTACATAACTACAGTCATGATATTGCACACCACCACCTAATGACTTTGGTCGTTATAACAAGATAAAGATAAGGAATATTTGAAAACTAAACTACTAAATAGTATTCTGTTTAGTGCACTAACTGATGGCCAGACATCAACTTACTGTGTATCAGTAAGTTATTATTATTGTATCATTATTACCTTTCTACAAAGTTAAAACATCTTTCTATACAAGAAAAAGAAGGGGGGGGTCAAGAATAAACCAAGAAGGGTTTTGTCACTTAGTACAATACGTGAAATATTGATGTTCAGCAAGGACAGTGATAACACAACAATGCAATATAACAACTAGGTGTATTGAAGTTAAACATTTCATGATGACAGGTATGGTATCTAAAGCAGCAAGGAATATACAAGAAGGTTAGCTTGGTTACTGTTGTTTTCAACTGTTGACTTTCTAAACTGAGCAACTATCTCAGATATGAAAGTGTTGACTCTTAGCTCAGGTCTCCTGTCAAAAACCTCCTTACACATGGGACACTGATACAGGTCACTACGATCCCAGTAATGTGTAGGACAGGTTTTGCAGTAGTTGTGTCCACATGGAGTGGCGATTGGATCAGTGAACACATCCAGACAGAACACAGAAACTGCTCTTCAGACAGGAGACTGCTGGCAGAGGCCATTTCTACACACAGTGAAAGAGTGAAACACTGGAAATATATACGTAGATCTTAATTGAAACTCTTTTTAAACGCCAAAATCATAAAGGCAGGGATATTAGAATATCTGCTTAAATGAGTAACTGATCAGTAAAAGTATTGCAATTCAAAGGCTAAATTAAACTGGAGAACATTCCTGTGTTTTAATTCAAGCTTAGTAACCACATATTTAATATTTTGCCTTAAGACAAGTATAGAATAGAAAAGTATAGAATAGAAAAGTACAATATAGAATGGAATAGAAAGTGTTGCAGAGGCTGAGTGCCCGACTGACATTTAAAGAGGTGGTGCCATGGTTTTGCACTTTTTCTGTTTTTCATGTGTCTATGAGGTTGATATAACTTCATTAAGCCCCCTGGTGGTGTTTTTATGGTGTTTTATGTCTAAGGCCGGGCCTTCTGTTGGTCATGAGCCACTGCAGCCATCCGCAGTCTGATTCAGATTAACTGGAAATTCAAAATCAGTTTTATTTGTCACATCTCACATTTTCTCACTGGAGTAAAACAGTGGGTTGCATCTGTTTTTTTTGTGCACGCTCCATCTTTTTGTAGTGTTCCATGAGAGGAGAGTAGAGTGAGAGTAAAGGGAAGAGAGTAAAGGGAACAGATAGCGTTTTTGAAAGCAAGTATGATATTTAGAACGTTTTTGTTATTTTGAAACATTAGCATCATATGCAGGTGGGTACATGTTATTTTGAAACATTAGCATCATATGCAGGTGGTTTAAAACACCACCTCAGACAGGGGTGTTCATGCCTTGTTCAACAGTCTGATGGCAGTCGAGTAGAAACCGATTCAGAAATCGGGTGCTCAGGTATTTGATAACGCGATAGAGCTTGCCCAGCCGTTGTTGCCGTAATGGTAATTAAATTAAATTACATTTAATTATAGTGCCAAAACACAAGTTGTCTCGAGACACTTTACAAAGGCCTACAGTAACAATTAAACGCTGACTCAACGAGATGACAGAATCTTTACATTTATAAAGCATCAGATTTATACTCAAAGACAAACTGAAAGATTTTGAAAAGATTTGGAAGCCTTTAGTCTCCCTTCTTAAAGGTTGAATTAGGCTAATCCTTGTGGATGACCCGTGTCGCACGTAATTTGGGGCAGCACTTCTGGGGAGGGGGAAGGGACGCGGGGGAGTCGTTTTGTTTTTTGTTTAAGTTTGAGTGTAATTCTTTTCATTTTACCTGTTTATTTTGTGTATATGTCTGTTTTTTGGGGAAAAAAGGAAGAAATACATGTAAGTGAACGGAAAATGTATAATCCTATCCTGTTTTTCACAATAAAAATATTTGAAACAAAGGCCTACAGTATAAAGCAGAGAACCAACATTGTCCCACCCTGAGCAAGCATTCTTGTGACGGTGGCAAGGAAAAACTCTTGGCTATCTTGACCGGGATACCCCAGAGCTCTATACTAGATCTGCTAGTATGTCCCTCTTCCCATTTTCGGCTAGACTTCTCAAATGTATCTGTGCTTTAAAACACAACGGTAGTGTAACTTTGACAAAATAAAAAAAATTAAGGCAACGTAAAGTGCACTGTGCTGCATTAGACTTTCCAGTTTTTATACTTTTTGAGAGAGAGAGATAACAGATGCATTCACCTTAGCCATCAGCCTTGCATAAAGACAATAGTATATTGTAATCAGCCTGCTAGGTGACAAAAGACTTGGCACACTGGAGAGAGGCCCGGTGACTTGTTTTGGTTCACGCCTAAAGATGAACTCCTGCTCTAGGACAAAAGCCAGGATACTTAAAGTGTTGACTGATCAACACATCAATAGCAGAAACACCAGACAACCCAATGAACATTGTGGCTATCTCCCGACTCCACTGTGTCTCTCTCCCTTCAAATATAATCAATTAGAATGAGCTTGTACATTTCGTTTTTTAGTCTTCATAGTACATATATACATGTATTATAAACACTTCCAGGACCCCCAGGACCCGATTACACGACACCGTCCAGCCGTCATCCTCAATTCTATTCAGAACTATTTTACAAGATTGCTCCAAATTCCTTCAGAACAATACAACCTGGTGAGGTTAAGGAATAACTGATTGCTAAATTCTGTTCATAGTCTTCATTGTACATCACAGCATCTTCATTTATTTGACAAACATCTTGTGTTCTGTAGAATTACAAGGTCTTTAGAAATATCTCCCTCACCCACTTCACACCTGCACTGCAACATTCCTTTTGTCTTGTGAATGATCACTTAGCTGTCTTTAGAAAATGACACCAAGTGTATTCCATGTGATGACATTAAATTGTCAGAAACCCAGTAAACCAAAACATTGCAAACTGCATCTTGACTTTAAATGTTTATTACAAACAAGTCAAAAGACAGTCTACATAACTACAGTCATGATATTGCACACCACCACCTAATGACTTTGGTCGTTATAACAAGATAAAGATAAGGAATATTTGAAAACTAAACTACTAAATAGTATTCTGTTTAGTGCACTAACTGATGGCCAGACATCAACTTACTGTGTATCAGTAAGTTATTATTATTGTATCATTATTACCTTTCTACAAAGTTAAAACATCTTTCTATACAAGAAAAAGAAGGGGGGGGTCAAGAATAAACCAAGAAGGGTTTTGTCACTTAGTACAATACGTGAAATATTGATGTTCAGCAAGGACAGTGATAACACAACAATGCAATATAACAACTAGGTGTATTGAAGTTAAACATTTCATGATGACAGGTATGGTATCTAAAGCAGCAAGGAATATACAAGAAGGTTAGCTTGGTTACTGTTGTTTTCAACTGTTGACTTTCTAAACTGAGCAACTATCTCAGATATGAAAGTGTTGACTCTTAGCTCAGGTCTCCTGTCAAAAACCTCCTTACACATGGGACACTGATACAGGTCACTACGATCCCAGTAATGTGTAGGACAGGTTTTGCAGTAGTTGTGTCCACATGGAGTGGCGATTGGATCAGTGAACACATCCAGACAGAACACAGAAACTGCTCTTCAGACAGGAGACTGCTGGCAGAGGCCATTTCTACACACAGTGAAAGAGTGAAACACTGGAAATATATACGTAGATCTTAATTGAAACTCTTTTTAAACGCCAAAATCATAAAGGCAGGGATATTAGAATATCTGCTTAAATGAGTAACTGATCAGTAAAAGTATTGCAATTCAAAGGCTAAATTAAACTGGAGAACATTCCTGTGTTTTAATTCAAGCTTAGTAACCACATATTTAATATTTTGCCTTAAGACAAGTATAGAATAGAAAAGTATAGAATAGAAAAGTACAATATAGAATGGAATAGAAAGTGTTGCAGAGGCTGAGTGCCCGACTGACATTTAAAGAGGTGGTGCCATGGTTTTGCACTTTTTCTGTTTTTCATGTGTCTATGAGGTTGATATAACTTCATTAAGCCCCCTGGTGGTGTTTTTATGGTGTTTTATGTCTAAGGCCGGGCCTTCTGTTGGTCATGAGCCACTGCAGCCATCCGCAGTCTGATTCAGATTAACTGGAAATTCAAAATCAGTTTTATTTGTCACATCTCACATTTTCTCACTGGAGTAAAACAGTGGGTTGCATCTGTTTTTTTTGTGCACGCTCCATCTTTTTGTAGTGTTCCATGAGAGGAGAGTAGAGTGAGAGTAAAGGGAAGAGAGTAAAGGGAACAGATAGCGTTTTTGAAAGCAAGTATGATATTTAGAACGTTTTTGTTATTTTGAAACATTAGCATCATATGCAGGTGGGTACATGTTATTTTGAAACATTAGCATCATATGCAGGTGGTTTAAAACACCACCTCAGACAGGGGTGTTCATGCCTTGTTCAACAGTCTGATGGCAGTCGAGTAGAAACCGATTCAGAAATCGGGTGCTCAGGTATTTGATAACGCGATAGAGCTTGCCCAGCCGTTGTTGCCGTAATGGTAATTAAATTAAATTACATTTAATTATAGTGCCAAAACACAAGTTGTCTCGAGACACTTTACAAAGGCCTACAGTAACAATTAAACGCTGACTCAACGAGATGACAGAATCTTTACATTTATAAAGCATCAGATTTATACTCAAAGACAAACTGAAAGATTTTGAAAAGATTTGGAAGCCTTTAGTCTCCCTTCTTAAAGGTTGAATTAGGCTAATCCTTGTGGATGACCCGTGTCGCACGTAATTTGGGGCAGCACTTCTGGGGAGGGGGAAGGGACGCGGGGGAGTCGTTTTGTTTTTTGTTTAAGTTTGAGTGTAATTCTTTTCATTTTACCTGTTTATTTTGTGTATATGTCTGTTTTTTGGGGAAAAAAGGAAGAAATACATGTAAGTGAACGGAAAATGTATAATCCTATCCTGTTTTTCACAATAAAAATATTTGAAACAAAGGCCTACAGTATAAAGCAGAGAACCAACATTGTCCCACCCTGAGCAAGCATTCTTGTGACGGTGGCAAGGAAAAACTCTTGGCTATCTTGACCGGGATACCCCAGAGCTCTATACTAGATCTGCTAGTATGTCCCTCTTCCCATTTTCGGCTAGACTTCTCAAATGTATCTGTGCTTTAAAACACAACGGTAGTGTAACTTTGACAAAATAAAAAAAATTAAGGCAACGTAAAGTGCACTGTGCTGCATTAGACTTTCCAGTTTTTATACTTTGATGAAATGAATTGAAACCAATGGCTTCCTCTGACAACCAAAGACTATTAGTGGAATGTTTGGGGAAGTGGCTGGGCGGTAATGTAACCTAACATGCAGCGGTTCCCAACCTTTTCTGGATCAGGGCCCATGCACTTGAAAATCTTTAATGTATTTGCGGCCCACCCATCTGACCACTTGTTAAGTGGTCAGATATGTGGGCCAGTGCCGGCCCTGAGCAATTTGGTTGGATTTTACCTGCCCCACCCCCAACTGCAGCAGCCCCTGCACAAATCGGTGTTTTAGGTATGCATGGCAATCGCTTGTATTGGTGTGTGATGTCAGCCCTGAGCTCTGGTCAGCCTATAAAAGATGTGGAAATCACTGCAAGCTTCCACTTTATTCAAGTACTGTGAGGGATTTAGTTAGTTCTCTGAGACCGAGACGCACAGAGAGAGAGAGAGAGAGAGAGAGAGAGAGAGAGAGAGAGAGAGAGAGAGAGAGAGAGAGAGAGAGAGAGAGAGAGAGAGAGAGAGAGAGAGAGAGAGAGAGAGAGAGAGAGGGGGAGAGGAATGAGGTCCCAGTCTCTCCATACTCAGGTCCCCTCTTCTGAGTGTCCATGTGCCTTGACATCTGGGTTCTACCTCCACGAACACATGAGGAGGAGCCACAATGGCCTCTGCTGCCAAATGCTGAGCTATGGACAGATGACCTCAGCAGCCTGTCAGAAAATCACCACCAGCGGCTCTCTAACCAGCCTTAAACAAGGAGAGACAGATGAACCAACATATCACAGTCATCAACAGTTTACAGAGACTTTAACTCAGCCAGAAGTGAAGACTCATCATCAGTTGACTCACACAGGAAAGAAACCCCACATCTGTAAACAGTGCAACAAGGGATTCAGCACGTTATCTCACCTGAAGTCGCACCAGCCCGTCCACACTGGAGAAAAACCTTTCCTCTGTAAACAGTGTAACAAGAGTTTCAGTAAGTTAGGTGACCTGAAGAAGCACCAGCGTATTCACACTGGAGAAAAACCTTTCCACTGTAAACAGTGCGGAAAGAGTTTCGGTCGGTCAGATACTCTGAAGTCACACCTGCGTGTCCACACTGGAGAAAAACCTTTCCTCTGTAAACAGTGCGGAAAGAGTTTCAGTCAGGTAGGTACTCTGAAGTTACACCTGCGTGTCCACACTGGAGAAAAACCTTTCCACTGTAAACATTGTGACAAGAGTTTCAGTAAGTCAAGGAAGTCACACCTGCGTAACCACACTGGAGAAAAACCTTACCCCTGTAAACAGTGCAACAAGAGTTTCAGTCGTATAGATGGCCTGAGGACACACCTGCGCTCCCACACCGGAGAAAGACCTTTCTTCTGTAAACAGTGTGGCAAGAGTTTCAGTCAGTTATGTCACCTGACGACACACCTGCGCCTCCACAATGGAGAGAAACCTTTCCACTGTAAACAGTGTGACAAGAGTTTTAATGAATTAAGTCATCTGAAGAGACACCAGCGTATCCATACTGGAGAGAAGCGTTCCACAGTGAACAGCTTGACAAAATAACAACACAGTTATATGATATGAAGGACCCTCTAAATGTGGAATATGGAGATACTGTGTGTGCCTCAGCTCCTCAGATAATGCTTGTTACCACAATTTCTCTAACTCCCTTTCTCCATGTGCCTCATCTCCTTTCGTGCATCGTCGTCTATGTCCAGCTCAGTGTCGCAAAGTCATGCTCTCGTCTCTGGTCCCACTTGGAAGAGGCCAGCCTCTGAAGGAGGTCTGTACAGAGAACAGGTGGTGATTATGTGGGCGGCAGTCTGCTGCCGACCACATAATCAAACACATCACTTGTGTCATCTTTTATTCTGATGCATACAGTCTTGCCAAGCTTTGATCACATGAACCCTAGAGCGTCCCTGTTCTGTCACAATAGGCCAACATATTTGGCTATTTTCGGTGAAGAGATTTGGTGTAGAGGGAAAAGGGAGGGGGCCAAGAATAGACGCCTTCAGATTCTTCAACAACAATGCAGGCAGAGTTATTCGATTACTGTTTTAACAGAGGGAAATGTATCCCTTAGTTTGAATACAAGAATGCTCACCCCAAAACACTCACCCCCGTCCGTGTCCGTGTCCTGAGGTCAAGGAAGACACTCCACCCCGAATGTTTAAAATTGGCCTCATAAAGTGTTCATTTTGACAGCAAATTCTGATTTAGTCTTTTTTTTTTACTGTTTAGAGACTAAACAATATCAGTCTCAGTCTAGTCTCAGTCGACTAAATATCAAAGTGTTAGTCCTTTAGTTTTAGTCTTAGCGCTATAATAGGCCGCTTTACATTTTAGCCTATGACTCTTGAACCGTAGGTCATATAATAAAAAGATTTTGAAGATTTCAAATGTCTCACAGACAGGGGATACATTTTAAGCTAAGTACTTGCTTCAATGAAGAACTACAGTATTTACTATAGCTAGAGGTTCGGGCCCTCACAGCTACGGTGCACCGGTGATCCAACTGATATGGCCATGAATGGAGATCTCTATCTGTCAGTCCTTGTCCCTTTTATGGGACACTGCGCCTATGTCACACATGCACAGTGGGGTGGGCCTAGCGGCCAAAAAAAAAGGTGGCTAAAATGTGCCTGAATAAAAAGAATGTAGTTTTATATTAACTCTACAATATGTAAGTACATTGAAGGTGGGCAAAGAAGCCTACGCATTAGCCAGAGCACTGATCAATAGTCTGTGGCAAGTTTGGAGGCAAGTGGAGTGCTCGTGTGCTGGCCAACCCGGGACGTACACCACAGTGTGGGCATTTTAATTAAAGTAGTAGGATTAGTCTTTGGCTGTACTTCAGACATGTAAAATTACGTTCTTGTGTTTCAACAAAATAGATATTTTAGATAAAACACTGAAAATGAGCATGCAAATCAACCCTTCCATATTCAACCCTTCCCTATACACATTGTCTTAAATTAAAATGAACCTTTCTACGTATGTAAAGCTGATGATAGTGTAATCTGTGTTATGGACAGGACAGATGATCAGAGGAGAGGAGTTTTTACCATTAAAATTAGGATTAGGACCAAAGTGAAGGTGCAGCCAATGGGAGATAGATATGAGCTCTAGCCTCCACATCATAAAAGGAGACCAAACCCTCCTCATAATCCACAAATACTCCAACTTTCTGGAGCTTCTCTACGGGGAGGAGGACTGAAGCAGGGTTAGCAGCAGCCCTGTACTCATTTCCATTCTTCAACAGTATAGTCCAGTAACCGTCGGTGGGGCTCAGTGACAATGACTGCCTGTTGACGGACTCTCTGGCCACTCCTAGACCAGTCAGTCTTCCTGTCAGGGGGCAACCCGTGCCCTATAGACATTAATAAGGCACTTTGCATGCACACACACTGCCCCGCTGCTTCCCAATGCATTTACCAGCAAGCCGGCTAGGAACAGTATTCAGTAGTGTTGTATTGCATGTTTTCCGTACATGTATATATCTGAAGACATTCTGACACTCAGTGACTGAAAGGGTTTTTAAATGTTTATTGTTTGACACTGAGTGGGGAAGTTGAATTGTTTGAGAGGTCACCTGTCTCTCCTCTGCAGTGCTGGCGTTTTTGACAGTTCTGGCTTAACCGTGCTTTTTACGAAACTCGGCCATATGGTAGATGGTCACGAAAAACGATCAAGAAATAATTCTCACACTCATTCGTCAAAGGGTGGCGCTATAGTTATTTTATACTATATATATATGATATTAATATATATAATATATACATATGTATATACTTAACGACGTTTCGTAAATGAATGTCCTACTTGATCATACTACAGCGTCACACAAAAGTAGCAGGTCGGCAAGCTTGTGGATCTGCTAGGCTACTTTTGAAATTGAATCCTGAAAAGTAACAGTTTTGGACACTATCACCCGACAGAGGCGATATAGCCTACTGTGAGACTGCAGACAGGGTGCGATTTATTTTTTGCACGAAAAAAACGGACAATATAATTTGTTAAATAAACATATGGTTCTCTATGAACTCATGCACACCGGCTCCGAATTTGCTGTGCGGCAAGTGGCGGCGGCGATGCGTTTTTTTTTTTTCAATCGAACCCGGTGGGGGTAGAGTCCCGAGTCCCTTAGTCCGAGACCGAGTCAAGACCGAGTAAAATCATGGGCGAGACCGAGACGAGACAGAGTAAATCAAAATGCGGACTCAAGACCGGTCTCGAGTACTATACAACCCTAATGTTTTGTAGATCTACAAAGCAACTAGAAACTAAAGTTTTCAATTAATTGTAGTGGAGTAAAAGAACAATATTTGCCTTCTAAGATGTAGTGGAGTAGAAGTAAAAGTACTGAAAATTTGAAAAACTCTAAAGGTAAAAGTACCTAAACATTTTATCTAAGTACAGTACTTGAGTAAATGTACTAAGTTACTTTACATCACCGGGGAATACAATGCTTTTGATGTTTTTGCATCACAAAGACTTTGGCTGCAGTGAATATCTTTCCTTCAGAAGGCTGAACTGGCTGTCACAAATGAGAATGGTGCTGATGAGAGTGAGACTTTGGCGTTAACGCATCATTACGCAACCATCCGTTCTACTGGGGATGGAAGGCCGGTCGTCATCGATGAATCTGCTTAGCAACACCAATGGAGGGCTGCCACCCTGTCCACACAGTCATAGGGTGTTATATGAATGCTGCTTGAATGTCTCATTAATTCTATCCATGCCGTGTTGCGTCAGCAGCACCATTCATTGTCATTAAGTACATTTACCCTGCATGGCCTCCCTATTTTGGGCATAGGCAAAAGGTTTTCAATTTTTTCCTTTGAACCCAAAGAAATAGGCTGCCATATTGTAAAGAAAGTGGGCCTCTGCCCTGCTTCCTTCACAGGTGTTACCAATGATACTAATTAAGGCTCTGTTCCATTTAGTGTAGCACAGTGGTTCTCAAACCTTTTAATTTCGAGGATCCCCATAACTCTGAGTGTACAAATGGAACCAAATGGACCCTAACGGGTCCATTTGGTTCCATTTGTACACTCTCAGTGTTACACACCCGTAAGGGGGCCATTTGGAACCCCCTCAAGGAACCATGAGGGTCCCTGGACCACACTTTGAGACCCACTGGTGTAGCAGAGTGTTTCCAGTGAGCCAACGTGCACAATATCAGCACCCTGACTCTGTTTGCCCAGAATGGAACAGAGCCTTCAGTATCATCGGTAACACCTGTGAAGGAAGTAAAGGAAGAGGCCCAAATTCCATCCAATATGGTTGTGCATGGAGCCAATTTGATGCATTGTAAGATTGTAGATCGCCTATTTCAGAATAGCGGGAATATAAAATAGGGCTTAAGTGTATAATGCATTGCACAAGTAGAGTGGAATGTATCTGGAAAGCAAGGTTCGGAGGGCACTTGCCTGGAATGCCTTGTATGGGATGGAAATCTGAGATGGGAGATGACCTCAAGAGGCGGCTGTTCATGCAGTAGAATCATTACTGCTGTACAGGGCCGAGACATGGCTGCATCACAGCACAGCAAGAAAAGTTCCTGGAGGGCCTCTACACACAGTGGTTTTACAAGTAAAAGTCCCGAATTAAAAATGTACTTGAGTTAAAGAACAAAAGTATTGGATCAAAATGTACTTAAAGTATCAAAAGTAAAAGTACTCGTTACGCAGAATGTTCCTGCGTAACGTTTCACAAGTTTTCACAAGTTTTCAAATGTATAAAATTCATAAAAATCCTTTGAAAATAGCCAATCTACAAGCTCACAATGCGTCGCATTGTGAGCTTGTAGATCGGCTATTTTCAAATGGCCGAAATGTATATAGGGCTGAAGTGGTTAATGTATGTTTTGTAATAATCAAAATCTACAAGGTAACTAGTAACTAAAGTTTTCAAATAATTGTAGTGGAGTAAAACAATTTGCCTCTGAGATGTAGTGAGTAGAAGTAAAACAAAGTATTGAAAATTGGAAATACTCAAGTAAAGTAAAATACTCAAAATTGTACTTAAGTACAGTACTTGAGTTTGAGTACATGTACTCAGCTTCTTTACACCACTGCGTCTACACAAGAATGCTATGAATGGAACTTGATGACGTCTCATGGGAGGACCACATCAGAAACGTGGAAATCTATAGAGGCCTCCCCGCGGGTCACAGACAAGGTCAGGGAGAGAAGGATGAGGCCGGCAGGAAACTGCGTCAGGCACACGGAACTGGTGGCGAGCAAAGTGGACACTGGCAGCCCACCCAAGGCACAACTATAGGAAGGGAAAGAGGCGCACCACCAACACACGGAAAAATTATGTTTTTTAAAAAGGCTATATGGTTCCACAAAGAACCATTAAAGGTAGGGTAAGGGATTTTCTTTGCTTACAATAAGTATTAAATAGCTCTATGTACTCATTGCAATAGAGTGTTTGTTCAGTAACAGGAGTCTCCATGTCTCTCTAGCACTTTATCAAACAGAAAATGCGTTTTCAATTTGATCCAATCAGGATGGAAAACTCAGTCAGGATACAAATTAAACAAGTGAAATTGGAAGCGATGACACAATACAAAGAAATGAGCAGACAAAATCTGAACTGGAACACAAAGGTGATAAATGTGTGCTCTCTCCTGATTGGCTGACATTTTGTCACCTACCTGATTTTTTTTCCTGTTTATTAAAGAGCTGGAGAGACATAGAGACTCCTGTTACTGAAACAAACACTCTATAGCAATGATTACTATCGCAATATAGTGCTTTAGCCTTTTAACAAAAAAACTTTTTGTTTTGACCAAAACATATCACTTACCCTACCTTAACTACTAAAGAACCATTTGATCTAGTGAACGGTTCTTCGTGTTCTTCATCTACTTCTAGAGAACCTTTTTTTGCCAAAGTTCTTTGAGGAACCTTTGAACTATTCATCGACGCGTTGTGATCTTGTAGACCTGCCATTTTCGACAAACACATGTCAACCGGTTGATGATGTTTATACGGTTTAAGGGGTTTAGGTTCTTTATAAAACCATTCAAATAAATGGTCTGAAAGGTTCTTTCTGGAACCAAAAATGGTTCTTCTATGCTATGGCATCACTCTGAAGAACCAGTTTTGGTTCTAGTTGGCAGACTTGGCACCTTTTTTTTTCTGTGTGTATGCATACACACACTGCGGCGTGACAGCGGAGCGAACAACACTGTAGAGCTCATAACCCTGATGCTGGAAAGGAGGGCAGAGATCCAGGAATCCAGGAGTTGGTGTCTGTCGGCTAGTCCGCACTCTAGCATCGCATCAGAATGTATCTTCTCTCATTGTCAGGAAAGCCTATCTAAGCCTTTCTAACCCCCACCGTTTGACCTGAAAGCAAGGGCTGTATCCCACCGGGATTAACCCCAACCCCCTCTTACCCTGACCAGAGTTCAGATTCACCCATTTCGGATAATGTCAATGCACTGAATAGACACACACGGCCGGAAGCGGAAGGCCTACAAATTCACGCCCACTTTTGACACTCGGGGTCCGTTAGAACGATGAACTGCAGCTCTCAATGCAATCTCTATGAGAGGCATTGTAAAATACCGTAATTTCACTTGTTAACTACTGAAGCTGTAGCAATTTTTTTTGTGTTCTAATAAACTGTCCCATTTGTTTAATGTATCCTTTTTAATGTCCCATATCTGTCATCTCGATATACTACCCACAATCAAGGGCGCCGATCACGTGGGGGCGCCGGGTCCACAGCCCCCACGCTCAACTGATGAGACCCTCAGATCGGGGCCCAATCTCATTTCCATGACTATAGGCAAAGCAGCTCTCTGAAGGTTTAAATGGTGCCGGGACGGCCGCGACGCATTCAACGAGCCGGCCGTTAACACCTATAGAACAATAGGCAGGAATGTAACACCCCCACCCAGCCATCAGCCCCCAGGGTCGCGCACAAACAACGGCGCCCCTGCCCACAATATACTATAATATACTCCATCAGTATGTCAAAACCGCTAGCATCAGAGTGGTCGCATGGTATATACGTCACGGACGCATCCCTTGAGGTTTTCAATACCCAGAAAACTGGCGAAAGTGTCCGTTTTTAATATGTTTTGGTCATTATCTCTGGTACAGAAGGTTCAATGTGCTCAGTTCAAAGCTTGTTGGATGTGTGACTTTGAGGACATTAAGCGCACAATGACACATTTTCGGGTTGTTTTTTTTATTTTTTTTAGGGGAGGCGAGATCTTAGTTGGGCAGGCAACCGCCTGTCCTGTCTCTACAGTGGGTACACCACTGGTCAGCACTCGGCGCGCTCCGTGCTCGTAAAGGCAGTGATGTCACTGAAATGCGACAACTTGTCTGTCTGCCGTCTACCCTCTGCTGTGTTAACATTATGGGTAACTCGTTAAAGTGGCAAATTAAATGTGAAACACTTCAACTATTAAGAAAACAAGAAGATATGTTGACAAAGACACTCCATACATTTGGAAACATATTTTTATTTAAATCAATATCGTCTCCAGTTAATGTAGGAATATTTTTAAAAGTAGGCTAACTCTCATATCCTCTCATAGGGAATGCATTGAGAGCTGCAGTTCATCGTTCTAACGGACCCCGAGTAGCGGCGCTATCTCAAAAGTGGGCGTGAATTTGTAGGCCTTCCGTTTCCGGCCGTGTGTCTCTATAGGACATTATCACGTTTTATCAGACTATTGATTGGTCTAAGTCATGTGTAACCCCTAGTTACGGAACTAGTAATAGAGAAAACAGGTAAGTAGTAGTCAATAGTGTTTATGTCAATATCTGGGCTAATATCAGAAAACTCTAGTGTTTTTAAGAGCCAGTGTTGCATATCAATAATGACAGACAATGATGAATTGGATTGTGGTGGCCACTTATTATTACACACAACAATGGAAATGTACAACAGCTGCAGCATATGGAAAATAATAAACAAAAAGAAAAGCCGGCAAAAGATATGAAAACCCTTTGTTCCCAAAGTTTTAGGTTTGTGTTCTCGTTGGGGCCCTTTATCTGAATCGTGACAGTGTTCTGATTGATCCTACCACACAATCCGTGAGGGAGGGGAATCACCATCAGTGTCCAGACTCGTAGGTTGGTTAGCTCGCCACCCAGTATGAACTGGGAATCTAGATCTGGGGATCGTTGAAGATGGGTATGGAGACTGTGGAGTCTCACATGCACCTGGGCTCTTCAGTGAATGGAAGGGAAGCACTGTCCTCTTCTCCACATGAAGCACTCCAGGAGATGATGATGGTTGGAATCAGAATCACCCAATAATAAAAAATCACACCCTGTGTGAAGGTAGCGGCGCCTTTGAATACATTATGTCATCGATATGTGTTTATAATGTGTTTATAGCCATGTGTCATGTGAAGCTTGACCAATCACTTTGTTGACGGGTCTGACCAATCAGAGCGTCGACGACAGATAAAGTTAAATTGAGGATCTAACTTTAAATAACTTACCTAGAAGGAGACTTTAGCCAAATAAAAATATATACAAAAAAAAACATGAGGAAATAAAAAATAAACCTTGACATCATAGTGATGTCATGAATAGTCCCCTTGCCTGACAAATCACAACCTTGACGGGCCTGACCAATCAGAACCTTGACGGGCCTGACCAATCAGAACCTTGACGGGCCTGACCAATCAGAACCTTAACGGACTCTTGGATTCTCGATCGTCTCTATCAAACCATTCTGTCATAACGGATGACTGGGTCCCGAACTCAGACTTTCTATACATTCACCCTTCATCTGTTCTTGTATCTTTCTCTTTCTATTCGTCATATTAACTTTAAATAACTTACCTAGATGGAGACTTTAGCCAAATGAATAATAAGATGAAGTCATTGTCATCGTTTATATAGACATCGAATTCTATATTCATGACATCATAGTGATGTCATGAATAGTGACCAATCACAACTTTGGCGCACCTGACCAATCAGAACGTTGACGCACCTGACCAATCAGAACGTTGACGCACCTGACCAATCAGAACGTTGGCGCACCTGACCAATCAGAACGTTGACGCAAAAGCCAGGCATAGAGGGCTAATATCCGCTCTATACCTAAAGGTATAGAGCGGCTAGCGCCGCTAAAAACCTGACCTGTAATAGGTCAGACAAGACCCAATAGCTTGTGTTATTCACACACACACACACACACACACACACACACACACACACACACACACACACACACTCTGTGTAGATCATGTTTATAAATCCCCATGACATAGCAACAATCAACACTTTTTAACTTGTATTAATTAGCTTAATCATGTTCTCTTTAGTAATCATGTACTTCAATATACATTGAAAACCTTTTAAAGCGCTTATTTTCTTTCACAATCTTTCAAGTATTGAACATTCAATGAACTGTTCTTTTTACAAAAATAAAAATACTATCAAATTCTCCTTTAACTTTTACAATGAAATGAGGTAAATTGTATATAAAGTACACTTCAAATGTCCACAAAGGTTGTTTTGAGAAGTAACTTGGAGGTGTTTATGGCTCAAACGTGCTTAATATCTCTCCCCTGGCTAGCAACAGGTGAAAGATGCACTAAATATTACCTCTTCAATCACTATAACCCAAAATGCTACATGTGTGTGTTTTAAACAGCATGTTCCTTCAGTAACAAACAATACAATAATCACAGTGTTTCAGCATGTAACATAAATACAAAATAAATCCTGCCAACTTGTGGCTATAACACTCTTAACATAACCATCAGCTGAGTTAAATCAACCAAACAGTTATACATTGTCTCACTCACCGCTGATCAATGAATGAATGGGCACACACTGCAAAATCACCTGGCTGGTCAGTGATTTGCACACCTTGGTCTCACACTGTTCTACAAAGTTTAAATGACACAATATACAAATCAGAAGTTGTCCAACAACATTAGGAATGTGGATGATTTGATTTGGAAGATCATTTTTTAGTCTTACCAAGTGGATTGCAAAAGATTGTGTCTGTGTAAACAACAGCACATGAAGAACCACCATGTTTTTCTGAAAAGGAAGTTCTCTGCTTATATAGTAACAGGAAGTATCACTAGTGGGCTGGTCATAAAAGGCTCACAGGCTCACTGATTGGCCACTTGGGGAGGCAATCAACAGGTAGAGCCAGGTAGTTTTAACCTTTTGCAGAAACCTGTAAGGCACCTTGTTGTTTGTTTGGCAACTTTTTTTTCCTTTCATGTATATAGCTTGTTTTGCATTTTAAACAGACTTGTAGAGCAACATTTTAGGTATACTTGTATAACTTAAATGTGTGTATTACAAAAGGCATTTTTAATCGTTTTTAGCACTTTATAAGTCAACTAAAATTAACTTATTTAATCCCATGAATTATTTTAAATTCAGGCAGGGTAATTTCAAGCCTGGGTTACACATGGGTTCCCAAACTTTTCAGCCCGCGACCCCAAAATAATGCGGCCATTGACTCGCGACCCCACCTAACCTGGAGGTCAATATGCACATAAACTTGCACATAAACTGTACTGTAGGCCTACTACTTGTAGGCCTACTGTTAATAATCGTGTTAATATATAATTCAATCAATCACATTTACAGTACCTATTGAGATGGGTAAAATGTACTATTTGTAATCATTTTTAGATTGTATTTCATTCATTCTGTTGAATTCTTTTTTATTATTATTACTTTTTTTTAATGGCCCAAAATAATTTCACGACCTCACCGTCAGTGTCCCGCGACCCCAACTTTGGGAACCCCTGGTTTAAGTAGGTGAGATACTGACTAGAGGGGTTCATCCTGCACTCAACATGAAGGTGCTCAGCCTGCTCAGATTTCGAGGTATCTTTAGGGTAATTGAAATCCTCCATGTAGGCCTATGTTGTTTGAATACTTTATTATTAGTCAATACCACTTATACCTACATCATCCTTAGAGCTAGATAAATGAAAGGATTTTGTCCACATAGAAAAACACAACATTTTCATGATTTATTTATTTATTGATAAGAATCTGTGGTTCCATACATTTGATATGACAACCATACATACGCTAACCCAATTTGAAAGGGAACGATTTCAACACAACAAAAAGGAATGAAAAATGTCCAAGAATTTCAGCCTTGAACATTACAATCGGAAAGAGTTACAGATTTCTCAGGGGTACTTCACTGCACAAAATACATACTATATATACGACATATATGGTCAAATCATAAACAGTATAAGGAAATGTTGTATTTGCACAAATCAGTCTATGGTGCCAAGTTAAGTATTAATAGTTTACTGAGATTTCTGTACTATGCTTTAACGATAATGTTGTGTGTGCCCGTGCGTGCACGCTCGTGTCAATGAGTCTGTGTTTGTGTTATAAGGGGCACCTGATTATGATGTCACTAATCGCATTCATGCGACTGTACTGATTTTCGAAAGAGGGATTTGTAAAAGTATGCGCTAAAACAAGTTGCCCCTTTCTGCTCCAGCTCAGCTGCATCGACGGTGGTCTCGTTAGTACATTGTTATATTCCACCGTACGTTTGAGCACATTCTTCACTGGCTTGGGCACATTAATGCAAAGCCGCAACATTGTTCTCGCCTGGTTATTAAAACCTACTGAATGCTCTAAGTGTTGATTATATGATAACCATGGCTATGTACTACGGTATTGTTCAACCTATGGTCAGACAATAACTTAAAGCAGCACTATGTAACTCTCCTCTTTCACCCCGGATTTGAACCCGCTTTCCTGCACAAGTGCCAACATTTTCACCATTGAGCTAATAGAGCCCGCCTGCTTGAATCTTGACCATCAGGTCAATATTTGCGTCAGATCCTGTGTCTAGACATGACCTTTGACACAATGTAAATAAATATAAATATATAAATAGTATAGCAGGGAGACAAAATACAACCACCCCAATTGTATAAGTTAATATTGTATTAACATACTCTGCCATACAGATTGGACAAAATTACATTTTATTCATTTAAAAAAAGTTACATAGTGAGGCTTTAAGAAAGTATTTATGAGAAGTATGTGTAGGCTACTGTTGTATTTCTGAGGTATTTCTGTGAGGTAACATGATGTTGATATAATGCACATTCAGTGTAAACATAGAATTGAACACGTAAACCTTATATACTTTGTTGACCAGGGTCGCCCAGGGGTCAGTACTTGGCCTCCTCTTACACCAAATCTCTTCGGCAAAAAATAGCCGATCTACAAGGTCACAACGTGACACATTGTGAGCTTGTAGATCTGCTTTTCTTTTTGGGCCAAATGTTCACCGATTATCAAATGCCCAGAATAGGGACGATAGTATTCATGTTGTCAAAAGGCAAGTACAGTGCTGTCATAAAACGGCCTTTGTCTCATATAAAGTCTATAACGGTTTCATGGCTGTTAATGAGTAAGCAAACTTTGACCCAATTAACCCATTAAGACCTATATTTATTCAAAGATTTGCACAAATTGTCATGATTTTAAAAAAAAATAGCAGATCGACAAGTTCATAGCGCGGCACTCGGTGCCGTGCTATGAGCTTGTGTATCTGCTATTTTTGAATAGCCAAAGAAATCTGAAAATGACAATCAGATGCTTTCCCGGTCTAAATGGGTTAAATGTCAAGACCAAATATTGCAGTGGATCATGAAGTTATAGGTAATTACTTCTACCTATAGCGTAGAGAACCAGTATTGGGAACATCAAAGACAGCCTAGTGTCTTTCAAATGGAAAACCGTGAATATTCTCCGTTTGTTTTTAGCATGTCCAATTCATCTCCTCCCTTTACGCAGTAATCTACCAGACCTGGAATCACAGCAGTGTGCTTCATGAAAGCCCCTCTTGTCTTGAGGATTATACATTTTTCACGGTTCAGCTTGGACCTTTGGTTTTACAGGATATATGTTGTCACACAATGAACAGTGACCATACGGCTGCCTCCATGGAATAGACATCATTAGTTTTCCTTCATTATATATCTAAGAATGTTTGAATAATGCAACATAGGGTATAATATCTGGGTGAAATTCATGTTTTATCATGATGTTTAGAAAACATGTTGGTGTGTTTGAGTGAGACTATATTCTTAAATAATTGCCCCTGTCTCAGCCTTGAAACTGAGAAATATTTGGACTCTTGGGTGACACAATAATTTTCTACAGTCAATAAATAATACTAAACTGGTGTCAGCACGAAATAACAGTTATAACAAGGACAACACTAATCTCCACAGTGTCCATAGAAGTGCACTTACAGATATAGACACTGTACAAGTCCCACTTTGCACTGCAGAGTGAACTACTGCAACACTGCTTAGCCACACCAAAAGGAATTGTTTTCGTCTTGAAAACTTAAAGGACCTATTTGAAAACTTAAAAAGGGCCATACCGGTGGTCTGTCATGTTTAGCCCAGCACTGACTGCAACTCCAGGTATAATTAACATGACTGCTGACCATTTTCCAAAGCATGTTGTAGTTCCTTTAGATTTTTGATTCCATTAAGTTCAGTACGATATATGAAAATCTACCTGCAGAGCAACTAGCTTGAGCTAATATAGATAGTGCACCACACAATCTTTTTGTCGTTGTTGTCAAAGTTGCATTATCATGTGTTTTAAACATGATGTTTAAAACATTTGATCGATTTTAAAATTCAATTGTCCATGAATTATTAACCACACAGTGATGTTTAGCCAACAATGACTTGACCTGACCCAAACAGACGCCAGGGTTAATGTGGTTAAAATGGCCTAAAAGCTGTGTGTAAATACCGCACCAATATTTCACTGCTGTATGAGTGAGTGACAAATAAAACTTCTTGATTCTTGACTAGACGACGACAAGAAATGACACCGGAATGGTCTTTTAAATGATCAAAGGAAGGTTTGAGCAGTAGTCATGAATACAAAAAAATACAAAAAAACCCCAAAGGTTAAACATTTACAATTTTGTTGAATCTTCTGCAGTGGCTGCTACAGTAATGATGGACAATAATATTGTCCGGGTTGTGAATGTAAAGTACTGTACTATCTGGGACTTTAACAATGGTTACCACTGTACAGGATACAACACACACACACACACACACACACACACACACACACACACACACACACACACACACACACACACACACACACACACACACACACACACACACACACACACACACACACACACACACACACACACACACAGGGACGTGCAGAGGGATTTGGAGAGGCAGGGGCTGGAATTTCAAAAGGGCACCTATTGGATTTTTTTTAATATACAAACAGTTAGCATACTTTTAGGCCCGGAAACCCGAAAAATCCGAATAGGTATCATTGTTTGCTCAATTGACTTTTAGGACATTGCTTAATGTCCTAAAAGTCATGCACCCAACAAACTTTGAACTGAGCAGATTGGACTTTCCGTTCCAGAGATAATGGCCAAAACATCTTGAAAACGGCCACGATTTCCGATTGAGTTTTGGTCATTGTCGCCCGTTATTCTTTAATAACAGAGGCTAGGAAGGTCGGACGGCGACAAACTAAATACCTGAGGAAAGTTCACTTTGAGCTGCATCCAGCACATTCACTGCCATTTCCGTCGGCCTTACCGCTAGGCCGCTAGGGGCAGTTACATTTTATTTATTTATTTATTTTTTTCAGTCTGGAGAGGGCACTTTTTTCCGACGGGTAAAAGGGCAGGGGCTCAAGCCCCCTTTCATGTCTATGTGTGCACGCACGCACACACACACACACACACACACACACACACACACACACACACACACACACACACACACACACACACACACACACGCACACACACACACACACACACACACACACACACACACACACACACACACACACAGAAACACACACAGTAACATGTATAGGTACCTTCTATAAACCACCAGGACAGAGTGTGTGAGTGTGTAACGATCGCATGCTTTAGTTTATTTGGACTTGTTCTCAATTTGAGGCGTATTGATCTTCTCCCCGGTGAGCAGCTGCCAGATGCCTCCTCGGTAGTTCTCGTTCCCCAGGGAGTACAGGAACGCGTTGAAGGTGGGCGACGTCTTTGCCAGGATAGGAGCGATCTGCGGAGAGACGAGGTGCAATGCACGGCAATTGTTGTCAATGATTAAAATGCCATGAACCCATTCAAAACCGGGAATGGGATCTGTGTATAACCACTTTAACCGTTATTTTATACTTTGGGCTATTTGAAAATAGCAGATATACAAGCTCATAGCACGGCACCGAGTGCCGTGCTATGAGCTTGTAGATCTGCTATGAAAATCTTAGTTTGAACATATATATTTTTAAAGCGAACATTAACTAGAATCTTGGGCACATTAGATTTGCAAAAAATGTCATGATTTTTCAACCAAAAAAAAGCAGATCTACAAGCATCTCGATGCCGCACTATGAGCTTGTATATCTGCTATTTTTGAAGTATAAGATAATGGTTAAAGTGGTTCAATTCTAAAACGACAAGATGCTTTCCCGGTCTTAATGGGTTAAGAGCAGGGTTATTCGCACTAACTACTGTCGAGCGGCCACTTGGTAAACGGAAGGTTCCCGGTTCGATCCCCAGCTATACCCCTGGGGTTGGGGTGAGTTGGGGTTAGTTACTGAACTGCTCCTGGTGAGTTGGTTGGTGCCTTGCATGGTTTCCTCTGCCGTCAGTGTGCGAGTGTGTGTGTGTGTGTGTGTGTGTGTGTGTGTGTGTGTGTGTGTGTGTGTGTGTGTGTGTGTGTGTGTGAACGGGTGAATGTAATGCACATTGTAAAGTGCTTTGGATAAAAGGCAGTGTAAAAATGCACCATTTACTATTTGCAGTCATTATGGAAAAGCTCACGGCAACTGTAAATGTGAAATGTGTGTTGAATGCCTTGGGCATTGATGGTTTTTTTTACACCTTGGTTTTGCAAGAGGCTAGCCGTCTATGAGAGGGTGCCTGTCTGTGTGTCTGTGTGTCTGTCTGTCTGTCTGTCTGTCTGTCTGTCTGTCTGTCTGTCTGTCTGGAGCTAATCTGGACCAATCAGCCCCAACTTTCTATGTACAGCTGCCAGCAGGCCACAGACGTATCTGCACTGATTCTTTTCTGGGAAAGCATTTTCTACTTCAGCGGTTCTCAAACGTTTTCATTTCAAGTACCTCCATAACTCTGAGAGTGTACAAATGGAACCAGATGGACCCATGACGCGTCCACTTGGTTCCATTTGTACACTCAAGAGTACGGGATCCCTTTGGAACCCCCAGTCAAGGAACCACTGAGGGTCCCTGGCAGGCCCGGATTGGCCGTCGGGAGGACCGGGACTATTCCCGGTGGCCTGCCCTCTAGTGGCCTGCCTAAAAAAAAAAAAATTTTTTTTTTTTTTTTTTTTTTTGCATCAAAAAAAAATATCAGGTCAGGCCAGCCATCCACAGCCAGCGCGGCGCTTAAGTGATGCAGCAAAAAAAATCTCTCCTAAGCTCAGGCCAGGCCAACCACAGTCAATTTCAATTCAATGCAGTCAGTGTTGCTTGCAGCTCAGTGCAGCTGCGGGCCTCCCCCCTACCTTTAACCCCCAAAAAGGCCCCCCTTTTGTAAGGCCCCCCAAAAATAAGGCCCCCCCAAAAAAGGGCCCCCCCAAAAAAAACGGCGCGCGCTGCGCGCGCGCAGGGTGGCCTGGGTGGGCGTGTATCTCCCGGCCAGATTTGGAGTCCCACTCCGGCCCTGGTCCCTGGACACCCCCACTTTGAGAACAACTGTTCTATGTGTTTCGCGTTAACTCACCATCCTTATTTTGGGGGAGACCAGGTTGGCGTTCTCAATAGCAGCGTAGAAAGCCAGCACTCCGTAGGGACCCCAACAGAACAGCATGGCCTTGAAAGGAGAGCCAGCATTGAACTACAGGGGGGGGGGGGAAGAGGGGGGAGAGAGAAAGAGAGATTGCTAAATACAAATAATGTATTAACCCATTAAGACACAAGGCTGATAAAAAAAATAAATCTAAATCCTCATCAGTTTTCAGAAAAAAACTTATTTTGGTACAGTGGTGTGTTCAAAACCTTTTCATGTTAGGGACCCCCCCCCAAAAAAAATTATGTGTATTGCCGCGGACCCCCATCTCAAAATATTATTGTTCCAGGGCCCCCGAGAAGCAAAGATTTGAGTAAGAAATGTTCGCTTTGAAAAAATATATATGCAAAGATTTGCACAAATTTTCACGATTCTTCCCAAAAAAATAGCAGATCTACAAGCTCATGGCGCGGCACTCGGTGCCGCGCCATGAGCTTGTAGATCTGCTATTTTTGAATAGCCAAAGTAATCTAAAAATGACACAGATGCGTTCCAGGTCTTAATGGATTATAACAGTCATTTTACATTTTCTGCAGCAGGTAGGATCTCGGCTCTTGAACTGACATATGTACCAAATTCCAACAGCGGCGAGAGCAAGTCGTTACAAGTGGAGCGTGAAGAGCGGAGGAGAGAGAAATATGTGGTGTCACGGGGCTGACTGGCATTGTGGAGGGCTGGTCACAAGCCTCGGATAATGGTTGGGGGGGGGGGGGGGGGGGGGCAAAATGTTATGAACTTATACTCATAGGTACTCATAGGAAAAGCAGCAGTCTAAGGCTCTACTGTCATTGCTGTCGGGCAGAAACCAGCTAACAATTTTTTTCCGCTTTTGCATTTTTTTCCTCCATAAATCAGTGCTATTGAACACCCTTTATGTCTGTGTGTTGATTAAAACAATATTGAACCAATGAAAAGCATTAAAAGGTGCTTCTGACAAAACCAGCTAACTCCATTGGATCCTCAAACTTTCTGCTAAACCAGACAACTCCAGCAAAGGTGGGTGGAGTTAGCTGGTTTTGCTGACTCCAGGCTCCACCCCCTTTTGACCGCCAACCTCGTTGTGAGCTTGGAGGTCCATTCAGCTGTTCTTATCGATGATGAACTAAACCTCCTAACTCCACTTTTTTGTTTTGTTTTTGTCATTTCCTGAAAAATGAACACTTTGGAGTTAGCTGGTTTCTGCCGGACAGCAGAGATATACAATGAAGCTAACATAGCAGCTTGTAGATCCGCCGTTTTTGCTATTTTGAAAAGAGCGTAGCTTCTTTTGAAGCCTTGGAGATCTACCAAGAGGAAGCCAATAAACTGGGTCTAAAGGGCAGCTGGGCAGCTAAAACCAAACTCATGCACATCGGAGGTGACAATGGACCCGATCGAGTCCATTGTCACTAACAACAAAGGCAGCATAGCAACCGAGATATATCGGAGACGTGCCCTGGCAACCAGTGCCTTCAAGCAGCATTCTATGGCCCACGGAGGGCTATCATCACAATCATCAAATTGTACTTGCCGATTCATTTAATTAATCAAAACTAATTGTGATTAACTAATTGTTGTGTTTTGGCATTGAACATTGGAACACAGAAAAGAATGACATCTATGTTTGGCTTTTACGCTTTGTAAACAAAAACTTAAACAGACTAATTTCATACAAAAATGATCTATACGCCGACATACAAGCTCACAGTGCATCGCATCATGACGTGTTGTGAGCTCCTAAATCTGCTATTTCCACTATTTTACAAACATGTTTGAAAATGTATGAAAATACATTTCAACATGGAAACGATTATGCTGATTATGCAGGATAATTGCAATTATCTAAAAAAAAAGATTGCGATCAGGCGATTATGTAATAATTGTGACAGGCCTAGGCCTAAAGTATGTGCACTAGTTCAAGTTAGGGCCGTATGCTTTTCTTCCTTTCTTTAAACACTTGAACCCTAGTACAACAATCGCAGAAAATAGCAGATCTATAAGCTCACAACGTGTCCCTTTGCAGAGCGCTGTGTGAGCTTCTGGTTCGGCTATTTCTGGTGAAGAGATTTGGGAACCAAATACAGAGCCGACCCCGGTCAACTAGGTATTAGTTTACTAAGTATAGAGCAGTGGTTCTCAAACTTTTTCATGTCAAGGACCCCCAAATTGACACTTATTAGCCCACAGACCCCCATTTGAATGGATAAGCCAGGGACCCCCATAAGAGAAGATATTTACGGCTCTAGCAGTGATTCTCAACCATTTTAATTTCAAGGACCCCCCAGTTTGACATGCATTAGGCTACGGACCCCCATTTAATGGCATTTCTATCTCTGGGACCCCAAATTTTATTGTAAAATCAATATTAATTTAACTCTGAGAGTGTACAAATGGAACCAAATGGACCCGTTAGGGTCCATTTGGTTCCATTTGTACGCTTTCAGAGTTACAGACCCATAAGGGTCCATTTGGTTCCTAGCCATCATTTAGCTGGGGACCCCCTGGAACCACCTCAAGTACCCCTGGGGGTCCCCGGACCCCACTTTGAGAACCAATGGTATAGAGGGTTTTAAGTGGTTATACAAAAAAAACGAAAGTAAGAACATCAACAACTTGGTAGTTATGTAACGCTATAGACAACATTATCTGTATGTCTACAGCATAGATGCCTTTGTGCTTGGACTAGAAGTGTCTCTGGACAGCTCAGAGACACGTCTCTTCACTAAGTAAGGGCCTTATGCAATGTAAAGTGCAGCAGTATGCCTCAGTCTCTGAGGACATCCATATTGTGTCTATTGTGTACAATGACCTTTTCACTACTGGCCTCATACAGTACATACCCAACACAAAACACCGTCCCTCTAGCCATGATGTATGTATGTATGTATGTTACTCCTGGCTCATGTTCTCATGTACTGTCAATACTTCATGTTTCTACTTTGATATAATGATTCAGTACATGGAGAACACCTCAGCTCCATTCCAAGAAAAATGGAATATCCTTTATTATACTCAGTAGTATACCTTTAACTCTCTTTATGTCCTTGTTACTGTGATCATTTAGTATATCGTCGCTGACGGGCAGAAACCAGCTAACTCCATTTTTCAATTATTATTTTTTCTAAATAAATCAGAGCTATCGAACACCCTTTACGTCTGTGTGTGGGTTTTATAAATACAACAAATGAAAAGTATTAAAAAGCGCTTCTGACTAAACCTCCTAACTTCATTGGATCCTCAAAAACTGTTGGTCAAACCACGTAGCTCCAACTTTGCAGTTTTTTCATCATTTCATCATTGATTAGAATGACGCAGTCAGACGCATACCACGTATGCTGGTAATCCAGCGTGTCGCGGGTTCGACTCCCGATCCCGACGACCTTTGCTGTGTGTCACCCCCCCCACCTCTCTTCCCATTTCCTGTCAGCCTACTGTCCTGTCAAATAAAGGCATAAAAGCCCCCAAAAATATCTTTTAAAAAAACCCTCCTCCACTTGAGCTGTACTTAGTTACAGTGATGATAATATAAGGACACATTCACGTGTCTGACAATGTATAAAGTCACCGTACCAACTTTGATGAGGCAGTACAGTGTTGATATGTAATATAGTATATACCATTGTGTGGTCTAATCTGCTGTAATGGACACTGTATGGTAAATCTTACCCTGGGGTCTCCGGTCTTCTTGAATCTCTGAGCGATGGCCTGGTAGGAGGTCATGACAACAAACATGGGGATGGCGCTGTTGCAGATGGCCATGGGGATCAGGTACGACACATAGTTCCTGTTGAGGACACAAACACACTACCGTTAAGGTTGTATAACGGTTACTATAATAATAGTTTTGCGAGACAGACTGATGCCTCCCAAAATGTACAGTCATACAGTCTGGAGCACGAAAGCTCTAAAAATGATCCAGGGATAACACGTATGGGACAACACACAAGCAGCAAGACACAGATAAAGAATACAAGTTTGTATAAGATTAAGAGCTGGCCAAGAGAGAGGCAAAGTAAAACGGCTGAAGAAACAGCACAATTAGGACCCACTAGTTGAAATTAGATGGATAATTTAAATACAACATGGAACTAGAAACAGGTCTCCGCCAGGCCGGGTTGCCTACCCAGGGCCCGCAAACTTTGGAAGGGAATCTTAGCCAATTGGAATGGGATCAGACAATTCAGACTCATATTTTGATCACATGACCCCTGAAATAATGTGTAGCGATTTCTGTGAGTTTTGGACAAAATCTTTACAAATAGTAGCAAAAAGTGTGTTTTGGTTAAAACGCATTGTGACATAAAATGTAATCTGACACAAACAGGGTCTATAAATTGTGTCATGATCCAAGGAATCCAGGGGGAAAAAGATGTTGATTATACGACCTACAGTGCAGGGGTTAGAGGCCCCTGCACTGTAGGTCGTATAATCAACATCTTTTCTGTCTGTGACGTGTGTGTATGCGTGTGGTGGCCGGTGGGGGGTTAGAAGCCTATAAATCTAGGTCACTTGTCTGATTTGACAGAGTGCCGTAAGCCCTGCATTGTGTACAGTATATACGGTTTATCGTATGTGCTCTATGAATGGTGTATTGTTAACCACATTGTTGTGTGTACATATACTGTAGATATTGACGAGGAGGAGGAACACGCACATCAAAACCCACCTTAGGCAGCTTCTGAGCAGAAAACACAATGACTTACAAAAAGGAAGAAAACAGCTCACACAATAAAGAAAATAAAACAAAAACTATGTTTCAACTGAAGCCCAGTTGTGCGTGAGCTGTTTTCTTTCTTTTATACTGCCCCCCAGGGCTCCATGAGGGGGTTCTAGGGAGACCTCTTTTTTTCTTCACCATTTGTATGCTCTCACAGTTAAATGAACATAGCTGACATTGATGATTGTACGGTGTAGATTAGGGTCCCAGTGAGAAATGCTAATGCATATCAAAATGGGCGTCCTTGAAATCAAATGGTCGCGAAACACTGCTATAGCTGCAAAGATCTTCTCTTATGGGGTATCTTTTCCAACAGGCAGTCCGCAGGCTAATATGTATCAATTTGGTGATTTTTTCCCCGGCAGGACGGTATTCTAATGACGGCACGTGCGCACGGCATGTGCACACCGCACGCATTTCATTTTACCTTAAAGTAGGAATGTTTGTATAGGAAATGTTTTTAGCTTAGTTTTAGTCTTTTTAAACAAATACAAATTCAAGGAATGCCATGAATTATAGAGCAGAAACTAAAAGTTTCCTTTGAACGAGTATCTTTCTCTTCACGCATTGCTGCGTGCAGATAGGATACTGGCAGCAGCGGCTACTGAGGCCAAGACGCTGTGTTGCTTACCGTGTAGCCTATAGATGCAAGGAGTGAGGACACATTTTCACACTCACTTGTAAACCTGTCATACAAAGTAGCTATTTGGGTACTTGGTTTGTGAATCTACGGGGGGCGCGTTCTAGCGTGCACATGCGTGCACTGTACTGTGCCGTACCTTGCGAGTGAAAAACATGCCACACGCCGTCCTACCCCGTGTGGCCCCCATGACACCACTGTTGAGAACCACTGACTGTAGATATTACCTGTCTCCCTTGCTGATGTCCAGAGTGCAGCAGGTCCTGAGCGGTTCGTAGTCGTACTCTCCCCAGCCGAGGACGGGCATGGCGGCCCAGAACGCCGTGAACAGCCAGATGAATACGGTCAGAGTGATGGCACTGCTCCACTGCAACTTTGTCCCTGAGAAACGCACACGTTATCTGCTTTAATACCTCATAGAATCCATGTTTCAATATAATATACTGTATGGATTGCAGGTTAAGGTGGTGTAAGTGATATTGTTTGGTTAAAGGAGTAGTTCACCCAAAACATGACTTATTTTCTATCAATTGCACACCCTGTGAAGTCTTGAATTCATGGAGATTTTTGTCGCATTCCTAAACCAATAATTTGTTGTCATCAAATTGTTGGTTCAGGAATGTGACAAACAAAACAAAAGAATCTCCATGAATTCAAGGCTTCATGGGGTGTGTACTTGATAGAAAATAAGTCCTTTTTTGGGTGAACGACTCCATTAAACGAATTCAAAGCGAGAATGGTTAAGCGTGTCTGCGGGTTTTATAAATATTGAACCAATGAAAAGTATTAAGAAGAGCTTGTGACTAACTAATAACTACATTGGATCCATTGGAACACAGCTTATTTTTTCCATTTCCTGAAAAGAAATGCCTTTGGACAGCAACGATATGAAAATTGTGAGCTGTGGGGGTCGCAGCAATTACACCACTTCCCTTTCCTTCTACCACATTTACAATAACAAACCCTACTATAAACAGTAAAAATGGTCTCCATTGTTCACCCTTGGCAGCATAACAGCTACACGGCTTCTGTGTTGTCTGTGTGTAAATAGTTTCCGTTTATCAGTCCTCCTGGCAGGTTCTCGTGTATTTCATCAATATTTGTTTCTCTGCTCATAATCATTAACTAGCGTCCCTATTCTGAGCATGTCATACTAGGCCAGTGGATCCCAAACAATGGGTCACGACCCATTTTTGAGTTACAGGGTTTGTATGGGTTGTGAGTAAATATCTTTTTTTCACCCTTTTTTTCCCCACCAAACAAAAATAATTATTTCAAAAGATTTAAAAAGATTCAATTAAAGTACAAAAAAAAAAAAAAAGTCATTATGAATCTAAAACAATTCCATACATAAAAAAAAAAGAAAATAGCTGATTTACAAGCTCACAAAGCGTCAACAAAGTGTGTGTAGGGGTGAGGGGTTCAAGTGATTTGAGCTGGGAATTTACTGTTGAATGGAGCTACTGTTTTTAGACCGGTCAGAGGTTAAGTGGGTTAAGAAGATACATTATCGTGTGTGTGCGCGCGCGCGCGCGTGTGTGTGTGTGTGTGTGTGTGTGTGTGTGGGGGAGTGCCTGCCTGGAGTGCCTGCCTGTTTGGTTGCATGTGGTAGGAGTAATAATAATAATAACTTACATAGCACTTTTCTAAACATGAGTCACAAAGTGCTGCACAAACATACACAATAAAAAACAGGAAAAAAAACAGAATTTCACAAAGGTAATTTAACAAGTGAAAATAAAATGAGCTAATACCAATTGAACAAGAAATAGCCATGAGCAAAAGATAATGATTCAAAGAAAAGGCTGTTTACAGGAATGCTTTCTGGAGCATATATATGTCATTTAAAAGATAGAATGGAGTCAGCGTGGCGAATGTCCTCGGGCAGAGCATTCCAGAGAGTGGTTTGACAATGTGTTGACTGTGTAGACTGTGTGTGTGTTTGTTGCTGTTACAACCATTACCATTGTTGGGTACATATCCCCGGGCGGCGGGATATACATTAATCTCTCGCCGCCTCGAATCGATTAATCACTTAAGCAGTATTTCATATTTTTTGCGCAACAATGTCATGCAAAAATGTTGAAAATAACAGATCTGCAAGCTCGTAGCTTTAAGAATAGAATACAGTATATAACCTTTTTGTAATAATCAATTAGTTTGATTATCTGTCGCACGCCTACATGGTTTCCCCTGCCGTTGGGTGTGTGAATGGGTGAATGTAAAGCTCTGTGGATAAAGGCGCTATAGAAATGCAGGTCATTTACATTCCTGACTGGTCAGTGAGAGCTAGCTGAGGTCACTTACTAGCAGTGGTGGAAAAAGTACTCAAATGTTTTTTACTTAAGTAATTGAAAATTTACTTGAGTAAAAGTACAAAAGTATTGGTATCAAAATGTACTTAAAGTACCAAAAGTGAAAGTACAAAAATGTTTGAAAATAGCAGATCTACAAGCTCACAACGCGTCGCGTTGTGAGCTTGTAGATCGGCTATTTTCAAATAGCCTATGTATAGAATAGGGCTAAAGTGGTTAATGTATGTTTTATAGTGTAATAATGTATATCTGCTAAGTAACAAGTAACTAAAGTTTTCAATTAAATGTAGTGGAGTTAAAAGTACAGTATTTGGAGCCGAGATTTAGTGGAGTAGAAGTAAAAGTATTGGAATTTGGAAGTAAAGTAAAAAATACCTCAAAATTGTACTTAAAGTACAGTACTTAAGTTTATGTACTTAGTTACTTCCCACCAATGCTTACTAGTGCACTACTGATGTTATCTGCTCACTTTAATGCTAAATGGTGCAAAGATTATATCAAGCTTTTTATCCAAAGCACTTTACATTTTGCTTTACATTCACACATACAGGTACATTCACACATAGAAACCATGCTATGGAACAGACCTGCCCATCATCATCAGGAGCCGTTAGGGGTTCAGTGTGTTACTCAAGGACACTTTGCCACTAACCCAGGGGATCGAACCGCAAACTTCACGATTCCAAAGCAGCCGCTCTACCACCTGACCCACTACTACTAGTCACTTACAAGTACAGTAATGATGTTATATCTGCTCACTTACTAGTGCAGTACTGGTGGTATCTGCTCACTTACTAGCGCAGTACAGATGATATCATTCTGGAACTTACTAGTGCAATACAGATGGTATCATTGCAGACACTTACTGGTGCAGTACTGGTGGTATCAGCTCACTTATTAGTGCAATACAGATGGTATCATTCTGGACACTTACTAGTGCAGTACAGATAGTATCAGCTCACTTACTAGTGCAGTACTGGTGGTATCTGTCCCATGCCACAGCAGCGATGAAGTGGAGGCTAGCAAGAGCTGTGAGGAAACCCTGGAATCCGTGCATTTGACATCCATCTGAGCCGTAGGGCCAGTACCTGCAGTTAGAGAAGGATTCACCAATTAGTTCATGCATTCATCTTTGCGTGATGAATCAGAATAAGTAATGATCCATGGGTAAAACACCAACTGATTCTTGTTGAACTGTAACACTCCATGAACACCAACCTAGGACAACATCTTACATCTTGCACATTTGTTATGTTGACGTGACTACTTCTGTGACTATCTGCTGCTTTAGTATAAAACATACAGGTACTGTTATAACAGGTACTGTTATTGCTGCTTTATTGTTTTCTGCAGACAAAATTATTGCATTTTTATCTGCCTTATGCCTTATTAAACACTTATTATTTCCCCCCCTCTTGCCATTATTATGTTATACTGATGTGGATACTTGTTGAAGGCTTCTTCTTTTTATCTTAGTTATTATTACTGTCATACTGTTTGTCAGTGTGCCAAAGGCAAATTTCCATTTCATGTCAAATTTAAAGTTTTCTTTATGGTGTCCGTGAGGAAGAAGCCCAACAAATCCACGGTGAGGCCTTTAAGGAGGGCCATTCAAGCAAGCCGCAAGTGTAGCCTGCAGTACCACCACAGGCCAAGAAACCATCACGCCAGAATGAAATGTTTGGAGCGGGGGAGTCTGGTGCAACGCTCAGGTCCTGGACCTGGTGAGACGGAGGAGGAGCCCGGCCAGGAGGCCATCCACAGAGCCTAGTCCCTCCACGTGCCAGAGCCTCTCTTCTCCCCCAGTCCCGGCAGAGTAGTTCTGGACATTGAGTGGCACTGTCTTACCCTAAGAGGACTGTCCGGGGGTAGCTACCTGGGATGTAAGTCGGGGCTTGATCAACCTCGGCTGGGTCACCTGGGCGAGGGTTTATGTTGCGAGACCCGAAACACCTATTGACCCCAGGCTACAACACTGATGATACGTCCCAGGTGCATCCATGTGATGTTTTTTCATTATTTTGTGGGAAAGCGCTTTTGAGGACCTCAAATACTTGCATTTAGCTTCTTGTATCTGTATGAGTACGAGTAGTGACAAATAAACCGTCTTGATTCTTGATCTCTCATCCACCTATTATGATAATGATATTGGTAACAAACTACTGTATAATCATGTTCTTTTACAGAGCATGGGGCCGCTTGGTTTGTTCCTGGCATTATTGATCATTTAGTTTGAATAGAGAGTGTGATTGATCAATAACGCATTGTTGTACATGCCTTATTGATTGCCTTATTTCAGTGGTTCTCAAAAGTGGGCCTTGCACGCCGTGCAGGAACCTATTTGACCAGGAGCACGCGCAGGCACATGCATAGATTTAAAACAACTTTAAATTCACACCTCAACAAAGTTTACAAAGGCTCCCGACTCACACCAGGTGGATTAACATAGGAATGAGCCTAGATGCATATCAATTGTCCACTGTGTGACCTGTAGTGTAGGTGTTAAGCGACGTGCGCGTCACGTCATTAAAATAGAGTGCAACCACGTTCCAATTCAGTATTGCAACACTGGGTCCAGGAATGCCTCAAATTTGAGGGTGTTCAAAAAAGGACCCTTACAGGTCTGACACTCAAAAGGAAGGAACCAAATGGAACCAATCCATTTGTACACTCTCAGAATTATGGCGGGGTCCTTGAAAATAAACTGTTTCAGAACCACTGCGTTATTGACAATAAGGCATAAACATGATTGATTACATAGCCGTTGATTGATTGATTGATTGAATACTTTATCAGTCATAAATGTAAACAGCACGTGGTACAGTCAGACATTAAGGCTAGAAGGATAACATGCGGAAAAGGTCCTGGGGACTTGTTTCCATTGTGGTCCTATATGTATTCAATTCATCAACATAGCAACTATCGAAGACAATGATTGATGACTTCCAGGTCCATATTATGCAGAATGTCCCAATTCACAAGTTTTCAAATGTATAAAATGTATACAAATCCTTTGAAAATAGCAGATCTACAAGCTCGCGCATTGCGATGCATTGTGAGCTTGTAGATCTGCTATTTTCAAATGGACGAAATGTATATAGGGCTGAAGGGGATAATGTATGTTTTGTAATAATAAGCAAAATCTACAAAGTAACTAACTAAAGTTTTCATATAATTGTAGCGGAGTAAAAAAATATGATATTTGCCTCTGAGGTGTAGTGGAATAGAAGTAAAAGTACTGAAAATTGGAAATACTCCAGTAAAGTAAAAAAAAAAAAACCTCAAAACTGTAGCCTACTTATAAGTACAGTAGGCCTACTTGAGTAAATGTACTTAGTTACTTTGTTCTTACACCACTGGTCATCATGAACCGCTACAATGCATATACAGGTGACGTCACTCACCTCAGAAAGCTGGAGAAGGCGGCGATGGTGGCGTTCCCAGAGATGCCCATGTCAGCCAGGGCCAGGCTGAACACCAGGAGGTTACTGGGCGTTCTCAGCTCTCTGATCTTGAAGAAAGCAACGACCGTGACCGCATTGAGGAGGAAACCTAGAAGACCTGTGGAAAAAAAGAACATTTAAAACCCATAAGAAAGAACCAGACAATTAATTTGACACAATATGTATAGCCTTGATCGAATACCAAAACGCTCGCCCCAAAACAAAGTCGCCCCGGGCGCAAATCCGGCGGTATGCACCTGGTATTCCTAAACGTAACCCTATGCCTAAAACCTAACCTTATTCCTAAGCGTAACCTCAGTAAAACGGTGCCAAAACCTAACCCTATTTCTAAACTTAACCTCAGTCAAACTATGGCTAACCCTAAACTTATTTCTAACCTTATCCTCAGTAAAACAATAGCCAGAATACAAGAACCGCTGTTTGAAAAAAAATGGGGGGCGAGCGTGTTTTGGGGCGATGTTTCCGGTTACCGCCTCTCGATCACAGACAGTGCGCGCAGCGATGCTTGCGCAACGTGCATGTCCCCCTGTTCGAAAAGATCGATGCACGTTTGTGTTGATATTATCACTGATCAACGTGATCGTGCACGGTTGTGTGTGCAGAAATCGCGCGGATGCTTATCCTGGTGACACAGACAGCTGTGCAGACAGATTACAGGTCCAGTAGGTTAAACAACATATACAACAACCCCGGCGAGGTTTTTTTGGACGAATTCCATCAAATACTCACTCACCCTCCACGAGCAGACACGATCCCAGCGAGAACACATCGAACTCCGTGAAGCCCTCCGGTAAAGGGTGCGACGAAACCATCCTGGATGATCTAGACTCCGTATATAAAGTGTAGAAGAGAGAGAGAGAGACCACCACAGACCACTGAGACCAGCCCCTCACTCCTATCCAGCCGCTGATGATGCTGTGCCTCGCTGTGACCTAAGAAAGAGCGCTTTTAAAGGGACATTTCACGTGGAAAAGCATGGATGTAATTATGTAAAGCCTATAGCTCGCGCTCTCGCTCTCTCTCTCTCTCTCTCTCTCTCTCTCTCTCTCTCTCGCTCTCTCTCTCTCTCTCTCTCTCTCTCTCTCTCTCTCCCTCGTTCTCTCTCTCTCTCTCTCTCTCCCTCGTTCTCTCTCTCTCTCCCTCCCTCCCTCCCTCCCTCCCTCCCTAACTCACTCTCTCTCTCTCTCTCTCTCTCTCTCTCGCTCGCTCGCTCGCTCGCTCGCTCCTCTCTCTCTCTCTCTCTCTCTCTCTCTCTCTCTCTCTCTCTCTCTCTCTCTCTCTCTCTCTCTCTCGCCCCAATCCCTGCAAGAATGTCTTAATGAACGCACCACAACCCGGTCCCTATATGCGTGTTTGTTAGAGCGACACTAAAGAGCTGCAATTAAGTTGCACAACAAACAAGCCTTTGTGTCTCTGCTGCTGCAGAGCGACACAAAGGGTGCCACCACCATGCTGGCTCGTGATGTCACACGCGTTTGATGTGACCTACAGTATACAACGCCTACGTAACGTTTGATGTGACCTGCAGTATATACAACTAGCCTCGCGTGGCCAGACAATAAACACTATGCAATGCAATTCGTCTGGAACCAGGCTAGTATACAACGCATACGTAACGTTTCGTCGTTGTGCTCAGATGGCGCCTTCCCATGACAACAACAGGTGTCCAATCAGTCACAGAATGTGACTGTGACTCACAGTCTCTGAGTCTAATAGCCGATTAGCCGCCCTCCATCAGTCAGTGTTGTATTATTAGCAGTGTTGGAAAGTAACTAAGTAGGGTCATCTTTTGTTTTAAGAAACATATATATGTGCCCTAATTACTAATACCATTTATAAGCTTTCACTAGTAAGGACAAGACTAAAATATTACTTTTAATGCAATAAGTCAGAGTGTTGCAACTGCCCCCTTGATGGGGGCAATTGTAACTGTGGTTGGGGGCAATTGTAACACTGTGAAAATAAGTCATATTAACACACTATCTCAAATCACATCACTAAGTATAAAATCACATCACTAAGAAATGTAGTGAAATGTAGTGAAATATGTTCATTTACTAACTATAAAACTAATTACATAAAAGTATGTAATCCCAGACAAATAATCTGCTTGCATTGAAACACATTGTTGACCCTGGTCACTGTGTTACAATTGCCTCGGATCAGCCAGCCATGAAAAAAAAGAGAAAAGAGATAAAAAAAAGAAGAAATATATATATCTAAATATATATACAGTATCTTTCTCTCTCTCTCTCTCTCTCTCTCTCTCTCTCTCTCTCTCTCTCTCTCTCTCTCTCTCTCTCTCTCTCTCTCTATATATATATATATATATATATATATACACACACACACACACACACACACACACACACACACACACACACACACACACACACACGTATGTGTTCAGTCCTACAAGGTAGCAAGCCAATTTCAACTATAGTCACACCTGTATAAAATGGGGCTTATTACCTGAAACTGTTCCTTATTTTTGCTGGGGATCCCCTGGAACAAACTTAAGGACCCAGACCCCACTCTTAAACACTTAAACCCTATATGGTTAAGCAGAGTTCCTCAGGGCTCTACACTACTATATTTTCAGTTTTCTGTTATTGTGGGGAAAACTTTTGCTGAAGCTGATCGACCATCCCACGATGGGTCTCAACACAATGCGTTGTGAGCTTGTCGATCTGCTATTTTCTACGAAAGATTTCCCCACAACACGGATGCTGGCTGGGGTTTAAGTGGTTAAACGTGGTGCGACACAGAGAAGAGTATCATTTCAAATTCAAACACATGTCAGAGAGGAGTAATGTGACACGTCTGATGTGAAAACACATCTTTAAAAATATAGCTGTTGGTCTCATATCATTGCACATTTTGTGTTGCTTTTTAATGCCTTTTCTCCCAAATGTAGTCGTTATGCCAATTGATTCCTCCCCTCCCCAGATTTGAATTACCAAGTTATAGTTATATCACATATCTTTTGCCATTCGCTCACTTGAGAGATGGTTTTCCCAAGAAGAGTATATCCCATGGCTTATGATGGAACAAAGTATAATTACCCCCAATACATTAAATTAATTTCTGTTTAGTGGTTTGTCCAACAAATACTACCAGTCAAAATGTGGTCCTATCATATCTAACTCTATTTACATATAGAAGCAAGCCGAAGAAATTGGAAAGATGGCATACACATACACCAATCTTTAAAAATATGTCATCGTGCTTGGAGCGCAAACCCTTGGTCTTTATATCTTGGTCCAGCTGTGGCATCCATACTTTTTCTGATATATTTAATAATGAGGGTTTAAGATCATTTGAAGATCTCAAGAACAGTTATGGTTTACCATCATTTTCTTTCTTTTTTTATTTACAATTAAGGGCAGTCATTCAAGCACAGGGGGTTCCGTGGAAAAATACTCCACCTGTACATACACTCTTTAATCATATAACTAATGTTCCTAAATGTGAGGGTTTTGTGCCCTATTTGTATAAGAAGTTCAGAGAATCCACCCGCCAACGGGTGTGTCTACCGTCTGGAATGTTGAAAATTGGCAGCAGTCGTTCAATTGGAAAAGAGTTTGGGAAAATGTCTCTCTCTCATCACAAAATTATAACTATCAACTCCAGCTCTGTACTACCCTCATCTGCATACTAACAACAACAAACTGGGAACATATATGCACATGATGTGGGAGAGTCCAGATGTGAATTATTTTTGGTTCAGAGTTTCACAAGTACTATCTGAGGTAATGGGAATTCTTATCCCCCTCTTGCCTAATATTTTAAGGTTGAATGATGATTCAGCGATCGGGTTGACGATGCCACAAAGAAGACTCTTACTCTTGGGGCTGACAGCTGCAAAAACGCTGCTGGCATAAGATGGAAACCTCCCCATAAATTAGAAGTTTCACAATGGATCCTCACACTAATGGACACGATCTCCTTGGAACTCTATAGCTCGAACCAATGGGGCAAAAGAAAACATGCTTGATATCTTATAGCCACAGCCCTGAAGAAACTTAAATCATGCTATTAACATCATAAATACTTACTGATTATTATGATCTATTTCCTTTCTCTGCGGTTTTGTACCTGTATTTGCTTTGTTTAGTTTTTTTTAGTATTTTATATACTAATGTATTTGCCCTGTCTATACTTGTTCAACCTGTGGGCCATGTAGGGTGGGGGTGGGGAGTAGGAGAAATTCTTAACTGGAGGAACAAATAAGAACCTCTTGTTGGGCAGTTCAAATGTACATTGGAATTAGCTGCACAATAGTACTGTGCAGGACATGCTTGTTCAATCCTCCAGCTATGTGAACAAAAAATAAAATAAAAATTTGATCACAAAAAATACAAAACATTTCTGTGTCGTCACTGCTGTTGTATCCTATACTGGCTCACTTACCAGTGAGGAGCCCCCACCGGGAGGACGTAGTCTTATAGAGCCTTTGTCCTACTCCTCTCGCCCAACACTCCCTGCTGACCCCAATGGAAACAAGACCGCAAGGACTTTTTTGGTGTTAGACCAAGTGTTAGACTGTACTCGTGTTGTTTTGCATTTCTGTCTGATAAAATATTCAATCAATCAATCAAACAAACAGGTGCCGCCCCAGCCCGTATGATTAGGTACAGTGACAATTATCAAGTGCTGACATTTTTACCATTTAGCTAGTAGAGCCTGCCTATTGCTCAGGGGATGAATTGAAATCTTGACCACAAGATGAAAATCCGTGTCAGATCAAAATACAACCACCCCAATTGTATAAGTTATATTGTATCAACATACTCTACCATACAGATTGGACAATATTACATTGTAAAAAAGTGACATAGTGCCGCTTTAAGTACACTTTTTGTCTATGTTTTTTATTTTCACCTGTTCAAAGCTAATTCATCAGTGGTTCCCATTTTTCTGGATCAGGGCCCACTTGAAAATTCTGAAAGCATTGCCTGTAATCAATCAATCGATTGTGTTCCGGGTTTGGATCAATGGAAGCAACATAGCACACTAGCTGATGGCCAGGCAGGACCTTGAAATTCCTTGACTGTAATGCCTGTTGTTACTGCCTGGTTACTGATTTCTTATTAATTATTACCCTTGAAGCTTAGATGTAGGCTATCTATCTACTCCTATCTGTATCTCTAGGCTACATAGATGTTTTTCTTTTCGGACGCTTTTAGAGCACTAAATGTGGACATGGCCATACAACAAAACCGAAAAAGGAAAACACAACACAAAAAAGTTTTTATTATGACACTGTCTCTATGCTTGATCACTTGTTCTTGTTTGAGAAATGCTGCTCATGCTATGTACCGTGTGTATACAGTATATATACAGTACGTGACACTTCCACATTGATTGATCCTGTTGCTTGCACATCTGCACATGGTCACTTTGCACATTTGGGTGAACATTTTGATCAGAAATTGACTGCACACGGAAACACTGCTAATTATAATTAAGTTACTGTGCCTGTCTAAGACAAGTCCCAAAGTATTAGCGTATATCTTATTTTGTATTATTGTCATTCTATTCTATTTTTAGTCCAGTTAGTCTGGATACAATCTGGGAACCCATTCTGTAAAAAAAAAAAAAAAAGGAAGAAACAAAATAATTGTATCATCAATGATGTTTCCATTGCAGCATGCTTTTCATGCCTAAAGGGTTAAAATGGGAGCAAGTTCTTTCTTTCTCTCCAGATTGCCAAGCCCTGGGAAAAATGACTGGAAATATTAAGTACAGGGTCATATGATATGACATGACATCATTCAAAGCCTATAGGCTTTAACTGTAATACATTTTAAATTCTATACAATTATAAATTATATATAATTTATTATCTCTCCATCCTTTATATTAAGTATAGACATAGCCTACTCACTGACTAATGGTATGTCTAAGTGTTCTCTTTAAATTGAAGGCGCCAAAGTTCCAGCTCTCTGTTGTCCTTGGCTGAACCCAACATATGAGACAGTATTGTTGTTCCAATAATAGCTCAGTATCATATCAGTTGCACACACATGCTCACAAAGAATAACACTGCAGCTCACATGAAATGTGATCTTATGGTTCATGCGTAAGACTGCTTGCATGGCTTCTTATCTGCTTGCAGTAAATATGGAATGTTTAAGATTTCTAACAAAGAATGAAGACCTGTGACTTAAAGAGGTTAAAGAATGCGATGCACAGATGAGGTCAACTTCTCACACGCACGCACGCACGCACGCACGCACGCACGCATGCACACAGACAGACAGACAGACAGACAGACAGACAGACAGACAGACACACACACACACACACACACACACAAAGAGAAGTTATTTATTGATCTCAGTATCAGTGTTAGTTAACAGGTGAAATCAGGTGTTGTGTTTGTTTACAAAAGGTTCACAAAGTTCTGACATTCTTACACACCTTTTCAAATGGATCAATATGCAGAACACATTTACAAAGCGGTCAAACATTAAAGGCAGGGTAAGTGATATTTTTTGGTATCTTTTTTGTTTTGTTAAAAGGTTAAAGTACTGTATTCTGATAGTAATCATTGCTACAGAGCGTTGGTTCGGTCACAGGAGTCTCTCCAGCTCTTTAGTAAACAGAATATAGTACATTTTCAGGTAGGTGACAACATTTAAGCCAATCAGGAGAGAGTACTGAAAATGCATTTTCTGTTTAATAAAGAGCTGGAGAGACATGGAGACTCCTTTTACTGAACAAACACTCTATAGCGATGAGTACTATCAGAATATAGAGCTATTTAATACTTATTTTAACCAAAGTAGATCACTTACCCTACCTTCTAAGGTCAAATATGCATGCAGACGGTAGACTTTTCCTGGCCTCATAGTCTTTAAATCCCATTAATGTCATGCGTTGTTGCAACATCGCTCCAGATCAGCATGATTTCAAGTCACTTAACAAGCAGTTTGAGGAAACATGAAGGAACTACAAGGGACCCATGCCAAGATTAAGTATTTACAGAGGTTTCCCCTAGAGGGTATTTTCTTAACTCTGTGGACTTTGTTCCGAATAGGTTAGTGGAGCTGCACTGTAAGGGCCACTGGTGTGGCTTTCATTCAACCCAGCAAAACATTGTTCACTTAAATTGTTCTTCATAATGAAGAAACAGAATGCAGTTTGTTGTTGTCTCTGTTGGTGCATTACATACTGAATAGAAATATTTGTAATTATTTACAACTACTCAAAATACATTTTTTTAAAGCAAAAGGAAGCTGGAAACAATATATAATAGGCTATGCAATATACATGGTACACAATATTGTAGCAGCAGATAGATAAATAAATAGTATTAAACATGTAAATGATTTGATTAATTGATTAATTGATTGGTATCTGACCCACCATAATGAAAAGGATGATGCTTGTTTCCATTGTGGTCCTTAAAGTTGTTGTTGAAAGAGTACACACTGAGGTTAGTAGCATACAGTACATGCATGTGTGCAAATAAGACAGTGTTAATCTACCGTTTTTAATTTGTTCCTGCAGGTGAAAATTTGCATTGAATTTCAATTAAATAGATTATGCGAGATTAAATACAACACTTAAAATGAATATGAATGCATCAGATGACTCAATATCTGATGATTACAACATTAAATGTAGGGTACAGTAGCCTATAATAAGTGATATTATTTCATGAAAATAAGTGTTAAATAGCTCTATATTCTGATTGTTCATTAACAGAATAAGTCTCTCCAGCGCTTTAATAAACAGAAAATACATTTTCGGCTCAGGATACCAATTTAATCCAATTCAGGGGAGAGAACTCACACAGGATACAGGATAAACAAATAGGAAGTGATGACACAAAGAAATAAGCAGACACGCAATTGGAAAGCTATAAAATTGAAGCTGATAAATGGGTACTCTCTCCTGATTGGCTGAAATTGTGCAACCCACCCCAAAAAACATGTTCTTTTTATTAAACAGAGAGACCCCTGTTACTGAACAAACGCTCTATAGCAAAGATACTATCAGAATATATGCTTTAACCTTTTACCAAAAAAAAACATTTGTTTTAACAAAACAATATCACTTACCCTATCTTTTAGGAACAGTAGCTACTATATTGATAAGAATACACGTATACAGACAGCACAAAACGTTAAGAAGCTGTTTACTGTAATACATTCTGTTTCACTGGAAATTGATTTGTGATCAATATTATGATTCAAAGTTATTTTCAATGAGTCGTGATTTGAATATGATTTATTCTCCAGAAAGTTCAGAAAGCTGTAAATTGGTTGAATAAACAATGTGGTATTGGCTTTTCTGTATTGAATGTAGGCCTATATATTCTTAAATTATTATGAGGACAATTGTTATTTGTGTTGGAAACAGTATAGTGTACGAACATGATCTATAGGGGCCACCTTGTGGCAAAACATAGCACAATCCTAACAGATTACCAGCAGTGGCTCTGAGATGTAGTGGAGTATAAGTAGAAAGTATTGAAAATGGGAAATAATCCAGTAAAGTAAAAGTACCTCAAAATGTAAAAGTACAGTACTTTAGTAAATGTACTTAGTTACTTATTTACACCACTGATTACAAATGAACATGCATTTGAGGGAATGAGGGAAAACACAAACATCACAGAGGATTATGACCATTTCAGAAGTTCTCTCTCTCTCTCTCTCTCTCTCTCTCTCTCTCTCTCTCTCTCTCTCTCTCTCTCTCTGATAATAAATAAAGGTCTCTCTCTCTCTGTGTGATGATAAATAAAGGAGGTCTAGCTGCGAGCAGCCTATTGGATCCCAGGATGCAGCAACACGCATACAAATGAAAAAGAACAGGCAGTCTGTTCAGTTAATCCTCGACCTATCCTTTTTATCTCCTGACTGATGCAGCAGTGCGATCACAATGGGCCAGCAGAGCGGAGGGACATGGCCAGGATCTGTTTAACTGGGCGCATGTAGCCAAGCGGGAGGTGTGTGGGTGGGTGTACAGTATGTGTGTGTATGTGTGTGTGTATGTGTGTGCGTAAAAGTAGGGCCAAAAACATGATGTTGGTCCCGCTCCTGGGTGTCTACCTGGTCACAGGTGTGCTTCTCCCACACACGGCCAGCGCGTGCCCGTTGCAGTGCAGCTGTTTCTATCACAACCTAAGCGACGGATCTAAGGCCAGGTAAGTGATGATCAGAATACTTACACACACAGGGACGTGCAGAGAATGTTAGAGAGGCAGGGGCTGAAATTCCCTAAAAGGGCACTTTTGGAAAGAAATAGCAAAAATAGCGGCTTGAGAGCTTGTAGATAAGCTATTTTCGGGGGCGCGACCCCACACTCTTTAGCTACTGAAGATACGCCCGTACTACATGGATTTCTACACAAATCCAACAATTCTTTCAACGCAAAATGCTGCGTTCCATCAAGTTCAGGAGACTTCGGAAAAAGGCAATTCACCTTAATGCTGCCTTCGGGTATGGCATGGAAAGGGGGGCATTTGCATTTCTTTCACCGTAGTAAATGCTGCATTCATGGTCTGGAGAGGCCAGTATTTTTACAGACGGGTAAAAGGGCAGGGGCTGAAGCCCCCTTTGATGTCTATGTGTGCACGACTGCACGTGCCTGTACACACACCCAAATCCAGACGAATAAAGCAGGGACGCAGAGGGCATTTTAGAACCGAAAGGGACGTTTTTTTTTAACAAGTTAGTTACTTTTTTTTGGGGTGGGGGGGGTTTGTTACTTTAATTCGGTTAATTTGGTTCAAAGAATGTATTGTACTTTTCTTCATCCCAAAAGTTCAGTTCTATCCCCCCAAATAGAACTGAGTATGTTCAACCCCCCCCCCCCCTCCTGCGTCCCTAGAATAAAGGCACGATCTTCATGCGTATTAATTAATTTGCCTAATTTGCAGTGGTGGAATAAGTACTCACATTTTGTACTTAAGTTAAAGTATCAATAGTGCAATGTAGATACTCTGTTACAAGTAAAAGTCCGGAACTCAGAATTTATAAAAGTATTGGTATCAAAATGTACTGAAAGTGCCAAAAGTAGAAAGTACTCATTATGCAGAATATCCCATTCCACAAGTTTTCTAATGTATAAATTGTGTAAAAAAATCTTTTTGAAAATAGCAGATCTACAACCTCACAATGCGTTGCATCGCGATGCATTGTGAGCTTGTAGATCGGCTATTTTCAAATGGGAGAAATCAATAGGGCTGAAGTGGTTACTGTATGTTTTGTAATAATACTCAAAATCTACAAAGTACAGTAACTAGTAACCAAAGTTTTCAAATAATTGTAGTGGAGTAAAAAGTACAATATTTGCCTCTGAGATGTAGTGGAGTAGAAGTAAAAGTACTGAAAATTGGATAATACTCCAGTAAAGTAAAAATACCTCAAAACTGTACTTAAGTACAGTACTTGAGAGTAAATGTACTTAGTTCCACTGGTGATCAACACACTTATACAACCAAATCGATAACAATAAAGGCATGATCTTGCGCATTAATTCACAGTTACCTAATTTGTGCCCTTGTAATGGGCAGGTCTGTCCTCCTGCACACGATTAGGCTACAGATGTTTGCACAGAGGTGAACACGTGTGCAAAAGATAATTCAGCTATAGTGCATCATGCCTGCAGCCTGCCCGATTTGACTTAAACCTGGATTATCTCACAAAGGCACTTTGAACCTCTCCATCTGCATTTTATCATGCAAGCCTGCAAAGTGAGCATTTTCTCACAATTAGGCATATTTGTAAGTACATCACCTTTCTTATGCAGTTGGCCACTTTCGGTGGCCAACTGCATTACAAATTGGCAGTGGTGTAAAGTAACTTAGTTTATTTACTCAAGTACTGTACTTAAGCACAATGTTGAGGTATTGTTTTTACTTTACTGAGTATTTCCAATTTTCAGTATACTTTTACTTCTACTCCACTACATCTCCGAGGCAAATATTATACTTCTACTCCACTACAATTATTTGACAACTTTAGTTACTAGTTACTTTGTAGATTTTGATTATTATTACAAAACATACATTAACCACTAAGCTCACAAAGCGTCACAATGCGATTTTTATACATTTGAAAACTTGTGAAATGGGATATTCTGCTTAATGAGTCTACTTTTGGTACTTTAAGTACATTTTGATACCGATACTTTTGTACTTTTAATTCCCGACTTTTACTTGTAACGGAGTATTTCCTCCATGGCAGTATTGAAAAATGTGAGTACCTTTTCCACCGCTGCAAATTGACAGTACAGATCATTTAAATTGTAACATTCAACAAACATTCCTGCCATCTTTCAGGAGCGTGATCTGCAACGACCCGGACATATCCCTCGTGCCCGTCGGCTTTCCCGTCGACACGTCCAAGCTGCGGATCGAGAAGACGGCCATCCAGGGCATCCCCAGCGAGGCCTTCGGCTACCTCTCCAGCCTGGAGTTCCTGTGGATGTCCTTCAACGCGCTGTCCTCGCTCAACCCGGACAGCTTCCGCGGCCTGGTCAACCTGGAGGAGCTGCGCCTGGACGGGAACGACCTGAGCGCCTTCCCGTGGGACTGTCTGGCGGACACGCCGGGCCTCCGGCTGCTCGATCTGCACAACAACCGGCTGACCTCGCTCCCTGCGGAGGTCAGCGCGTACGTGAGGAACCTCACGTACTTGGATCTATCCAGCAACAGTCTGTCGACTCTGCCGGCCGAGGTGCTCTCCGCCTGGCTGTCGGTTAAGCCCACACAAGCAGGCCCGGACAGCTCCAAGATGATTCTTGGTAAGGGACAGCGCCACGTTAGCAGGCCTAATGTTCCAGTCATCATTTCCCACACAACGCCTTTGCTAAAAGGCGTTGTGTGTGTAATGGAAGCCGGTATAGGACTGGTCCTGGAGGTCAATGGGCCCGATTCACTAAGCTGTTTACACCCATATTCTGAGTGTAAACAGCTTTATGGTCTTAAATGGGGGCGTGGAGCAATGCAAAGGATCTTCCATATGAACGTGCCTCTGACCTTCAGGCAAAAATGAGGAACAACTGTGATCCGCACATATCAGGGATTTATACAACCCTTTGTGAATTGCACGTTGGATTTTGCATAGAGAAAATACACCCTCCTTTTAGACACTTTATTTACACTCATATTGACACTGATATTTACGACCAGCCTTCTGAATCGGGCCCATTGAATCCACAATTAGCCTACATGTTTTGTTTTTCCCCCAGCAGAATAACATCATCATCATCATCATCATCATCACCACCACCACCACCATCATCGTATGTGTGTATGTATGTATGTACTGTGTGTGTGTGTGTGTGTGTGTGTGTGTGTGTGTGTGTGTGTGTGTGTGTGTGCGTGTGTGCGTGTGTGCGTGCGTGCGTGCGTGCGTGCGTGCGTGCGTGCGTGCGTGCGTGCGTGCGTGCGACTTTCTTTCCTCCTCTGGGTTTAAGCATGACATTGACCCTATATATATTTACATGTATGTTTCGCATGATGCCCCCTGCAGGCCTCCACGACAACCCGTGGGTGTGTGACTGTCGGCTGTACGAGCTGGTCCAGTACCAGCACCAGTCCCCGGCGACGCTCTCGGTGGCGTTCATTGACCCGCGGCTGCGCTGCTCGGCTCCGGAGAGCCTGTCCGGGGTCCTGTTCGGCGACGCCGAGCTGAGGAGGTGTCAGCTCCCCCGCATACACACCGCCGTGGCCCGCGTCCGGAGCGCCGTCGGAAACACGGTGCTGCTGCGCTGCGGGACCATAGGGGTCCCCGTCCCCGACATGACGTGGCGCAGGGCGAACGGTAGAGCCCTGAACGCAACAGGTGAGGTATAGCAAATGCATAGGCGAGTTTTGCCTCTGCCAACAGGGGGAGGAGGAAATATATCAACATATATTTTCTATACATGCAACATATATGTATCTCATATGTGACATATTCGGAATTGGCCGCACATATATATCCATATATATGTGGCATATATGTGGACATAATATAAGCTATAAGTTGGTCATTGTATGACCATTATGCAAGCATATTGAAGCTGAATTACTTGCCCAAGTTGCCCCCTATCTTTTATTTTATGAAAGTATTGTCATGCAAACACCCGGTGGCAGTTTAAGCTAGCCTGGTAAAGCCCCTCCCTCCGGAAAATCTCATTTCCACTTGATTTCAGGAAGAGTCTGGCCTGAAGGCTTATCTGGGCGTTTCTTGCCCGTTCACCAAATGGACTCACCTATCAGCGTCCTTAGCCTGGTAAAGCCCCTCCTCGCTCATCGTTCTGTGATTGACAGCGAAAGTTGGTCAATCAGGTGGCGAGTGAACCCGAATGGATCCGAGGGCAGCCGACCAAAATGGAACGGCAGCCATTGTTTTCTGTGCGTTGTTTTTACTTTCGGTTTTAAAACTTTATTACGCTCTCAAACTTCTTTTTTGAGGCACGGAATTTACTTTTAACTAAGATATTGTTTGGATAGAATTTAGTTGTTTAACTTCATATATGTGGTCAATTAATCATGACAGAGCCTATTTAAAAATATAAATTCAGAGAACCGGCAGGGGCGGGCAGTGACACGCATGTATCCGAATAAGGCAACCTATTTTGGGCATGGCCGTTAAGTCACTCTCTCTCTCTCTCTCTCTCTCTCTCTCTCTCTCTCTCTCTCTCTCTCTCTCTCTCTTTCTCTCTCTCTTGTCTCATGTTTGTGTTGTGGAAATATATGAACATATATTTTCTATACATGCAACATATATGTCTCTCATATGTGACATATTCGGAATTGGCCGTACATAAATATCCATATATGTGGCATATATGTGGACATAATATAAGCAATAAGTCGGTCATTGTATGACCATTATGCAAACATATTGAAGCTGAATTACTTGCCCCCTATCTTTTATTTTATAAAAGTATTGTCATGCAAACACCCGGTGGCAGTTTAAGCACCATGGACAGCGTCCCACTAATTCCCCAGAATGTACCTGTTTAATTGAGTAATCCTATTTGGTGAAATATCACATCTGGACTCTCGGTTCTGGAAGTCATGTGTCTGACTGATGGACAGTGTTTACTAAACTAAAGCTGACTTTGAATAGTGGGGTAATTTATTTATTTTGCTGTGCAGTATGTGCAGTATGTGTACACAAGTGGGCACTTTTTGCATTAAACTCAATTGAGTGCCATTTTTATTTTGCTGGCATATGATTTCTTTACATTATATTTTTCAAAAATACAGTATCACATTTTAGTAGCTTTAATTAACCAAACTAGATTTCTCCCTAGTTTTGCTGTTTTTCAATTCTTCTAGTGTGAAGTAATTGGTAGCTTGTAAAGCTATGCTTTCAAAGCAGCTTCCCTACAAATGTGTCTGCACTTTCATGACGTGTCTAGAGAGCTAACAGTTATGACTGCAAAGTTGTAGATTTGACTGTCAGCTGTGACCTGATCTGTTGTTTCCGCATTGATGCCACTTCGTTGACTGTGATGCCACAATCAGCACTCCATATTACATTGTTTTCCTGATCGATTACTTCAAAAATCTATATTATAAATCGGAATCAGGAAGTGTACTGATGTGTTACGAATCAGGAAGTGTTTTATTACTGTTACTGTCACAAAATGCATCTAAAAACAATCCTGGCCAACACTTTAATTTTAATGATTTATGTGAAGTAGCCTGCACATCCTTACTGTTAACATGGTGTAACAGCGATTATCTCCTTTTTATCCCCCACAGTCCAGCAGGAGACCTCAAAGGAAGGAATCACCTGGTCCATCCTGCGTGTCTCTGCTGTGTCGTTCCGTGACTCCGGGAGGTACATCTGCATGGCTGCCAACTATGCGGGGAATGCCGAGGCTGTCATCTCTCTAGTGGTCTCCAACACGACGATCTCTCTAATGGTCCCCAACACGTCGAAACCGGTCGGAGACCCAACCAGCCCTGAGAGGAAACCCAGAGCCAAGAAAGCGAACCAGCAGGCCGCCTACCAGGAGAAATTGGTGGCCAGATATGTGGCTCCTTCCTCCGCCCCTGCGCCCTCACCCGTCTTGGAGCCTGGCCCTCCGGCAGGCTCCGGGCCTGGACCTGGGTTAGCTAGCTTGGCCGTGGAGCCTGGCCCTCCGGCTGGCCCTGGACCTATGTTAGCCAAATTGTCCTCGGAACCTGGCCCTTCGCCAGGCTCTGGACCTGGACCTGGCTTAGCCAGCTTGACAAAGCAACCTGGGTCTCCACCTGGTTCGGCACCGGGCCCTGGGTTAGCCAGCTATAGCCTGGCTGACAGAAATGACACTCGTGGGCCCGCGCCCACTGCCAGCCCGGATGCGCTGCTGGAACTGGAGAAGACCAACCTCAGCAACCTGGCGGCCAACACCTCGTTTCTCCAGCAGGACCCCGACAGGGTGGTCCGGTCCGTCAAGGTGGTCGGGGACACGGACAACACCATCGCTCTGAACTGGAGGGCCCCGCAGGCCAAGAACACCACGGCGTTCAGCGTGCTCTACGCCGTGTTCGGCGAGAGGGACATGAGGAAGATCAACGTCGGGGCGGGGCAGAACCGCGTCACCATCGACGGGCTGGTGCCGCAGACCAAGTACATCGCCTGCGTGTGCGTCCGGGGGCTGATCCCCAAGAAGGAGCAGTGCGTCATCTTCTCCACGGACGTGGCGGCCAGCGCCACAAGCATGCAGAGGCTCATCAACGTGATCGTGATCACGGTCGCCTGCATCATCGCCGTGCCGCTCACCGTCATCGTGTGCTGCGGCTGGCTGAAGAGGCGCATCCAGAAGTACTGGGGCAAGAAGTCCAAGAACATCCAGGACTCCTACGTGACCTTCGAGGCGCTTTCGCCCGCCACGAAGGCCAAGGGGCTGGAGGACGAGTACCTCACCAAGCTGAACCCGGAGGAGTCCAACCGGCTGCTGTCCGCCCGCTCCAGCCTGGACTCCGAGGCCACGGCCAAGATCGAGGGACAGCCCAACGAGTACTTCTGCTGACGTGAAGCTCCAGCTCCAGCTACGCACCACCTCCTCCCCCGCACCCACCCGTACTCCCACCCGTACGTTCCCCCTCGCCACGCCCCCGATGGTCTCGTGCCTAACCACCAGCCCCACCCGCACCCTCACCCTTACCCTCACCACCACGTGCACCCGCGTCCTCACCAGCATCCCGAGGTCAGCCCCCCTCGCACGCGCTCGCACACGCCGCACCCTCACCAGCACCCCGAGGTCAGCCCCCCTCACACGCGCCCGCACACGCCGCACCCGCACCAGCATCCCGAGGCTAGCCCCCCTCGCACGCGCTCGCACACGCCGCACCCTCACCAGCATCCCGAGGCTAGCCCCCCTCACACGCGCCCGCACACGGGATGCTGGCCGCACCCGCACCAGCATCCCGAGGCTAGCCCCCCTCACACACGCCCGCACACGGGATGCTGGCCGCACCCGCACCAGCATCCCGAGGTCAGCCCCCCTCCCACACGCTCACACCCGCCGCACCCGCACCAGTATCCCGAGGTCAGCCCTCCTCACACGCGCTCGCACACCCCGCCACACCCGTGGGATTCCCCTCCTCCGCCCGTCCCTCCCCGTTGGACCACGCCTCTAACCCCGCCGCCTCAGAGGCCCAGCTTCTATCAGAGGACCTTTGCACGCTGCACCATCATGGAAATATCAGTTTAGACTATTTTGTTATTTCATCACAGTTTTTTTGTCTATATCTATAATATTTCATGAGTGGATATGAATACTGTAAGTCATCCTCACTGGAAACATAAGAAAACATAGAATATAATGGAGTGCTACAGGGATGATGTTTTTTTTTTGTACTTCCAACCCAGAAGTGACATCCGGTTCCCAACAACAGATTTCTAATGAAAGAAAATGAGCCCTGTGCGAAACAAATGCTTGTGATATTTACAATCTTTGTCCAGCAAGATAATCTTCACAAATCAACACGTCTTTTTTTGAACCACACAGGTAATTAGTAGGCTTCAATAGTCCGGTGGCTTTAGCACAATTACCGTTATGGAGTGGATAAAAGCACCAAATCATGTTATTATGTCATGGAACAAAACGTGAAACTCTGTTAGGTTTATGTTAACCACAGACCTCATACATTTAAAACCCAAGACAAAAACACGGGAAATCTGGTTGCCAACTCACTTCTGGGTTTTAGAACTACAAACTGTATCATCATTTTCAAACTTTTTGTTTTTTATGCCCCAATGTTCATTTCACTAAACCTGTCAAAAGAAGCATAACCAAGGCTGTAATGAGATTAATACTTCTTCGGGAACGCGAAGTGGAACTATACGGCCTCTCACATGCCTGCGGTGCTAACCGACCAGATCTGAGGTATTCCATTATTTACATTCTACGCCTCTGTACTTATCTGTCATATGTTCTCAGAGAAGATAAATACACACAGGCATGGTGCAACGTCACAACAATGAACAGAGGTAAAGCTGGAGCTGGACAGAAGTACAGAAAAGACTGAACTATGACGATGTAAATATGGTTGGAGATTATGAAGAAAAAAAAATCAACTATTTTATATTCCCATGCAGCAAAGAGATGCATAATATCAACTATCAATATGTACTTGTTGTTTGTGCCACCTGCTTGCATATAGGCTGTATGCACAGTAGCCATATTGGAAAGACATTGGGTCTCTTCTTACTTCCTTTACAGGTGTTACCAATAATGCTAATTAAGGCTCTGTTCCATTCTGGTCAAACTAGAGCCAGGGTGCTGATGTTGCGCATGTTGGCTCACTGGAAACACCAATGGGTCTCAAAGTGTGGTCCAGGGACCCTCATGGTTCCTTGAGGGGGTTCCAAATGGCCCCCTTACGGATGTGTAACTCTGAGAGTGTACAAATGGAACCAAATGGACCCTACATGAAATGGAACAGAGCCTTCATTAGTATCATTGGTAACACCTGTGAAGTAAGGAAGAGGCCCAATTTCCTTCTAATATGGCTGCTTTGCATAGAGCCTATTAGGTCAGTGGTTCTCAAAGATGGGTCCAAGGACCCTCACGTTCCTTGAAGGGCGTCCCCCAGCAAAATTAGTTAATATAGCATCACTATATCAGTTTAACCCCTTTAACCCTATATTCATTGGCTATTTGAAAATAGCCTATCTAGTAGATTGTAGAGCACACATCTTGTATGGGGGTCCCTGGCTCAAAATACTTTCAGATGTGGGTCCACAGCCAAATACATATTAATTTGTGGATCCTTGACATGAAAAGTCTTGAGAACCACTGAATTAGGTAATGATTAGGCCTACATGCCATGCATCATTAACTAATTGAATGTATATTATATTTAACCCACTTGTATTATTTGAATGAATGGAAATAAACTTTTATATATATATACATTTATCCAGTTGTAGTTCTATAGCATTGTGTGTTGGTATGGTATCTCACTGGGATGAGCCGGCTTTGAGAGTGGGTCAATATTCAACCAGGAGTTGAGTCATATTTGGTCAATATGCAGGTTTAATATCAGGAAAATGGCCAGATTCGGCATATCCCAAATTAGCCATTTATTAACCTTTTTTTGTGATGAAATGTTTTTGTTTTCTCAAAAATACAAAGAAAAACGAAACCAAACAGAGATCAAAACTAAACGAGACGAGACGAGGTCTAGCCAACGATTAAAGAAAGGGTAACAGATCATTTTAAATGGTGGATATTCAAATAATGTGAAGAGGGAAAAAAATGTATTATGTAATGATTTGGCAATCTCATAAACAACTAGAAAAAGTGCTCCTCGGAGCACAGGTCTCCGCCAGGTCAGGTAGGCTATTGTGGCCTCCTGGTGGCGCTATAATAGGCCGCATGAAAAGGCTGCCATTTCTTCTTAGGCCTTGCACGACAATCGGACACTGACTGCATTCATGATTTGAGGCATTTTGTTAAAAACATGTTTTGCTAAATTAGACCTGTTGGTGGCGCTATAACAGGCCAATGTTAAAAGTGTGGCATTTGTTCCTCAACAAGCGCAATTGGACGGTGCGTTCATGATTTGCGGAATTTTGTTCAAAACAAGCCAATAATGCAAACTTTAGATGTCAATCTTAGCCAATCAGTATGGCATATGAAAAATCAAACACATCCGTCTTGATCACATGACTATAGAGATCATGTGTACCGATTTGCGTGAAATTTGGATACAATTGGAAGGAGTAGTATAAAATAATGTGTTTTACATAAGTCGGCCTCCTGGTGGCGCTATAAAAGGTAGATGTGAAAAATTTAGGGCAAAGGTTTTTCTTTGACCACTAGGGAGTGTGCATACAAAGTTTTACACAGATCGGTGCAATTATAGGTAAAAACACGAAGCGGCCTGTTATAGCGCCACCATGAGGCTGATTTGAACATTTTCAAATGGTAGTTCTTCCTCGGCCTAATGGGAATGAGCGTGCAACATTTCACGGAAATTGCATGCTGTGTTCATGATTTGAGGCATTTTGTTCAAAATGGAGCAGTCCTGCAAACTTTGGAAGACATTTTTAGCCAATCAGGATGGAATATGAGAAATCTGAAAGACCTATTTTGTTTAATGACTACAGAGATACTGTGTACCGATTTGCGTGATTTTTGGACAAAATCTGTAGGAGTGCTGTCAAAAAATATGTTTTGCACAAATCGGCCTCCTGGTGGCGCTATAAAAGGCCCATGAGAAAAATTTGGGGCAAAGGATCTGAATTGGCATCCAGGGAGTGCGTGTGCACAGTTTCGCTGCGATCAAGACAACGGTGCCGGAGATTAGCTGGTCACAGACGGACGGACACACGGACACACACACGGACACACACACACACACACGGACACACGGACGGACGGACGGGGTGGAAAACATACTCTCTCGCCATGCCTTTCGGCCTGGCGGAGACAATAAATATGTTTTATAAAGGTTGGGGAAAGGGTTTTGAACAGCTACATCTGCCCCACCCCCAACATTCAATCATCGTAAAGTTGAGCAGTTTCAGTTTGGTGATGTCAGGCCAATATTGACCTCAAAGTCAATACTGTCAATACAGTATGTACAACTGGTAACTTCATCCATGTCCTCCATGTGCAATTACATTCTGTCACCTCAGTCACATTTGAAAAACTCATTTTTTATGGAAAAAGAAAATAAACTGATATTGTCGTTTAGATTTGGACAAGTATGTAAATATCAGAAGTTGACCCTCATCTGTTGCCCTACCTTTGACTGTGTCCTGCCAGGTAGCTAAGAGAGCTACTGTATGCAGATAGCAGTGGTTTATAGTAACTAAGTACATTTACTCAAGAACTGTAGGCTACAAAAGTAACATTTTGAGGTATTTTTTACTTTAGTGGAGTATTGCCAATTTTCAATACTTTAACTTCTACTCCTCTCTGAGGAAATTATTGCAATTTTACTCCACTACAATTATTTGAAAACTTTAGTTACTATTTACTTTGCTGATATAAATTATTACTTTATAAAACATACATTAACCACTTTAGCCCTATTTTATACATAGGCTATTTGAAAATAGCAGATCTACAAGCTCACAACGCATTGCATCGCGACGTGTTGTGAGCTTGTAGATCTGCTATTTTCAAACGTTTTAGTACTTTTACTTTTGGTACTTTAAGTATGTTTTGATGCCAATACTTTTGTACTTTTACCCAAGTAACATTTTGAACACAGGCCTCTTACTTGTAACAGAGTATTTCTACATGCGGTATTGATACTTTTACTTAAGTAAAAAAATGTGAGTACTTTTTCCACCACTGGCAGATAGTAGGCCAGACCTACTGATACCATCAAGGGTTAAACGTGGGTGTCAGAATTAGACCCCACACTTGTTCTTTGCGCAGCATGTCAAGGATTAGACTTAATAGGCTTCTGTTGTCTGTCACAGGTGGATATGCCTTGAGCACGAATGTAGCCTTCGACTTTGGGAATTCTATTGGACTATGGACACATTTCGTAGTCTTTTAGTTGTCGTTGTGTTAATTATCCAAGCATATAAAAGTGTTTCTCAATGTTTAAATGGATGCAGCTGTACAACAGACCGGCACGGGAGGTAAGACGTTCCTATAATCTGCGTCATGGCTAATGTTTTTAAGCTGTTGCTACTCTACTCTTTTTCGTGGTAGTTTATAGTTCTAGTTATATTATGTGTGCATAAAACAGCCGTTTGTATGTCTTTCAGCTATTTGGCATACAGTGTAATGTTTCATAAATAGGCCATTGAAACGCTTTCCTTCTATTTTAGGTCGCTCGTATGTATGGAGGAGAACGCATTCGGGGTCATACCAGACATTCCAGCTGATATAACCAAAATACGAATCGAAAAATCTCACTTCACCGAAATCCCCCGGGGAGCGTTCAGAAAGACGTCCGCTTTGGAGAACCTGTGGCTGAATTTCAACGACATCACTTTGATCAACTCGAAGGGACTCGAAGGTCTCGGTAATCTCACGGAGCTGCGCCTTCAAGGCAACAACTTGCGGTCGGTGCCATGGACGGCGTTCGAAGACACCCGCGCTCTCAAGATCCTGGACCTCAAGCACAACCAGCTGGATGTCTTGCCGGAGCATGCGTTCAAGTTCTTGCCAAGTCTGACTTACTTAGACTTATCTTTCAATCGGCTTACGGTCATCTCGAGGGAGGTCTTCCTAAACTGGCCTCTCTATCAAAATATACACAGCTCCAGCGAGCGTGGTGGAGGTGGTGGGGCGACCGGCCTCGGGTCCAACGTGGTGCTGGCGCTCCACGACAACCCATGGCTCTGCGACTGTCGCCTGAAGGGCTTCGTGGAGTTTGTCAGGGCTATCAGCCCCCCCATGATTCTGATGAACTCATACTTGACCTGCTCAGGGCCGGACTTTAGGGCGGGGAAGTTCTTCCATGAGGTAGGCCTATAACATGCAGACATATCTGGGTCACTCACTCTCATGTTTTTGTTAGGTAGTCTTGTTTGCCTGACCCCAGTGTTAAAGGTAGGGTAAGTGATTTACTTTGGTTAAAATAAGTGTTAAATAACTCTATATTCTGATAGTACTCATTGCTATAGAGTGTTTGTTCAGTAAAAGGAGTCTGCCATGTCTCTCCAGCTCTTTATTAAACAGAAAATACATTTTCAGTGCTCTCTCCTGATTGGCTTACATTTTGTCACCTACCTGAAAATGTACATATATTCTGTTTACTAAAGAGCTGGAGAGACCCCTGTGACCGAACAAACACTCTGTAGCAATGATTACTTTCAGAATATAGTACTTAAACCTTTTTAACAACATAAATGTATCAATAAAAAATATCACTTACCCTACCTTTAAGAATGTAATTTAGCATGTCATTTAAACAGCTGATTTTTCTTATCTATTTCAATGTATATTGTTAGCTTAGACTGATGCTAGGTTCTTGGTTAACCCGGAGCCTAGCTTCTTGAGGCACTATCATTCTCTCTGCATTTTATGTATGTGAGTACCTTGCTTATTCTAAGTGGCTCTGGATAAGAGCATCTGCTAAATCAGTGGTTCTCAAACCTTTTTCAATTTCAAGGACACCCATAACTGAGAGCGTACGGACCCATGTGGACCCTTATGGGTCCATTTTGTTCCATTTGTCCACTCCCAGAGTCACAGGGTCCATTTCAACCCCCCTCAACCTGGAACATTGAGAACGTTGAGAACCACTGTGCTAAAATGCAGTGGTGGAAAGTAACTAAGTACATGTACTCAAGTACTGTACTTAAGTACAATTTTGAAGTATTTGTACTTTACTTGAGTATTTCCAATTTCCAATACTTTTTACTCCACTACAATTATTTGAAAACTTTAGTTACTTTGTAGATTTTGATTATTATTACAAAACATGCATTAACCACTTCATAAACCGCCCTATATATACATTTCGGCTATTTGAAAATAGCCGATCTACAAGCTCACAATGTGCATTGTGAGCTTGTAGATCTGCTATTTTCAAAAGATTTGTATATATCTGAAAAACTTGAAATGGGACATTCTGCATAATGAGTACTATAATGATACTGTACTGCATAATGATACTTTTACTTTTGGTACTTTCAGTACATTTTGATGCCAATACTTTTGACATTTTCAATATTCATTTTCAAGTACATTTTGAATTCCTTACTCTTACTTGTAACAGAAACAGAGTACTTCTATATTGCAATATTGATACTTTTACTCAAGCAAAACCTTTGAGTACTTTTTCCACCACCGTGCTAAAATGCCTAAATTGTAATCGTATAGGTAGAGCTGCAGGAATGCACAAAGCCCATGGTCGCCACTCCCTCCGTCAACATCAGCATGCCCCTGGGACGGAACGTCACCCTGCACTGCCTCGCCAAGGCCAGGCCCGACCCCGCTGTATGGTGGACATATGGTCTGAAGATAATCAGAGGATTTCATGGTAAGAGTTATACGTCTGTCATCAACGCATGTTGATCCAGACACTTAGTCCCTAGTCGTATCTCTTTGTAAATTAGATACTTACACACACACTGGTCGCAGAAGGCCTTTCCCTTCTATGAATCGTTTTGGCCCACTAAATCAATTCATGGAAGAGTTATAATCTGTTGGCCTGTCGCAATATAATCATCTCAGTCTGGTTTGTTGATTAAGAGATGTCGGAGATTAAACTGTAGGATTCTGCTGCCTATACCTAATATGATGTAATTAAACCCTTGCGTCATTCGACTTAGCCTCCTGCATGCACAACGCATGGTGCAGATCATGGCATTTCTTTCAGCAAGCCAACCAGCCCTTCATTGCACATAAAGCGGTGTTTCTCAACCGTTTTAATAGGCTCTATGCACAGCAGCCATATTATCACAGGTGTTACCAATGATACTAATGAAGGCTCTGTTCCATTTAGCGTAGCACATTGGTTCTCAGATTTTTCAATTTCCACGACCCCAATAACTCTGAGAGTGTACAAATGTGTGTACACTCTCAGAGTTACATACCCGTAAGGGACCATTTGGAACCCCCCTAAGGAACCATGAGGGTCCCTGGACCCAAATTTTAGTCCCACTGGTGTAGCAGTGTTTCCAGTGAGCCAACATGCACAATATCAGCACCCTGACTCTGTTTGACCAGAATGGAACAGAGCCTTCATTAGTATCATTGGTAACACCTGTGAATGTCTTCACAATATGGCTGCTGTGCATAGAGCCTATTACAAGGACAAGAGTGAAGAAATAAGTCTTGAGCTGTGCTTTAAAACTGTCTACAGAGGCTGCCTGTCTAAGGTGTAACGGGAGCTTATTCCAAGCCGTCGGCCCGCAGAAGCAGAATGCTGCTTCACCGTAATTTTTTATATGACATTTCAGGCACTTTGAGTAGGCCTGAACTAGAAGAATAGGGACCCGAGGATTCATGTGGTTACATTTTACTGCACCACTGCATTTTATTCCACACAACTGCTGTGTTTTGCTCCCACAGAGTCTCAGGAGAGAGTGGACGAGGACACGGTCAGGTCCCGCCTGGTGATCCCGTCTCTCCACGGGACCGACCGAGGCGTCTACACCTGCTCCGCCATCAACTTCATGGGCAACTCCTCCGTCAACATCCTCCTGGACGTCCACCCCACCGCCGGCCCCTCCCAGACGACGTCCCGGCTCTCCCCCGGAGGGTTCCCCGCTCCTCCACCCGTCACCGCCGAAGAAAACGTCTACATCGACATCCGCATCGCCCGGCAGATGGTCCGCGGCATCAGCATCGAGTGGTACGCCGTCTTGGAGCGGCCTTCCGAGACCTGGTTCACCGTCCACTTCGGCCGCGTGGACGCGGCCAAGAAGGAGACGATCTACGTCGGCCCCGGCACCAACTCGTACTCCGTCTCCGACCTGATGCCCGCCACCAAGTACGAGATCTGCGTCACCCTCAGGAGCCGAGCGCCGCGGCCCGGCCAGTGCGTTGTCTTCGTGACGGGAAGCGACGTCACGGAGATGGAGCAGCGGCAGAAGCTGATCCACATCGTGGTGATCGTCCTGGCCATGGTGCTGGCCGTGCCGGCGGGCATGTACGCCTGCACCACCGACCGCAGGCTCGGCTGCCCGGACGGCGTGACGGCGTCTTGGAAGAATTGCCGGAAGGCCGGCGGAACGTCGGAGAGGGAGAGGGAAAGGCAGGGCACGTTCGACAGCCTGCAGGCCGGCAGCGAAGACGGCCTGGTCAATAAGGAGTCCAGCGAGGACTGGAAGGTGAGGAGGAGGTCCCAGTCTGACGACAGATCGCTAAAGGGCAAGGCGGACCCAAGCAGGATCACTGCAGAGCTCTACTGAATGGATCTACAATGAATGAATCCATGACGAACGTAGACTCGCAGTAGCCGGATGATTAAACGTCTAACATCCGGGGCACAACTATTGGAAAGTAAACTAGGTTTAACCCATTAAAAATTGGGAACGCATCTGTATAACCACTTAAACCATTGTTTTATGCTTTGGCTATTTTTTAATAATTTTGAAAAGAAATAGCAAATCTTTGAATATATATATATTTTTAAAACTTTCTTTTTTTTACTCAAATCTTTGCTTCTGGAGGTCCCTGGAACAACATATTTTGAGATGGGGATCCGTGGCCAAATACATTATTATTTTGGGGGTCCTTGACATGAAATAGTTTGAGAACCACTGATATTATACCAACATAAAGTGTTTCAGAAAACTGTTAGGATTTAGAAGACATTAGTAGAATCGGCCTCAGGTCTCAGTGGGTTAAGTGGTTATGGACCGGCCCCCCAAAGAAAAAAAGAAACGCATCACAGGCCAACCATGGAGCTTGTTAGAACATGCTGACTTGTGACCTCCCTAGATTGATGACGCAAGATGATGGGTCAGACCACGTGAGACTGAGGAGGATGATGCAATGATGATGCAATGATGATGAGAAGACATGAACCTGCTCTTATCTCCTGACCCGTATCACTGCACGATTCTGTGATTTACTCAAGAGTGAATCAGTTGTTTTTGATGCTTGACTGAAGTGGCTACATGGTCTGCATGCTCAGGACAAAGCATGAAAAATAACAACCTCTTTGATACTGACTTTGAAGGTAGAATATCAAACAATGTGTTCACGATGGGTACAAATAAATATGATCTGCCTTGCTTTCGCTGTTCTACGTTAATGTTTATCGTGTTGAATCTGCATTAGGTCTTTTTATCTGTCACTCTTCTGTTAGCTTCATCTTTTAATTGTGTTTATTTTTTTTGCTATTTTAACATCTGAATGTTTGTGCAGCACTTTGTAACTCCTGCTATTATTATCATTATTATGTACTGTTAAAATATGCCCCTGATCTCAGCTTAGCGGTTTGTTGCTAAGGTGTGGCATTATTTCCATTGTCATAAAATCGGAATAAAATGTGTCCTATTGCTGTGTTGGTAGTTGGGCTACAGTGTTTGTTTGTTCACATGATATATTTCATTGTCAATAAGTCTCTTCATCTGCTATACACATTCTGATTTTTATGCGAAGCCTTTGTGATTTTATAAGGACAACACACTCAAGCTGACTTGCATGAGCTAATAGATAATTGCCGACAAAGCCATAGCAGATGTCCTTCTACATCCATCCTTAAATCTTTGTTAGCACTTTAACTTCCTTTGCAAATGTTTCTCTTTTTGTAGCTTGTAGTATGTTTGCCATGTTCAATTATGGTTGCATTTAATCCCACCACAGGTTATTGACATATATCTCAATATAAGCAATGGTAGTGTGGCAAAATACTGAAGTTGTGTTGGTGAAACAATAGTGAACTTGGTGTCAGTGTCAATGCCTTGCTGTTTAATCCACAACTTAC